>NW_011889094.1:826639-828351 GCF_000151845.1 Pteropus vampyrus | reverse complement strand
GGGCGCAGCCCGCCGGCCTGTGACCAGTGACAGGCTGGAGGACACGTCCCCAGGGATGCCCTCTGCTGGCCTCTGAGGTGACAGTGCTTGCCTCTCAGTCACCAGGTGCCCTGCTGGCTGGCGTTTGGTGTGCAGGTGGCGGCGCCGGAGAGGATGCTGTGTCTGTTGCTGGCTGCCCATCTTCTGCTGCTGCCGGCCATACGTCCCTCCAGCTCTCTGCTCGTGCCGCCAGCTGGCACCTAGGCCCAGCAAGGAGCTCGCGGACCGTGCCGCGTGGCCAGCGTGTGTCGCTGAGGAGTCAGGTCCGTGGCCGATGACAGGGGCGGTCGTTTCTCGACTGCGAGCCGCTGCCGCATGGCGCCCGAGAGGCTCAGAGCCCTGACCCAGGCGTCCTCCTGGCCGAGCAGGACCCACCGCCCTCTCGCCCTGGCGGGCCCGGCTCTCAGGTGCCCGCAGCTCAGACACCGTCCACTTCTCCCCGCGCTTAGACTTCTTCCCAGTGTCCTCTAAGGAAACGGCCCCGGCCGTGATGCCACACGCTCTTCCTCTTGCCCAGCATCCGTCACAATGGCAGTCATGGTGTCTCTGTGCCGGGCACAGTATTCCATGCTTCGATTATTTTTTAATTTACAACAAGTTTTGAGATGTCACTGCTGTTAACTTTATTATCTCAACTGTACAGTCCAGGAAACGGAGATACAGGAAGTTAAAGCGACCTGCCTACGACCCCGGACCCGGTGAGTGACAAGGCTCGAATCCAGTGTCCGGCTTATTCGCCATGACCCCGTACCACCCTCGTTCACAGCTCCCGAGAACGGCGCGACGGGAACAGTGATGACGCACACTGTGGGACGGGGAACTCGCCCAAAGTCACCGTGACACCGGGTGACCCCCAAGCGGGCGGCTCAGAATGCGCCCTCTCAGCTCGGGGTTGGGCTCGGTGACCATGGGCACTGCCACCCGCCCTTGCCCAGGGGCGGCCGAGGTTTATTCACATGAGCCGCACCCGTTTCCCTGTCGTCGGTGGCCACCGTCAGCCACAACAGCAGCGTCGGGTACTTGTGACCAAAGCCACAGAGCTCGCACGGCCCGACGTGCACACCGCAGGCCCTTTCCGGGGAAGATCTGGCGCCCGCCCTGAGCCACGCGTCACACTGCGGGCGCCACAGCCGCGTCCCGACCGAGGGCGGAGCGCGTTCCTTTACGCTAAGGGACGGCGATAACTGTCATAGCGATGACGCCCGGCAAGGGCACCTTTGACCTGTGACCTGTGACCTGTGACAGGCGAGGGGACACGTCCTTCGAGCTTGCAGCAGCTCTGCCTCCGCGGAGTCTGGCCCGAGTCCGGCATGGGCTGCCCGGGGGGCCGGGATGGCTGGCAGAGGCGTTCTCACCTGGGCATCGCCGCCCTGGCCACCTCGCCCGCCTCGCCCTCCTCGCTGGGGCTCCCTCCACCGTCACAGCTGGTTCGCCCCCTTGGGTCAGCTTTCCCTGGAGGTACTCACGCTCCTTCAAGAGGGGCGTCAGCAGGCTCGCCCCGTCCCTGTCCAGGTACGCTCAGTTATGTCTGAAGCCCAGTGACACTCGAGTTAGGGCCACTGCCAAGCTGCACGTGGCAGCACCAGAGACTTATTTCAGAGTTCCTCTGGCTTAGCGGGAATGTCCCACAAATCAATAATCAATACCCGCAGTAGCCGCTTCCAAAGCAGAGG
>NW_011889094.1:816306-826072 GCF_000151845.1 Pteropus vampyrus | reverse complement strand
CACTGAAAAAAATAGCACTGTGAAAGAGTCTCAAAAACCAAAAATAAGAAAAGGCTACAAAAATAACTGGACATAATTAAAAAGGTAGACATTTCAGACATGAAAATATACTCTTTACAATTAAAAACAATAATTAGTCAAAGTCAATGATGAGAGGTTGGAGAAATGGGAAATCACTCTGAGAAATGACACAAGTGGTGACCAGAGAGACAACGAAATGGCAAAGATGGAAAAACAGTGAAGGAAAAAATAGTTAAAAAATAAAAGTAAATACGGTTTTGAAAAATTAAAAATTGAAAAATAGACTTTCTTATATTTCTCAACTGAGTCCCAGATGAACGAATAAAGAGAATGGAGCAAAAGCGATATTTGGAAGACTTAATAGCTAAATGTGCATCGAGTGTAAACATTTAAAAAAATCTACTCCTAGATATATTCCTATAAAATTTCAGAACGGCAAACACACAGAGATATCAGATGCTGTTAGAGAAAAGACTTCTTTAATGAAATAATAACTAGGCTATCAGAAGATGTCTGAATCAAAAGAATGGAAATTAGAAGACAGAAGAATAAAATTTTCACAATGCCGAAAGGAAAGAATCATCAACTGAGAATGTTGTCCGTGGCAAACCCGCTTCAGGAACAGGCTCCACATGAAGATATGTCAGATGCACAAAGACCGAGTCCCCTCCCAGTAGGACAGTATTAAAGGTGGTGCCAAGTAAGGCACCCGAGGAAGGAGAAAACCATCCCGGAATGAAGGTCTGACGTGAAAAAAAGAGGAACGAAGAGGAAAAAAAAGAATGAGAACCAGGTGTGTAAAAATAAGTAAACGTAATGGTGAGACGGTGCTGGAACAGTCAATCTCCCGGAGCCAAAGACGACAAAGAACGGAACCGCACAGACGCGGCGCGCAGGGCTCGGGGCAGTCGGGAGAGGGGTCTCCTTCCGGTGCTGCGCTTCACGGGCCCTCCTGAGAAGCGCCGGCTTCGTGTCCACGCTCTGCTTCTTTTGATTTTGGTGTCAGGATAATTTCTTCTTATGAAATACGTTGGGAAGCACTCTTTCCTCTGGTACTTTCTGGAAGGGGAGCTGTGAAACTGGATTAATTCTCTGCTAATGCTTCCTAGGACCCTCCAGTGAAGTCACCTGAGCCTGGAGGTTTAGTTCTGAAGAGCTTTCTGGCGACACGTTCAAAGTCTTTAACGTTTATGGGACTATGCGAATGATAGAATTCATCTTCACTGAGATTTTGCAGTTTGTGGTTTTCAAAGAATTGGTTCATAAACATAAATTGGCTGTTGTGTTCCTAATTTTCCTTTTAACAGCTACAGGATCTGTAGCGATGCACGCTATTTTGTTCCTCATGTTGCAATCGGTGTCTCCTCTCTTTTTATATGTCGGTCTTGCTAGAGTTTATAAATTTTATTGACTTTTTAAAGAACCAGCTTTGGTTCTTTAAATGATTTTTAATTGAATTTCTATTTTCAGGTTCATTGATTTGTCCTTTATTATTTCCTCTCATCTACCTGCTTTTTATTTATTTTGCTCTTCTTTCTGTAGTTTATTAGACTATCGATTCGAGAGCTTCACTCTTCTAATATAAGCAAATCGTGTTATAAATTTTCCTCTCATGCTGCTTTAGCTGCATCTCACATAATTTGAAAGGTTGTATTTTTATTTTAATTCAATTCTACTTAATTTAATTTTAAATTTTCGTTTGAGACTTCTTTTCTGACCATTGGGTTATTTAGAAGGCTACTGTTTAATTTCCTTGCATTTAGAGATTTTCCTGTTAGTTTTCAGCTATTGTTCCTAGTTTGCTTCCATTGTGTCAGAAAACTTACTCTATTTGACTTCAATTATTTTCGATTTGTTAAGGTTTGTTTTATAACCCAGGTCTATCTTGGAGAATATCCCATGGGTATTTTTATAAATGTTTATTCTGTTGTTGGGTTGAGTATTCTATATGCGCCAATTAAATACTGTTAATTTGTGATGTCGTTCTTACCTTAGACATCTTAGCTGTTTTTCCTTTAGTTCCTAGTTTCTCAGACGAGAACATTAAAGTTTCTGACTACGGTTGTAGAATTCTTCATTTCTACTTTCTGCTCTCAGTTGTTGTTTTTAATCTATTTTTCAGCTTTATTGACATCTAATTTACGAATAAACTTGTGTATATTTAAAGTGTACAGTGTGTTTATTTGACGTACATATACTTTGTACATGGAATGACTATCACGATCAGTTTAATAACGTCCATCACCTCACAGAGTCGCCTTTTTCTTTTCGTGGTGAGAAATCTTCGTATTTATTCTTATACTGTATTTCAGGTACACAGTAGAGTATTATTTACAGTCACCCAATCACTATGCTGTATTTATTTGTCTTAATTGTTGATTCATATATTTTGAGGTTCTGTTGTTTGGCGCATCCACATTTTGGGTCATTATTACTTCCCAGTGGGTTAATTTTTTTATCATTTATGTAATGGACTTCTTTATCTATAGTCATTTTTTTGGGAAGCCTACTTTTTCACATATGCATACAGCCACTTCTGCTTTTATGAATTAATTGCTGTCTGGTATATCTTTCTCCATGTTTCTACTTTCAAGCTAGCTCTGTCGTTGAAATTGGAATGACTCTCTTAGAAAGTGCATATCGTTGTGTGGTGATTTCTTTAACACTCTGCCAAACTTTATCTTTCGATTGGGGTATTTAGAACATTTAAATTTAAGGTAATTATTGCTATCGCAAAGATTATCTTTGTCATTTTATGACAGTTTCTATATGTTTTCATGTTTCTTATCCCTCTGTTAATTTTTCCCCTTCTTTGTGTTACTTGACCATTATTTAGCATTTCCTTTTCATTTTTATAGTAATTTTGAGCGTATCTCTGTGTATTTTTCGTAGCGGGCATTCTTGGTGTTTCCGTGAATGTGGACGGCCTATCACGATCTACCGGGGTGAGCACCTCACCATTTTCAGTGCGATGGGAAAACT
Organism: Pteropus vampyrus; assembly: GCF_000151845.1. Classification (NCBI taxonomy): domain Eukaryota; kingdom Metazoa; phylum Chordata; class Mammalia; order Chiroptera; family Pteropodidae; genus Pteropus; species Pteropus vampyrus. The sequence continues at coordinate 823,069 of NW_011889094.1, read as the reverse complement.
TCGTTGCATTTACAGCCCTTGCCTTTCCTACTTTTAAACTTCATGGCCTTGATCATCAGCTGGAGTTATAATTAGCATCATAATCGCCAAATATAATTTATAAAACTCATAAGGAAAATAGTTTAATGTGAATCCTCCCCTTTCCGCTCCTTCTGTGGTTCCTTCTACCATTCTGTTGCTCGAAGATTCTTTTTCTTATTACTTTCTTTATGATTGGAAATTTGTCTTTAGTCAGTCTGTGGTCACAGATTTGCTGGTAACAAATTCTTTTTACTTTCCATCATCTGAACATGTCTTTATTTTGCATAATTTCTCAAGATTAATATTTTCAAATATAGAATTTGCGATTAGTACAGTTCTCTTTCTTTGACACTGAAAAAGCTTACAGAAAAAGAAAAAGAGAAAGAAAGAAAGAAAGAAAGAAAGAAAGAAAGAAAGAAAGAAAGAAAGAAAGAAAGAAAGAAAAAATATCGTACTACTTTTCTCTGGCATCCATTGTTTCTAGGTGAGAAATCCACTGTCATTTGAGTTGGTGTTCACCCATGTTCACCTATGAGTTTTTTTCTCTCTGGCTGTTTCAAGATGTTTTATTTATCTTTATTTTTCAGAATTTTAATTATAATATGTTTTGATTTGGGTTTTCTTGGGTTTATTCTGTTTGGAATATGTTCGATCTCTTGAATCTCTACGTTGGTGGCTTGTCCCAAGTCTCACGGCATCGCGTCTCTGGGCACTCTCTCTCCTGGTTCGCCGATGGCAGGAGGGTTGGAACTTCTGTCATTGTCCCACAGGTCCCTGAGACCTCTCTGTTTTTGTTCAGTTTTTTCTCTCTGTTCGGATCAGGTGAATCCTGTGTATCTGCCTTTGAGGTCACTGGTTCTGTCCACTGTCATCTCTCGACTACTGAGCCCAGACAGTGAACTTTTACTTTTGTTGCTATATTTTTTTAGTTACATAATTCCATTTTGGTTCTGTTCTATAACTTTTGTGTCTTGGCTGAGACTATGTCTTCTCTTTCCATGTCCAGCTACGATGATTTATCCACACGCAATGTCTATCATGTAAGAGAGAGTGTTGCGTAGAGCCAGTCACTAACACGGTGTTAGATCATAGGTCCAGTTATGCTCTAAAACGTTTTCGACATTCCTGCAGGTTCAGCATTATGCGCGTACAACCAAGCCGAGATCAGTTCTCATGCAAATTCTCATCAGAACAGAATTCTGGGGCGGCAGAAGGGGCTGAGCCGGTGGCCCGCGCTGGGGTGGACAGGAGGGCTCTGTCCATCCCTTCAACCAAAGAGGTCGCCGGCCTCCCCGTTCTCCTGCCTGAACACCATGCAAAAGGAGGGCAGGGCAGCTGCCGGCTCAGGAAGTCACCGCCCTCGGCGCCCGTGAGGTCTGACCTGTGTGGCTGATAACCGACGTCAAGATCGAAGGTCGGCACGTCCTGTTTGCTGAGATTTTTCTACTTTGTCATTTGTTTTAAAAGAATTCGTAACGGATTGTTGAAATGTTTTTATGAGTTACTTTAATATCCTTGTTGGATGGTTCCAAAATCTGACTCATCTAGATCTGGGCATGTCCGGTGTTTGTGTTTCGATTGTCACTTCATAGTCAAGCTGAGGTGTCCCTGGTTCTCGGGGTGACGTTTGCCACGTGCGTGTCTGAGACAGGGAGGGGAGTCCCAGACTCCCCTGGACACGGTGCTTCTCTGTGCGGGTATTTGCCACAGTGGGACCCTCATCAGACCGTCCCTCAGACTCCCTCATGCCTCTAGGTGAAGGAGCAAAGCCTCGGGCCCATGAGACAGACCGACAGCCGGCTGGGCCAGGCCACCTGTGGTGGGTCCCTCCTGCTTGTGACACTAGACTTCCCCGCACCCCTGCTCAGAGTGGGGGCGTCAGGCAGCGAGGCGGCAGGGTCCCGCTGAGTCCCCTTGCTGCGGGATGAAGGATGAGAACGAGAGCAAAGCCCGCCGAGCCCCCGACTCGCAGACCCACGCGGGGCCGGTCTTAGCGACTTCGTTTCCACAAATTCTCAGCCCAGACCCCACCTGCTCGCTGAACTCCGGGCTCGTACAAACCTCCTCACTGAACTGTCCCCGTAGAAATGGACGGGGCGAACGTCACACGTCCAAACCTAAACTGATTTTCTCCTCAAACCAACCCAAGTCCCCCCGCAAGTTCTCACGATGGCACAGGGCAAACCCTTCCCCCAGGCGCCAGGTCAAAACCCGAGGGGCGTCGCCGACCTCTCTCTTTGTCGCATCACCCAGGTGGCCCGACCCACGGCCACGGCCAGCGGGCGCTGCCTGCCACCCGTCAGGAACCCAACCGTGTCTCGTCTTCTCTGTGGACGACCCGCTCTCGGCCACCCTGGAGTCTCCGGGCGCCACAGGCGTCTTTCCATTTCCCTAACGGCCTCATACACAGCGGCCAGGACGACCCGTCCGCGGCCTCAGGGCGCGTGCTCCCCGCGCCGTGGGCTCCCGCGCGCCCTCCCGCTGGGGAAAAGTCCTCCGGGCCCCGGGACTCTGTGCGCCCCGCCCCCGCCCCGGAACCCCCGTTTCGAGCGCTGGTATGTTCTGTTTGCGCCTCTTGACCGTCTCCCCTCTCTTCGCCACCCCATCGTGTGCCTGCGGGGCTGCCCTTTAGGACCCGCATCCACAGGCCCCTTCTCCTCTGCTTTCTGCTGTGGGTGGAATGGGGGCCACCAGCAGGAAGGGGGGACACGCGAGATCAAGGCGGGATACCCCTTTCTCCCCGCCCCCTACATCAGCGGTCGTCAGGGCGCCTCCCTCCCTGTGACCACCGGTCCCGTCCGGTGACTCGCCAGAAGCCCTGGGTGTCATCGGGCCGGGTTCCTGAAGGACAGTTCGCCTACATCTGACCAGACCTTCCTGTCCCTTTTTGGAATATGCCGCCTGTTTCCGCCCCCGAGGACGCCTCTTTCACTGCGGCCCCGTCCCTGGTCCCTGTTGCCAGCCACGTGGCCCCTTCCTCATCACCCCAGCACCACGCGATCTCCCGCCTGGAAGCCTCGCCTCGCCGTCCCTTCTGCCGGGCGTCGGGGCCGCGTGGACGGCCGAGGGGCGTCCTCACGCCCAGCTCCGCTCGCCTTAGTCGGAGCCGCCGTGTCGCGCCCCACCCAGCGCTGGCGACGCCGTCTCCTCCTCTGTCGTACACAGAAAAACACGACTTAAGAGCGAGCGGCTGAAGGAGGAAGCTGCTCCCTGCGATGTTACAACACGCTGATTCCAGAAGCGTCTTCCAACCACGAAGCGCCGGGCCCGCGTGTTTTTCAATGTAGCATTTCTATGACTATCGGTGAATCTCCTAGGAGGTGGGCGCTTTCATTATTTCCTTTCAGAGAGGAGCAGTCAGAGGCTTTGCCAGGGGAAGCAAGAGCCCTGGCAAAGGTCAGGCAGCCCACGGCGCCAGGGCGGGGCCTGGAAACACTCACTTTACTACTAACCTTAACATTTCCGAAAACATAAAACTGGAGCATGTCCTCCCTTCAAAGCGGCCATCGGTTCTGTGTATCAGCACAGAAGGAGATAAAAAATGATACACAGCCTTTGACCGTCGATCCGTGAATCACTTTCATGGCCTTATCTCCCTACGTCACGAAAACTGTGACCATCGTGAGCCTTATATTATGGCCCTAATTACTGCAGCTTCGCCTTCAAAGACTTTCAGTGATTTTCTTTTGTTTGTGGAGCCAGTTATGGAAAAATGAACCAAAACAGTTATTCTCTCTGCTTATCCAAACGCTTGTCAAAATGCGCGAGAGCCGTGATTTGCGAGGTTCTGGGCTCTGCACGCTGACGAGCTTTACATAAACCGTGGCCCTGGCCTTTGCCGGCGGGGCGGTGGCCGGCCGAGTGCCCCGAGGGACGCGGGCTCGCCCTCCCGCTGCGTCCGCCCGATGTCTTCAATGTGTGGCTCCTCTTACATAACTTTGTTTTGGCTCGAACCTCCATTCCCACGACTTGGTGTTGAAACTCGCTTAGAACCCAGGCTCTGCGTTCTGTGACAGCGATGGAGCGTGGTTACTGATGGCTCCTGCCGGCACGCGGGCACCCTAAGTAGCCCACGTCAAGTCGCCAGACATGTTAAAGCGAGACCACTGCTCCACTGCCCACACCGGTGTCCCTGTGGTCAGCAAACATCGCCACGGTCGGGGTCACACACCGCGGAAGCCCTGTGGCCCGGCCGCCTCCCCTTCTGTGAATCCGGACTGTCTCAGCACTGATGGGCACAGAGCCCAGAGAGACTCTGCCTGGGTGACAGAGCACGCGTCCGGGCCAGCACTGCCATCACGGATGTGGCTGATGGCGAGCGACAACTGAACCCGAGTTTCACCTAATGAATAATGTTTTTAAAAGGAAAAAACCCAACGATTTATTTGCATGCCTCAGCACGTCAGATGTGGCAGATGAACCACTGGGCCGGTCACTGTGTCCTGGGAGCACTTGTCCAAGCTGCCTCCGGTGGCACGTGGCCCCCGCCCCCTCCCCTCCTGCCCGAGCCCCCAGCGGCTTCTAGTCCTGCTCAGGTGGACGTTCCCATCCCCACCTGTAACCCCTGCTTCGTTCTCCTCCTCCGGCTGAGCGCTTCTCCTTGTGGGGCCGCTGGGGGGAGGGCGGGGGATAAGGTGGCAAACATGCTCTAAGCCATCCCTAACCACTGACCACCATTGCTACCTGCTTCCCGCATGAACCTGCCTTTCCTCACCATCCCTGTCCTTGCGTGGTTCGTGCTGGCAGGGAGACCAAGGGCAAGTGCCCTCACTCTCACAGGGGAGAAGGGGCTGGCAGTGGCTGAGGGAAGGCAGAACCCGGCAGCCCAGTGAGGCCTCGCCCATGGTCCCTCAGGTTCAGACCATTCCCCCCACTCCGCGCCCCCCAAGTCCATAGCACAGACCTCTTCATTCCATGGCTCCTGCTCTGGAATGTCACACGATTCATACAGGACTCACTGTCTAATGCTTAGCCTTGTGAAAACTGCTTTATGCCTTAACTCGTTATTTCTTAATGCTTCTATTTTTGTGTATTTGTTTTGTTAGATTGTTTATTTCAGATTTTTCCTGCTTCTCGAGGCAGGCCTGTATGGCTATGAATTTTCCTCTTGGGACTGCTTTTGCTGTGCCCCACAGATTCTGGGTCTTGTGTTTTTATTTTTAGTTGTCTATCTTGTGCCTCTACTGAATTTTAAGGGGTGAGTTTTAATCCCTCAGCTAGACTGCACTGTATTCATGCAGAGCTTCCCAGGCCGGGAACATAGCAGCGGGTCGGGGGAAGCCGTGCGGCTGCTCCTTGGCCAGAAAATGCCCAGTGCTGGAAATTCATGCTCACATCTGCTCATAAAGAAAAGTCTTAGCTTCTCATCCTAGGTTATCATTCCTTCTCTTTGGATTTAATTTGCTGTTCTTTTTCTAGCTTCTGGGGATGGAAGCTTAGATCTTTTATTTTAAATGTTTCTTTTTATTAAATAAAGCCACTTAAAACTGTAAAAATTTCTCTAAGCACTGTTTAGCTACAACCCGCAGGTTCTGATATGCCATATTTACATTATCTTTCAATTCAAAATAGTTTTCTAATTTCTATGTACTTCCATGCTTATCTCTACTATTATTTTGGGTTTTTCCCCAATTTTAAGTTCTTTGCCATTTCTTTCTAAAGTAGTTCTCTGGCAAGACCTAAATCAGCTCTTGTTTGGCTTAAAATAGCTTTATTTCATCTGTGTCCTTACAGCTTAAGAGAGGTGGCATTTTGTACAATAAATTGTCCATATTTAAATGATGTTTTCATGAGCTTTGACGTACGCACCCGTGAAATCCTCACCACAATCAAGGCGCCACACGTTCCCACAACCCGAAGGTTCCCTGTTCCTGTCGTCTGTCCCTCCAGCAGCCCTACTGCTGGGCAAACGCTAAATAAATTTCTGTCACTGTAGGATAGTTTGCATTTTCCGGAACTTAATGCAGGTGTGCACCCTTCTTCCTTTGCCTGGCTTCATTACTCCTCGGTTTAGGACCCATCCATCCGCTGCGGGGAACCCTACAGGCCCTTCCCTGGCTGGACAAGACTCCTTCCCATGAGCTCAGCACGGTTTGTGCACCCAACGCTTATCGATGGGCATTTAGATTATTTCCAGTTTGGGGCTCTTACAAATAAAATGTGCTTTGAGCATTTCCATCAATCATTTATGTTTCAAATATGTTAATACCAGCAGTAAAATGATTAGGTCACATGGTAGGTACATATTTAATCTTTTGTAAATTTGCCAGCTGTTTTCCAAAATGGTTTTACGCTCCCAGCAGAAGTGCATAGGAGACCACGTCACCGTCCATCCCCACCGGCCCTGGACACGGTCACACCTTCGAACGTCAGGCTCCCACCCTGCCTTTTCCTAATGACAATGATGAAACTTTGAAAATCTTTTTATGTGCATTTTTGCCAGCTGTGCACTTTTTGTTGCTATTGAAGCATTCCTTAAAATCTTTGCCTGTATTTGCGTTGGATTACTTGTTTTGTTACCATTGGTTCTACGTTATTTATATATTCAGAACAAAAAAAAAGCCTTTTGTCAGGTATTTATTTTGCAAATACTTTCTCTCAGCCTGTCATATGATTTTTAATAATGTCTTCTGAAAGGTAAAAGTTCATAGTTTTCATTATTTCATCTGTAATTTATGTTTGTCTATGTCCTCTTTGGGAAAGTTTCACCAACAGAAGTTTATTAATCTTGTCTTCTATGTTT
>NW_011889094.1:811510-816256 GCF_000151845.1 Pteropus vampyrus | reverse complement strand
ACTCCTCGGTTTAGGACCCATCCATCCGCTGCGGGGAACCCTACAGGCCCTTCCCTGGCTGGACAAGACTCCTTCCCATGAGCTCAGCACGGTTTGTGCACCCAACGCTTATTGATGGGCATTTAGATTATTTCCAGTTTGGGGCTCTTACAAATAAAATGTGCTTTGAGCATTTCCATCAATCATTTATGTTTCAAATATGTTAATACCAGCAGTAAAATGATTAGGTCACATGGTAGGTACATATTTAATCTTTTGTAAATTTGCCAGCTGTTTTCCAAAATGGTTTTACGCTCCCAGCAGAAGTGCATAGGAGACCACGTCACCGTCCATCCCCGCCGGCCCTGGACACGGTCACACCTTCGAACGTCAGGCTCCCACCCTGCCTTTTCCTAATGACAATGATGAAACTTTGAAAATCTTTTTATGTGCATTTTTGCCAGCTGTGCACTTTTTGTTGCTATTGAAGCATTCCTTAAAATCTTTGCCTGTATTTGCGTTGGATTACTTGTTTTGTTACCATTGGTTCTACGTTATTTATATATTCAGAACAAAAAAAAAGCCTTTTGTCAGGTATTTATTTTGCAAATACTTTCTCTCAGCCTGTCATATGATTTTTAATAATGTCTTCTGAAGGATAAAAGTTCATAGTTTTCATTATTTCATCTGTAATTTATGTTTGTCTATGTCCTCTTTGGGAAAGTTTCACCAACAGAAGTTTATTAATCTTGTCTTCTATGTTTTTTCTATAAATACTCTTAACGAACTTGACACCATTGACATTTATAGATGACGCCATCTAACAGCAGCAAATTACATTTTTCCTAAGTTGAAATATTCACAAATAATATTCTCAGTCATAAAGAGCATAACATAATTAACTGGAAATAAAAGAGAAAATATGTATTTGGAAAATCCCTGAATACATGGAAACTAAGAGCACACTTCTAAATTATTCACGGGTCAAAGAGACACCTCACACTAAATTTAAAAGATATTGGGCTAAATGAAAATACAACACATCGAAACTCACAAAGTATAGCTAATGCAATGTTTAGAGAACAATTTAGGGTGTTCGATGCTTGTGTGAGAAACATCTAAATTCAGTAGGATTACAAACATCTCTGTGCCCATAAACACTTCGTATGAAAATTTAACATATTTCTACGTACTAAGATAAACATCTGAATTTGAATTTTAAAAACGTCGTTTGCAATAGCAACAAAACAAATGCAACACTGAGGTCTAATGTATCAGAATAAGCGAAACGTTCGTGGGCTGAAAACCACACACCATTGATGAAAGACATAAAAAAGACCTCGGTAAATGGAGAAACATACTGTTTTGTGCGTGGGAATATGTCGATTCTCCCAGTTGTGCCCAGTTTGGCCGGTGCGATCTCAGTCAAGTCCCAGCACGTCTGTCCTGTGGATGACAAACGGACACACAATCCACAGAGAAAGACAAAGGAGCTGCTGGGACCACAATAATTCTGAAAAACAAGCAAACAAGCAAAGGAACAAAGCTCGGGACTCCCACGGCCCAACTGCAAGATTTACCTCGTCGCTGCAGTTAATCGAAACCACGTGAAATCTACTTCGTGCTGGACAAACGGGTCTACACAACCAGAGAGTCCAGAGACAGACTCGCGCATATGTTGGCAAGGGGCTCCGGGCAGAGGCGCGAAGGCGTTCCACCTGAGGAAAACAGCCTTTCGGTTCATGGTGGTGAAACCCTTGGATATTCATCTGCATAAAAAAAGAACATTGATCCATACCGTGCCCCATATCCGCACACTAATTCCTAATAAATTATAGGCCTAGATGTAAAATGAAAAACTATCAACCTTCTAGAAAAAAATACCAAAGAAAATCTACATGACCTTCATGTTGGCAATGAGTTTGTAGAAACAATACCAAAAGCATGAGACATAAAAGAAAAAAAAAATGCTAAATTTGACTTCATCAAAAATTTTAAGAAACAACTTTTGTTTTGCAAAGGATTCTGTAAATAAAATGAGAAGATAAGCCACAGACTTAGAGTAATTATTTGCAAATGACACATCTAAGAAAGAACTTTTATCCAGAACACACACACACACACACACACACACACACTCACACTCACACACTCTCAACAGTATTTCTAAAATTAATTTTTTTAAAAAGTGACAAAACCAAACACTGATACAGATGTGGAGCCCTAAGAAGTCTTCTTTGTTGGTGGGAATGCAGGAATAGCAAACCCCCGCGGGCGACGGCTGGGCTGTTTCTTATGACAGTAAATACACAGCATGTGACCCAGAAAACCCTCTCCCGATGTTTTACCGAAGTGGATGGAAAACTTACGTCCCCACAAAAAGCCGTTGGTAAACGCTTATACCTACTTTATTCATAACACCTCACGTTGGAAACAGCCAAGCTGTCCTTCGACAGAGGACGGACAAAGGTGTGTCCTCACATGTGGCCACGGCGGAGCGGTGATGAGGGCGGGCAGCTGGCTCACAAGCTGGTTCACAGGAGAATCTCAACTCCGTTTTGGCAAGTGAAAAGGAGCTGGTGTTGTATTTTTCCGTTTATGTGGCGTCCTGGGAAAGGCCGAGAGCGCAGCATTGGAAGGGAGAGGAGCAGCCGCTCAGGGAGGGCGCGGGGCGCGAGGGCGACAGGCCCCAGGGGGAACTCTCAGGGTCACAGTCGTTCTGCGCAGTGCTGCGTGGCGGACGTACACCTCTACGTGTTTGTCGAATGCCACAGAAATGGCAAAAGCATAAAGAAGCATAAAGAAGCCAGAGAAAAATGTTTTGCATTCATAGGAAAAATCAGCCCTTCGAAGGGGACCCAAAGATGAAGTGCAAATGGTGACCAGCGAGTCTAATAAACAACAACACTACTCAGAACCGGGGATCGGAAGCAGGACAGAGACACTGGGAGGAATCTGGTGACAAGCTAGGTGAGGGCGATTTGAGGGGCTGTCAGGTCAGCCACTTGGTGGTGCCAGAGGACCTCAGATAAGACCTTGCCACACGTTTACCGTGAAGTTGCCTTCCACAGCCAAGACGGGCTGGTGACTCAGCCAGCGGCCGGCGGGGCGCATGCTCCCGAAACTGGGGAGCACGGTGCCAGTGGCCCGCGGCTCGCCCGTCGCCAGCGAGCTGAGAAGATGGGACGCCGCGAGCCCCAGCGTTCCTTCCCGGCGCCCGCGTGACCACGGCGCGCAGCCTTGACTTCATCTAGGGCATCGTTTGGTTTTTCTCAGAGTGACTAGAACTTCTACTGGCAGGAGAGCCACGGCCGGACGGGAGAACACACGTGACACCTGTAACCAGGGCCTCTCGAAGTAGACAAACCAGGTCCCCTGGTTCCATCGTCGGGAAGCGCTGTGTGACCCCAGCCACTTTCCCAGACACCGGTCACCCTGCGTGGATGGAGGGGCCCCCGGGCCACTGGGACTTGAGCCACCCCGACTGCCCAAGCTCCTCGGCTCCCTCCCCGAGGCCCTGTCACCGCGACCCTCTGCGAAATCGTCACAGGCCTCGCAGCCCTCTAAGGCGCTTGCCCACGGGGTTCGGCTTCACTCGCTGCGGGCGCACGAAGCCAATGGCCTCCAAGGCGTGCATGTCACACACATTCTCTCGGCCGGTGGCCATCAGCGGCCACCACGGCCTTCCCTCCGTGTGCTCCCAAGGCTCCCACTGGGCTGGGGCGCAGCACACTTGTCCCCTCGGAGTGCATGTTGAGCACTGGGCCTGGCGCCGGGTTGGCAGGGGCCCTGTCCGGTGCTTACGGCCACCAGCAGAGCGGGTGGACACGAAGCAGCCACCCCATGGCGTGTCTCCCGGGGGGCAGCCGCGCGTCACCCTGAGGCGCCTGGACCACCTGTGCACCGGGAAGCTGAACGGCGACGGTCGTCAGAAACAGGGCAGAGGGGATGATTGTGGGCGAGGACAACGTACCCCAAGACCTTCGGACGAAGGAGAAAATGGAGAGAAGTAGGCCGTGCCGGCCGAGGCCCAGGAGCAGCTCCGCCCGGCTCGGTCTACTGGTGGCCGTGCGTTCGGCCTCCGTTTACCCCGGGATTTTAATTCTAGCTCGTGTGAGGCTCTGTGCTGCACACAGGCCCTGCCACCTCTCGGCGACACCCGTGATGCTCTCCCTGAGATGCGCCTTTTCCATTCCTGCTCACGCGAGTCTATGTTCCGGTGACTTTCGTTCAGCTGCCTCACCCATCAAAGCGGTGCAGGTCCGTCCTCTCTTCCTCCGGGCGCCCTCCCGACTCCTAGTTCCTGCATCTTGCAACGAGCCGGTCAGGTTCCCAGGTCACTGCTCAACCACGAATCGACGTTTCAGATGCAACATTAGCGATGGTTCCCTGAGATCCCGGAAAGCCAGTTTATCAAGAGAAACAACTTGCTCATCCGGGCAAAAGTCTCTCCATCAGGACAGTATATTGCTCATCTGAGCAAAAAGTTCAAAAACAAACCCCAAAACCCCTGCTTTGGTGGGTCGCCAATCCACCTGGCAAAGGGGACGCCGCCCCTTGCCTGCACGGTCCCCTCCCGGTGCAGGGGGCTGCGGCCACCAGGCGCCCCTGCTCCTTCCGGCGGGAAAGTCTGATGAACTAACTGAGCTTCGCTCAAGCGGCGCCTCGCGGTCTCACGTGACGTTCACGGCCAACCCTTACTCCTCTCGCGAACGCTGACTCAGGTGGCTTTCACGGCACGACGGGGTCTCCCTTTGTCTTCCTTTG
>NW_011889094.1:809658-810940 GCF_000151845.1 Pteropus vampyrus | reverse complement strand
CGTTTACCCCGGGATTTTAATTCTAGCTCGTGTGAGGCTCTGTGCTGCACACAGGCCCTGCCACCTCTCGGCGACACCCGTGATGCTCTCCCTGAGATGCGCCTTTTCCATTCCTGCTCACGCGAGTCTACGTTCCGGTGACATTCGTTCAGCTGCCTCACCCATCAAAGCGGCGCGGGTCCGTCCTCTCTTCCTCCGGGCGCCCTCCCGACTCCTAATTCCTGCATCTTGCAACGAGCCGGTCAGGTTCCCAGGTAACTGCTCAACCACGAATCGACATTTCAGATGCAACATTAGCGATGGTTCCCTGAGATCCCAGAAAGCCAGTTTATCAAGAGAAACAACTTGCTCATCTGGGCAAAAGTCTCTCCATCAGGACAGTATATTGCTCATCTGAGCAAAAAGTTCAAAAACAAACCCCAAAACCCCTGCTTTGGTGTGTCGCCAATCCACCTGGCAAAGGGGACGCCGCCCCTTGCCTGCACGGTCCCCTCCCGGCGCAGTGGGCCGCAGCCGCCAGGCGCCCCTGCTCCTTCCAGCGGGAAAGTCTGATGAACTAACTGAGCTTCGCTCGAGCGGCGCCTCGCGGTCTCACGTGATGTTCACGGCCAACCCTTACTCCTCTCGCGAACGCTGACTCAGGTGGCTTTCACGGCACGACGGGGTCTCCCTTTGTCTTCCTTTGTCTCTACAGCCTTGGCTCGCCGGGGCCACCGTCGCTGGAGGGCGAGCGGCGTGGGGTCCCAGGCGCCGTGCCCTGCCCTGCGGCCCGAGGCCCCTAAGAAGCCACATGACACCGTTTTGGTCGCTTTCGCTTATCCCTGGTTCACGCGGCATCCCCGTGTGCACGGGCCTCACACGCTCGTCGTGAGTTGCACGCGAGGACAGTATCCTTCTGCCTCTGCGTCCCTGAAACGTCCTCCCCAGGGACACCCACGCACTGGGAAAGGGCCGCGGCATCTTCTTTCACAAGTGATGAGGACAACGCTTTGAAAGGTCACGTGCAACTTGCTCAGGGTCGCAGGATACATTTAAGAACGAGAACTGATACCTTTTGTAGATCTGGTAAACATTTAAAACATTGGAAAACGAACTCGAACTTACATAAAACTCAACTCTCCATGAAAATGTATTAAATAGACCTTACTTGTCTATTTAAAAGTCAGTCAAGAAATTCCTGCAGGATTCAAAGGACTGAAATTCCACGGACTAATCACTTTTTCGTACCTGAATATTTTAAGAGTGTTATTGAGACATACGCCGTGCAAGTCAACGTGCACAG
>NW_011889094.1:807170-808923 GCF_000151845.1 Pteropus vampyrus | reverse complement strand
GAGCGGCGTGGGGTCCCGGGCGCCGTGCCCTGCCCTGCGGCCCGAGGCCCCTAAGAAGCCACACGACACCGTTTTGGTCGCTTTCGCTTATCCCTGGTTCGCGCAGCATCCCCGTGTGCACGGGCCTCGCATGCTCGTCGTGAGTTGCACGCGAGGACAGTATCCTTCTGCCTCCGTGTCCCTGAAACGTCCTCCCCAAGGACACCCACGCGCTGGGAAAGGGCCGCGGCATCTTCTTTCACAAGTGATGAGGACGACACTTTGAAAGGTCACATGCAACTTGCTCAGGGTCGCAGGATACATTTAAGAACGAGAACTGGTACCTTTTGTAGATCCGGTAAACATTTAAAACATTGGAAAACGAACTCGAACTTACATAAAACTCGACTCTCCATGAAAATGTATTAAATAGACCTTACTTGTCTATTTAAAAGTCAGTCAAGAAATTCCTGCAGGATCCAAAGGACTGAAATTCCACGGACTAATCACTTTTTCGTACCTGAATATTTTAAGAGTGTTATTGAGACATACGCCGTGCAAGTCAACGTGCACAGCATATTCTCAGCGTTGTGCGACCATAACCACAGGACAATTTGGGAACATTTTTATTCAAGAAGATGCCAGTACCATGAGCAGTCATCCTCCATCCCCTCACGCACCCCGCCCAGCCCGGGCAACCCCTAATCCACTTTGCGTCTCGATGGACTCGTCTGCTCTGGACGTTTTATAGAAACGGAGTCTCGCGTTACGTGGTCTTTGCATCCGGCCTGTCCCTCACCATAATGGTCTCAAGGGTCACGCCTTCTGTGCCCTTATCGGTCCTCGTTTCTCTTTATGGGACTGATGTTTAAAAAATCTTTCAAAATCCCGCATTTCCCTAAGCACGTCTCTAACCAAATTCTTTGGGCATTTGAACTACTTTTACATAAAAGTCATGAGACTCCCTCGTCGGGACAGACCGGAAACGTCTCGTGCAGATCGTGCAAGTCAAGCATTTGCCGTGGTCGGCGTAAAAAAACGAAGTAAAATGAAGTTCAAGTCGCTGTTATCAGAAAGAGAATTCTTTGGGAAAGAGTCGGGTAAACAGATCTCTTTCCAACCCTGAGCCAGAGCAGAGGAAGCGCCTGGAGGGGACCGCGACCCGGACGAAGAGACGCTGATTTATGCTGCAGCTCATGATGCGAAACGTGGGAGAAAGACGTCGACCAGAGAACCGAGTCCCCGCCAGGCGGGGGCCCTGGCCCAGGGCATCGTGAGGACACAGGACAGCACTCACTCAGCGTCCGCCTGGCAACCATTTCGTGTCTTAGGTTCAAATCTGCGCAGGGCAAAGGGGTGACAGATTTACGGGGGGACAGGCTCTCTACACATGGGCCGTAAGCGGGTAGGCGAGGCTACGGGGTGCCTGGCCGGCCCCCGCCCTGCGGCCCCACATCCTGTTTCAGCCTTGTCCTCACCCTCTGACCAGCGAGCAGCACCGAGCTCGCCTCCTGGTGGGTGGGTGCATTCCCAGACCCCTCCTCACTCGGGGGAAACGTGGAGAGACGGCGTTGGGCAGAAAGCCCTGGGCTAACGCCGCCCGACCCGCATCTCCACGCCCGCCCGCCTGCTATGTGACCTCAGAGCCCCATCACCGAGGACGGTCGCCGCCCGCGGAATCGGGGCCCAGGGGCTTGCAGGGTGGGTCCGACGCCCAGCCGGGCGCGGAGGGCCCGGGACAGGTGTGCCAGGACCCCGTGGGCTCGCGCGCTTC
>NW_011889094.1:806241-806839 GCF_000151845.1 Pteropus vampyrus | reverse complement strand
CAAGTCAACGTGCACAGCATATTCTCAGCGTTGTGCGACCATAACCACAGGACAATTTGGGAACATTTTTATTCAAGAAGATGCCAGTACCATGAACAGTCATCCTCCATCCCCTCACGCACCCCGCCCAGCCCGGACAACCCCTAATCCACTTTGCGTCTCGATGGACTCGTCTGCTCTGGACGTTTTATAGAAACGGAGTCTCGCGTTACGTGGTCTGCATCCGGCCTCTCCCTCACCATAATGGTCTCAAGGGTCACACCTTTTGTGCCCTTATCGGTCCTCGTTTCTCTTTATGGGACTGATGTTTAAAAAATCTTTCAAAATCCCGCATTTCCCTAAGCACGTCTCTAACCGAATTCTTTGGGCATTTGAACTACTTTTACTTTTAAAAGTCATGAGACTCCCTCATCGGGACAGACCGGAAACGTCTCGTGCAGATCGTGCAAGTCAAGCATTTGCCGTGGTCGGTGTAAAAAAACGAAGTAAAATGAAGTTCAAGTCGCCGTTATCAGAAAGAGAACTCTTTGGGAAAGAGTCGGGTAAACAGATCTATTTCCAACACTGAGCCAGAGCAGAGGAAGCGCCTGGAGGGGAC
>NW_011889094.1:800692-802746 GCF_000151845.1 Pteropus vampyrus | reverse complement strand
CTTTTCCACATCCAGGCCAAGGGCTCAGGGAGTCACGGCGACGTGGCGGTTGTGGAAAATCTGCATTTTACAAGTGTTTCAAGGTGCCTGTGCTCAGCGAAGCATGCTGCATCCAGCCCGCGTTCAAGGCACACACACAACTGGCATGTTTGGTGACCTTTGATCACCGGCCAGGTGGAGATGGGGACGGCTCCGCGGGTCAAACCCCCCACCGCCAGGGACATCCGCCTGGGAGACATTCGCCAAATGCAAAACACGTAAGCATCCGTTCAACCCACGTGATTCAAGTCCTACTACGCGCTAAGGGCTGTCCCTAAAGTTGCAGGTCTCACTGTGAGACAACGAAGTGCCTTCCCTCGAGCCGCTCACATTCGTCCCGCCGTCCCCACGCGGATAACCCAAGTGATTCTTTCCAATGAGCTCTGTAACCAGACGTGAGCTTCAGAGATCCCAGCGCGACACGCTTGGCTCGTTGCTGGTGAGGGAACCGAGGCCGCGGAGGCGAAGCTACTCGAGCAGAGTTCCGGAAGCCAGCGGAAGGTAGTCGTCATGAGGACCCTTGGCTGTGACACCTCTGAGATCGGCGCTGAGGATCCGGACCAGGCAAGCTCTCGGACACCTCTCACGGGTGACCGCTGACGTGACCATACGGCCGGGTGACCTGTGCTGCCCGGGAGCAGAGAACACCTGCCACGTTTCATGACGAGACCGTGAGAAACGCACGCACTACGAGCCAGAGCGCAGACGCCCAGGACGGGAGCCCCCAACGCCCTTTCTCGCTTCTGCAGTGCGAGCTGATACTTTCCCCTCCCCCCTCCCCACTTCCCTTCCCAGCTCTTCTGTTGAATTTTATTTCTTTAAAACATGGCATTTTCTTTGACCATCGATTACATTGATCCATCCATCTATTAATGGGTCGAAGTCCGGCTTGAAAAACACGGCTACCTGAGGGGGATCCCTGTTCTTGTCCCCGGGAAAGCCGAGCAGCCACGTCGACAAGGGCGAAAGAGCGAAGCACCCCCAACGCTCCCGGGGGATGACGGGCTGGGAAGGGGAGGCCCAGGGGCCCCGTGCGCGGGATCTGCCCCCCGCGCTGGGCCAGACCTGGCTCGCTGACCGACACAGTATCTCCGTGCAGCGAGATGCCTTAAAAAGGGGCAGTGATTAACGTAGCGTTCCCGGTAGCTGCGACCCGGGTGGGCAACAGGTGGAGGAAAGTGGACACCTCGGGAACAGGGACATCGAGGGTCTCAGGACGGAAAATCCGGAGCCGTCTCTTATTTGAAAATTGTATATGTCTGCATTAGACATGTGCAACCATGTAAAAATATCAAAATCATATGCTATACAAGTGTCAGAGAGGCACGCAGCATTTTCAATATAATGTTTGTAACTATATTAATAATAGGGCTGGCATGAGGAGACAGGAAAGTGCCCGAGTAGGGGACGGCTTGGTCACACCGTCAAACATCCTCAGGTAAAGGCCTATAAATTATGTCTCAAATGAAAGCTACCTAAATGGCAAACATTCACAATATGGTTTACAGGAAAAGTATATGCAA
Source organism: Pteropus vampyrus (assembly GCF_000151845.1). Taxonomy (NCBI): domain Eukaryota; kingdom Metazoa; phylum Chordata; class Mammalia; order Chiroptera; family Pteropodidae; genus Pteropus; species Pteropus vampyrus. The sequence goes on along the minus strand of NW_011889094.1, from coordinate 801,184 downwards.
CTGTATATAAAGTGTGGTATAATTACGTGTGTGCACAAAGCAATGGCATAGGCATAACTACGGCATTGCTTTTTGGAAGCCATTCTGACAATCTCTATCCTTGGATTTAAATGTTTTCGCGATGAGCATGATCGTAACTGTGACTTCAGCTTGGTGACGTCGCCGACCATCTTGGTCCTGCTTCTCCGTCTACCTCGGATCTTTTTCATTTTGTTTTAATTCGTTCTTCGTTTCTCGCGTGATTATAAGTGTTCCATTTTATTTCCTCCTTTGGATTTTTAACTGATTCTGCTTGGATCATTTTCTGGGCATTTCTCTAGGACTGTAATGTGTACCTCAGTTCGTTGTGGCCGACCTGGAATCCACGGTACAGCGTCAGGTTGGACGTCAGGTGTCCGCCTGAGCTCGCACACACCTTGGTAGCAGGAGTGAAATCCACCCCGCGGTGCCGGGCGCGGTTTTGATCTCGAAGTCAATTTTCTTTTAAAGATT
>NW_011889094.1:793945-800472 GCF_000151845.1 Pteropus vampyrus | reverse complement strand
AGCTCTTCTGTTGAATTTTATTTCTTTAAAACATGGCATTTTCTTTGACCGTCAATTACATTGATCCATCCATCTATTAATGGGTCGAAGTCCGGCTTGAAAAACATGGCTACCTGAGGGGGATCCCTGTTCTTGTCCCCGGGAAAGCCGAGCAGCCACGTCGACAAGGGCGAAAGAGCGAAGCACCCCAAACGCTCCCGGGGGATGACGGGCTGGGAAGGGGAGGCCCAGGGGCCCCGTGCGCGGGATCTGCCCCCCGCGCTGGGCCAGACCGGCTCGCTGACCGACGCAGTATCTCCGTGCAGCGAGACGCCTTAAAAAGGGGCAGTGATTAACGTAGCGTTCCCGGTACCTGTGACCCGGGTGGGCGACAGGGTGGAGGAAAGCGGACACCTCGGGAACAGGGACATCGAGGGTCTCAGGACGGAAAATCCGGAGCCGTCTCTTATTTGAAAATTGTATACGTCTGCATTAGACATGTGCAACCATATAAAAATATCGAAATCATATGCTATACAAGTGTCAGAGAGGCACGCAGCATTTTCAATATAATGTTTGTAACTATATTAATAATAGGACTGGCATGAGGAGACAGGAAAGTGCCCAAGAGTAGGGGACGGCTTGGTCACACCGTCAAACATCCTCAGGTAAAGGCCTATAAATTATGTGTCAAATGAAAGCTACCTAAATGGCAAACATTCACAATATGGTTTACAGGAAAAGTATATGCAACTGTATATAAAGTGTGGTATAATTACGTGTGTGCACAAAGCAATGGCATAGGCATAACTTCGTGACTACGGCGTTGCTTTTTGGAAGCCATTCTGACAATCTCTATCCTTGGATTTAAATGTTTTCGCGATGAGCATGATCGTAACTGTGACTTCAGCTTGGTGACGTCGGCCGACCATCTTGGTCCTGCTTCTCCGTCTACCTCGGATCTTTTTCATTTTGTTTTAATTTGTTCTTCGTTTCTCGCGTGATTATAAGTGTTCCATTTTATTTCCTCTTTTGGATTTTTAACTGATTCTGCTTGGATCATTTTCTGGGCATTTCTCTAGGACTGTCATGTGTACCTCAGTTCGTTGTGGCCGACCTGGAATCCACGGTACAGCGTCAGGTTGGACGTCACGTGTCCACCTGAGCTCGCACACACCTTGGTAGCAGGAGTGAAATCCACCCCGCGGTGCCGGGCGCGGTTTTGATCTCGAAGTCAATTTTCTTTTAAAGATTAAGAACAAGGAAGAGCGAGGCTTCGCCATGTAGCATACGTGCTCCGGTTCCGGAACTCTCTCTAAGGACCCAGCTTTCCCCCCACTGTTTGGCTTCTCGGCCCAAACACACGCCGTTATCGTTTCTCGCCGCGCACGCGGCCGGCGGCGATGTACCCAGCGCGCAGTTTCAAAGCGTTTCCCGTCCTTCCGTTTCCGAGGAGTGATTTCTGCGGTGATGGAGTCCGTGAGCGGGCTTCTTGGGCCCTCCATCCCCGAAGGACGATGTCCCCGCCCATCGACCCCGGGCCCGCCAGCTGTTCGCCTCTTTCTTTGCGCACGTCGAGGTCCTGCGCGGACGTTCGGGGCGCGGCCCCTACTATGTAACAAACCCCAATATCTGTTTTCAGAGTTTCCTTTTTTTTTTTTTTTTATTTCTCGCGCAGTGTGCTGAGCTTGGGCGAGCATTTCGTGGTCCACATCCCACTTGGGTTTGAGTGTCACGTATGCATAGGTTGTTTTTCATCAAATTTGGGAGACTTTTGCCCGTTCTTTCTGGAAGCGCTTGCTGCTCCTTCCCGCCCCTGCTGTCTCTGAGGCCCGAAGCTCTCGCGAACTCCCCGAGCAGCTTCCGTCGAGGTCGCTCCCGGGCTTTCGGTCAGACAGCTCCTACAGAGATCTCTTCAAATTTCGTCGTTCTTGAGCCTTCTGCATCCTGTAGTGAAGCCTCTCCAATGTCCGTATGCATTTTTAATTCATATATTGTAATTTTGTTTTAAAATTTCCACTTGGTTCTTTTTGCTAACGTGGCTTCCTCCGCCCTCACCTCCTCTGTTCGCTCGCTCTCTCCTTCTTCCCCGCGAACCTTCGGATATACATATGATGGTCGTTTTTAAAGCCCTATTCGCCGGCTCCAGCTCCGGGCCCAGCAAACCACTGCGGCATTTTTTCCTTCTCCGTGAGCTTCATATTACCTTGTCCGTGGCCTGGTCTTCGGCGCTGTGTAAGCATTGTGCGTGGAAAGCCCCCGGAGTATGACCTACGCGCGCGTTTTAACTCTGCTCACTCGACAGTTTGCGCAGGGTGCGAGGTCTTCCCCGTCTGCCGGGTAACGCGGACGCGGTTTGTACTTTACCGAAGTCCTGTTAAACGAGGACCGCCCCGTGGCCTGTGGGAATGAGCGCACCTCCAATGAGGAGAACCCCAAGTCTCACATGTCCACACGGCGAGGTCACGGTGGCGGGTCCAGCCCGCCCCGGTGGTCCCCGAGTCTGATCCCGAGGGACGGGGGGTGGGCTGCGATAGGATCCCAGGCTCCATGAAAACAAGCAAACTTCAAGTTCTGTTTTTCAGCCCATAATTCACTGCCTTTTTCTTTCTTTCCCCGGAAAGTTGGGGTTGGGCCACGGGTAATTTTCAGGACAAGCAAATCTCTGTTTCCCTTGGCGCCCCTCCAGACCCCGGCCTGTCCCGGCATCTCCGCCACAGTAACGCCTTGGCTGCACTCGCCTTGACCTTGGAGAGTCTGACATTCTCGGAGGGGCTTCTTCCTCCTGCGGCCACGTTGCAAGGCCGGGGCTCTGCCCTGGACGCGTCCGCGGCTCTCCAACACCGAGGAAGGACCCTTTCTTCTAACTCGCTCCTCCGTGACATGCTGGCGCCGCCGCTCCCCGATACGGCCGTGGACAAGGGGACCTTTCTCCACGCCCGTTTCGATATGCTGCGCTACTTCCTCTCACGCATTATCAGCACATCGCATTTGAAAGCATCAGCAAGGAATGCGAGTGTTTCCTCGCGCTGGTTTGCGTAATGAATCTGGCCCCTTCGGAGCCGGGTCATCATCTCGCCATCTGTTTTCCGTTTAACGCCCCGGAGGCCGAGCCAGCAGGAGCGCGAGTGCGCCTGCGGGCCCGCGCCACGCCACTGGCCGTGACCGCGTGAGGTCGGCCGTGACAGCGCAGCGCGGCTGCGGTTAAAATACTCCAATCGTAGATGACTGTGAGTGTGTAGTGTTCACCGAAACAGTGCGGCTGGCGAACTCGGTTTGATGTCACCGTGGTGGGAAGCTCAGGATTACGGCTCCGTCACAGGGGACCCATCAGCCTCACCGTTCCAAGATCACAGGCGACACCTCCCTCCCCACGGTCTTGGCAGACTTTCCACACACCGTAGACACACCGTGTGCTAGAGCGTGGATGGCCGGGCCGGCGCGGGCCCGGCTGCGGCCCACGCTCCCTGTCCCCGTGTCCTCGTACGCACTGGCGTTTGCCAGACCCCGGTTCTACATAAGACAGCTTGCAGCACATGACAGCTGGTGAGAAACCATGCCAATGACAAAAAATACAGCACGTCTGTCCAAAGCAACATTTCCTTTGTGTTTGAATCGAAGAATGTTCCGGGCTGGTCACAGCGGACGTGCAGCTCGTATTGGCTGAATTGGAGTTGTTTCTCTAAATCTGTGTAGCTATGATGAAGTCGTCGTTTCCCTTTTAAAAATATTTGAAAATGCTTGTCGAGCAGTTTCTTGATCAGATTCCACATGAGAACATTAGTGCTCAAGTGAAGGAAGTTATTTATTATAACTCACACGCTAGTAGAAGTTCTGTGCACCGAATGTTCCAGAAAGCATAACACATAGATACTTAAAGTAAAGCTTGCTTTAAGGAATCACAGCAGAAGTTTACTATTCGTATCACGCTTAGAAAGGAGTGAATATGAAAACACTTTCTATCTCATTTTCGGCATTTTTTTAAAGAAACTAAGTGATACACGGCAGTTTCGATAGATCACAAATGCCTATATTTTTTTCAAAAATGTCTTAATGGGGTATTCTCTCCCTTTTTGCTCTAGACACACACACACCTCTAAATTAAATGAAAAAAGTCCTCTTCTGGGTAATGGACTACGAGTACCACGAAAAGAAATAAAATCCATGAGACATATTCTGAAATACGCCCAGACTTGAACCTGAACGTGGCTGCGTGCCGGGCCTATGAAATATTTGCAGAAGTTCATCAAAAGCCGACGACCCTTACGTGACACTTTTCAAAACGCGGCTCTGGGACCGACGCGCAACTCAAATGTCCCGAAAGTCTCGCGCAGAAACGAGGCTGGAATCCGCAGCGGGGACCGAAAGCGGACGCTCGTCTGTCGCTGGCGATTCCCCGCCGAGCTCTGCCGTCCCGGCCCCTCGGGCTCCCCTCCGCCCTCGGGTTTCCGTGTCTTTGTGTCGTGCTGCTTGCTTTTGGTGTCATTAAGCTTGAATTGGCTCTATTTTTATACAGCGTTCGTAGGACGTAGGACCTCGTTCTCGTCCGCGCGCACGTCCTCGTTTCTGGAGCGGCTTCTCCCCTTTATCACCCGCTTTACGACATCTCCCCGAATCCTTGGAAGAAAAGCAGCGATGAGTTAGCTCTGTCTGTCACCCCCCCCCACCTCCCCCGCCGAGATACTTCGGTGAATCCCGTTATGCTAGGAGATAAAATAGGAAAATACAGTTTCCTATGTTCCAGAAAAGAAAAAAGAATGATTTATGAATATATCGAGAGCAAATAACTGATTTTTTTAAAGAACTCTCTCATGGTGGCTGCATTTGGTTAGATGATGAGGCTCATATCAGGTAAAGTGGCATGTGTGTGTGAGTGTGAGTGTGTGGATGTGTGTGTGAACGCATAAATTACTAGGTGTGCGTGTGAGTGTGCACATGCGTGTGAACGCGTGTGTTTAGAGGTAGAACCACACACGGCAGAGAGGGCCCGGCGGGGCGGTCATCACGCAGCGCCCGGCTCACGTGCTGGGACTCAGAGGGAGCAGACTTTTGGGACACATCTGATCACGGGAGGTGACGTTTAACACTTTGTCGCGCTGTGGAAGGGCTCGGCGACCGCGTGGAGCGCGGGAGGTGCCCGCAGCAGGCGGCCGCTCTCGCGGTTCGTCCCCAGTGCGGCGGGCGCTCGGCGACCTCTCCGCTCAGGAACGAGCTCTCTGCGCGGCTTCACTGCCGCGTCAACCCTGGACGGGTGCTCGGTTCGCGCTTCTACGCAACAGGTGACAGGAAAGGGGCCGGAGATGGAGGGTCGCGCGTCCGCGTCGCAGGCCCACGGCGGGGACCACGGCGCGCCCAGCGCGCTCCCTCGTTGAAAATACTTCTGGACACCGCGACCCGCGGAAGCTGCACGGCCTGTCCTTGCTCGTTTGCAGCTGTGACTGGATCATCGCCGCCGTTTGGGTGACAGTAAAATACTCCAGTTTCACCGGCCCGCGCGGCGCAGGCGTTTCTGGGTCATCGTAGTGGCGAAAGCCTGTTTGCGGACGGGGCGGCTGCCCGAAACCGCACACGCCACGGTCCCGACCGTCCCTCAGCGCAGTTCACTGCTTCTGTGGAAAACGAAAGTGATTTTGCTCGAAACTGTGCCCCTTTCTGCTTTCACTGCGGTCGGACCATGTCGCCCTGGCAGAGGGGGCCTCCCCCGCGGTCCCCACACGCTCTGGCCCCAGGCGGGTCCCTGCTGGCGGGGCGAATGGTGCGGGCAATGACCGGTCCGGGGTGGCACGCGTGACCCAGCCGGCGGGGCAGCCCTCGCCAGGACTTTCCTGCTCGACCCCCTGTGGGGACCGCTCCGTTCCCTCCTCCCGGCTCTGGGGATGCGACTCGGAGCCCCCGCAGCGGTGTTCCCCGGCTGGCACGGAGCAAAAGGCGGAAAGCGAAGACGAGTTACAGAGATGGAGAGAGAGGGGGAGAGAGATGGAGGGAGGGAGGGAGGGAGGGAGAGAGATGGAGGGAGGGAGAGAGATGGAGGGAGGGGAGAGAAGGGGGATGGAAACCAGGAGAGAGGCCGCTGACAGCGATGCCCGGAGGCGCCCCGAGTCCTTTAGAGTGTGGTTAGCTTTGTCCCCCACCTTTGTGCTCTTCCAATAAACCCTATTTTTCATTATTGGAGTTCAAGTTAGATTCTCTTACAACTGAAAGCATATGGATGGCCGTAGAAGGCGGGCCCCGAAGTGTGGCGTGGCGGGGAAGGTGCCACGACGCGGCCATGACGAGCGAGACAAGAGGGTGCGACAGAGCCGTGTGCCCCGCACTCGGCCGCGCCCCGGCCCCGCTCCTAACCGGGCGATGATGCCTCCGCCTCCGCCTCCGCCGCTGCCACCGCGCGCTGGCGGGAAGGCGACGTCACCGCGCTCCACCAGCGGGACCTGAGCCTGCAAAAGTGAGCGCGCGTGTGCGTGCGATAAAGCGGGGTCTCGTTTAACTCGAAAAACGTTAACACGCGTGTGTCGTGAATTAGAGAGCGAGGCTAAGAGGAAGGACCGATC
>NW_011889094.1:792195-793477 GCF_000151845.1 Pteropus vampyrus | reverse complement strand
TATTTGATCATATCTCGTTAGTTTCAAAACAGCACGGGATCATTATTGCGACTGTACGTCTCACAAATAAACTACCTTCCCATTTACCCATGAATTGTAAGTACACATTGTGGCCTCATAGTCTTTTAATGTGTGAACTATAAACAGAACACACAAAAACTGGCAATTCGAAGGAGCCAAGACTGTCGGAGACGTTTACCTTCACGTTGGATGCGGGGTCGGGCGGTGGTGCCAGGTGCCCCTGCTGGCCACACGTGGCACCTGAGGACAGTTCGCGTCTGAGTGTCTTTTCTGGGTTCTCCTCACACGTGTCCACGCCCCCCCCAACTAGGCACGTTCCCCCTCGTTTCTTGCGATAATTCCTTTTTTATTTTCCTGCCGATAACCGAATGTAAGTTTCTCTACCACTTGTGCTTTGAAACGGCTTCAGCGAGGTGTCAGCTGCTCACGCGAATGCACCCACCTCGCGTGCACGACTCGGCGCTCATTTGCTTTTTGTCTCTACACAGGTGTCATCGCCTCGGTGACTTCTCCATGACCAGTTCTTTAAATGTTCAACATGCTTCCACCAACGGTTCCCATACTCCATCTCTGCTTTACGTTTCCTCTGACCACGTATCCTGAACGAACTGCTGTTTTACTTTTTTATATTTAATCGACGGGCTTTCGTGAAGTCGAGGTTTTTGACTGTCTCCTTTGTTACTACATCCCTGGCCAGTAGCACTGTGGCTGGCACGTCATAAGCACTCAATGAATAGTAATTAATGAATGAAAATTCACTGGTAATTATGGTCATTAGGGACTGAACAGGAACCGTTGGAGTTGGTGGTGGACAAACAGGCGGTGATCCCCAAGAACAACTTCAGTCACATAGTTGGTATGAAAGAGGTCGCAGTGGCTAACACGTGGAAGGGACCCTCGTTCACAGCCAGTGGGAATTTTAACAGTTCTAACCTCGGCAGAAAACACAGCGGTGACTTCTCGAAAAATGAAGGAGGATTACTGCATGCTCCGGTGATTCCCTTCTGAGTCAGCGCCCACAAGGGTCCCCGTGGGGCCTCGAAGGGACACCTGCCCACACCCCCGTGTCCACAGCGGCGTGTTCACAGTGACCAGAACGTGGCAACGACTCGCGTCCGTCAGCAGGCAAAGCCATGAACGCAATGCGATGTACACTCACGGCGCCACATTATTCAGCCTTAAAAAGGAACATAATGAGCCTTGAGGACGATAGGCTGAACGACATAAGCCAGTCACAAAAAGACAAATGCTGGGTGATCCC
>NW_011889094.1:786082-787584 GCF_000151845.1 Pteropus vampyrus | reverse complement strand
CACTTTTCGATTTGTGACCGAAAGGGCGGCAGGACGGCGGGACACGGCCCCAGGGGGACGCTCGGTCCCTCTGGGCAGGCGCTGCCACCGCCCTGCGTGAGGAAGACGCAGAGGGAGACGAGGCCAGTGAAATTCCGGCCGAAAGGGAAGCTCGGGTCCCAGGTCGCTTGGAACCTCAGGTGTGACCGCTGTGACGCGCGCTGACCCCTCACGTGCCAGACACTTAAGCCTGGGGCGCAGGGACCCCCTGCCGATGCCACACACCGCTACGCCCTCCCGTGGTCACATCCACGTTATTTTTATCTTACACGCATTCGTATGTTTATATATTACAGCGTAAGTGCTTTTATTTTTCTATAAATCATCAGTATTTTATAAATAAAACATACATTCCTGTGATCGTCACGATACATGTAAGAATCACGCAGTCGAGGACGCTTTGACGAGAGGTGCGGCCTCGTCAGAGCCGAGTTTGCCGTCGTTGGAGGTGGGCCTTGACCTTGGGCCAGCCCGCGCCCTGCTTCACGGCTGTGCCACCTCGATGTCCTGCAGGCCATGGAGCGTTCGCTCATTGAGAATTCAGGCCCGAGAAGAAATGGACGTCACCAAATCTGCATTTTAGGAACCTCAGGCTGAAAGCTACGTTGCAGAGAACTTGGGGAACGAGCGTGAAGAGCGGGAAGTCACGGTGCTCATTCCAGACCGTCACACAATGAATAGGGATCAGTAAAAACCCGAACCCACCTCGGATGATACAGCTCATTCTCCACACGCACCCAGAGGGGCCGGGACGCGTGTCCACACGGAGCCCTGCGCGCAGACATCGGCAGCGGGTCGATTCACACCGCCCCGACTCGGAGCAGCCGAGACAAGGTTCGGCAGGGGACGGAATCTGAAGCGCGCGCGCACACACACACACACTCACACTCACACAGACACACACTCACACACTCACACACACTCACTCACACAGCCACTCACACACAGACACACTCACACAGACTCACACACACTCACGCACTCACGCACACTCACGCACACACACTCACATTCAGACACAGACACACACTCTCACACACATACACACACTCACACACACTCACACAGACGCACACTCACACTCACACACAGACACATACACTCACAGACACACAGACACAGACACACACTCACACACACACACAGACACACACAGATACACGGACACAGAGACACACACTCACACATACACACACAGACACACCACAAACACACACACAAACTCACACACATGTGCACACTCACACTTACACACACCGATACACACACCCGCAGAAAGAGGCCGTGACTCGTGGCCGCTGGAGCGGGTGGGCCACAGGAGACACGGAGCGAAGCGGGCAGGACGCGGTCCCTGCAGCTGTGAGACCCGGAGGTGCTGGGGCCGTGAGGGGCCGCGTGGGGACGACGGCCAGCTCTGCTGTGCGGCACACAGGGACGAGAGGAGGTTGTCACCGTGCCTTGAC
>NW_011889094.1:785229-786032 GCF_000151845.1 Pteropus vampyrus | reverse complement strand
ACACAGCCACTCACACACAGACACACTCACACAGACTCACACACACTCACACACTCACGCACACTCACGCACACACACTCACATTCAGACACAGACACACACTCTCACACACATACACACACTCACACACACTCACACAGACACACACTCACACTCACACACAGACACACACACTCACAGACACACAGACACAGACACACACTCACACACACACACACACAGACACACACAGATACACGGACACAGAGACACACACTCACACATATACACACACAGACACACCACAAACACACACAAACTCACACACATGTGCACACTCACACTCACACACACCGATACACACACCCGCAGAAAGAGGCCGTGACTCGTGGCCGCTGGAGCGGGTGGGCCACAGGAGACACGGAGCGAAGGGGGCGGGGCGCGGGCCCTGCAGCTGTGAGACCGGGAGGTGCTGGGGCCGTGAGGGGCCGCGTGGGGACGACGGCCAGCTCTGCTGTGCGGCACACAGGGACGAGAGGAGGTTGTCACCGTGCCTTGACTGCATCTAAGGGGGACGGGGCTGTTAGCTAACTGCACGCGCTCGCGGGAGGAGGCCCCTCTGCGGCTGCTGGACGCCGGAGCCCGAGCGCTGCTCTGCTCAGTGCCCGCGGCGGCTGAGGCGGGGAGCAGGGCCGGTCGGTGGCTTCGGGGAGTACAAAGCCATGAACGAGGACCGACTGCTGTTAAAGAGGACGCCGTGGAACACCCTTCTGCCTGCAGGCCAGGTCTAAGACAGGTGGCTACTTGCAAATTCATATGGCTTC
>NW_011889094.1:781846-785179 GCF_000151845.1 Pteropus vampyrus | reverse complement strand
CTGGGGCCGTGAGGGGCCGCGTGGGGACGACGGCCAGCTCTGCTGTGCGGCACACAGGGACGAGAGGAGGTTGTCACCGTGCCTTGACTGCATCTTAGTGGGACGGGGCTGTTAGCTAACTGCACGCGCTCGCGGGAGGAGGCCCCTCTGCGGCTGCTGGACGCAGGAGCCCGAGCGCTGCTCTGCTCAGTGCCCGCGGCGGCTGAGGCGGGGAGCAGGGCCGGTCGGTGGCTTCGGGGAGTACAAAGCCATGAACAAGGACCGACTGCTGTTAAAGAGGACGCCGTGGAACACCCTTCTGCCTGCAGGCCAGGTCTAAGACAGGTGGCTACTTGCAAATTCATATGGCTTCGCCTAACTGAATGGACACGTTCAGGGGCCGGCTGGTTTACAGGTCTGCTGACGCGGCTGCCCCTCCATGGTGTCTGCTCAGGGTCCCGACGCCCTTCTCTGTGGTCCTGGGGAGGCTGATCTTCCTGGAGCCGCAGCGCCACACCCCAGCCCCCTTTGTGGGAGCTCCGTCCCCCACCACTGCCGGCTATTTTCGGCGGTCAGCTTGTTTTAGGCCCGGGAGGCACATCCGCTGCGATGCCTGCTTCTCGCTCACAGCTGGCGTGTTTTCATGGCGGTCCGGGGCAGAACAAACGTCATTACACATTAGCGGCGCGCGTGCGTGTAAATTAGTTTATTCTCTCTCCTCTTTCCTGCGACGGCTCTGTTCGGCCCGGGACCGTTTAGCCTATGTGCTCACACGTGCCTGCTACCTCCAAATCTAGATTTTTTTAGCTTTGGGGCTTTTTATGGGACTGTTCATTTTCCTCTGCCTGCTCACGACTCTGTCAGAGATTGCGCAGTTCTCAGCTCCACCTGCTAAAGGAAATGGCTTCACATTTCACACCTGGATCTAAACATCCTCCCTGGTTACCAGGCATCTTTTAGAAGATTCCAGTCGCGTTGACGGTGTTTCAGAGGTTTGGGGCGGCCCCACGTTCCTGAAATAAGAATCTATTCTCATTAACGATCTTAAAAGTCCCTGTCCTGTGACGCCAGTTCACAGGGTGACATGCCCTCTGGGGCGTGCACACAACAGCTGTAACGCGCCCGTGGTGGAGCCATTCAGGACGTAGGTGTTCCTATCAGAAGCAGGCAACACTCAGATAATCTACGGAAATATCCCGACTCGGCCGGTTCTGGCTAAAGATCAAAAGTGCCCTGAACTTTCTCACCTAAAAAAACAAAGCAAACAAAACCGACAAAAAATGCGTTTCATGTAAGAGAAGCGAGTGTTTCCCAGAGTTGTGGCTTCGTTGTTTTTTCCCGCAGCATGGGTGTTTCGGCTGCCCACGCCGTGAAACGCGCGTCGTCGTCGATCCTCTGACGTTCTGCATCCGAGCGGCCGCCTGCCTGGAATCTGGCATCGCTGCTCCGCTCGTTAGTTCCTGAAGCTCCTACAAATGCCAGACTCACTCTTGGGAAGAGTGTGGTTCAAATGCAACACCTTGATCTTTTACGAGCCGTCCCACATCACAGGCCTGCAACTGCCACGGTAAAATTAAATGAGTGACGTGTACTGAGGATTTCTTGACCTAATTATAGCCTTTGAAAGAGAGGAAAGTTTTTGTCTATAAAGTCGCTGTCCAAAAAACACACAGGAACAAGAGCACCTGACACTAAACCGTGATAAACCCGGCAGAAGGCTGCAAACGGCACAAGCGCTATTTTTGTTCTGAGTTCAAACGCACTTCGGCTTTCCTCAATTCAACGTCTCCGAGTCCAGCGTCCAAAGCCGGGGCTGTGTGATGTCTTTTCCAGGCCGGGCCGGGGCCGAGGCCCGCCAGCAACTGACCGGGAGGCGCGCACGGGCTTTCCGGTAAGCGGCTCGATGCCGCGTGTGTTTCTCACGCTCCGTGGCTGTGGGAAGCCTGGTCGAGACCCTCCATCCGCCGTTACCCTTCGTTCTCACTTCTCCTTAAGGACCATAAACGTGCCCCGGGCACAGCGCCTTCCGTGGAGACCCGCATCCTGGCACGAAGGACCCGCCCGTCCCTCCTGTAGCTGGCCCTGTGCTGAGTGACAACTCCTTCCGGACTCAGGCGGTTACAATCGTCATCCCCAAACTTAACACCCGGTGGCCTGACATCCAAGGGCTGCCACGCATGGGCCCCGCTCCTGAGTTTTCTTGCTGATCAGACTGGGCCTCTGCCTCACCTTTCCGCCTGACTGCTCCCGGCCCCAAGGCGGCCGGTGAGGCCCCGCGAGGACCGGTGAGGCGTCCACAGAGTCCTGACAGTCCTCTGAGCCTGCCCAGCGTCCCCAGCCGCCTGCCAGCTCAGGTCGTGGGGCTCCGCGTCGTCCAGTCTCAGAGCATGAGGCTCGCGTGGCTTAAGTCACACGTCGCATTTCCCACGTGAAGGCAGCGGCAGGGCCAGCCCCAGCCCGTGCGCACTGGTCCCTTAGGCAGACATGCCGGTGGCCAGCGGCGCTGTGCAGATCTGTCCTAGGATCCGGAGCGGGGCCCAGGGCACTCAGAAGGGGGTGGGAGGAGCCCAGCGGGACTCATGTAGGAACTTTCACCCTTTCATAGAAATGAGCTCAGATTTTATTAGGGAAAATAAAGTCCCACCGCCGGAGAGAGCGTGAGCGGCGCGTCAGGTGCGGCCGCCTCTGGCCGTGCTGAAGCTGGCCACTGTCCCGCTTCCCTCCTCGCCTTGCAGCCTCGTGTCTTTCCTTCTTCACTAAACGCTGAACGTGACTGTTAATTATCGCCATGCCGCTTTCAATATCGCTCCGACACCATGAGACGAACGAGGCACGAGACAGGGGGCGATGCAGATGAGTTTAGCCGACGCGCAGAGGTGAGCGCTCCTGCGTGATCCGGCTGCGACCCGAGATTCAGCAGAATCAGCAGATGAGAACAGGTTACGGGGTCCCGGGCACCTGCAGGAAGGGAGCGGAGGAGCACGGCCTGCTGGGGCGGAGTGCGGTGACCAGGGACCAGGGACCAGGGACCAGGGACCGCGCGGCGCCCCGCCCTCCAGCTTTCCCCGCCCCTCGGGTCTGGCCACCCGGGACCTGCGCACCCGCTCTGCGCACCCGCTCTGCGCACCCGCTCTGCTCACCTGCTTTGGGTGGCGCTGTCTGGTTGGCGAGGCCAGCGGGCTGGCAGACGCCAGTTGGCGCGAGGGGCCACCGAGCTCCCGTGCATCCTCCCAGCCGCCGCCCGAATCGGCCTGAAACCCTGCGGCTCTGGGAGCAGCGTGATTGGCGCTGTTTCAAGCGCTGGGTGTTGGGGGTCGCTCTGCAGCAACAGGATCGGGGGCACCGCGGGCAGCG
>NW_011889094.1:775669-777666 GCF_000151845.1 Pteropus vampyrus | reverse complement strand
GGGGCTCCTCAGGACACGCGGGCATGTGCCTGCCGCCTGCCTCTGTCCCCCTCCCTCCTGCGGGCCTCCTACTTGGTGTGACGGGACAACCTCGGGCCTCGGGCAGGGCCACCTGAAACTGAACGGCACTTCAGAGGGCCGTGCTAATTCTGGCCACGCTGGCCCTCACTGTCCCTCACTGTCCCCAGCGCCTCCGTCTCCCCTGGTCAAACATGCGAAGCCAGGACGCAGGGCAGCAGAGTGACAGGTCTCACATAGAATGTCCCCATAGTGGAATGTGGGGCGACACCCACGTGTTACACCCTGTGCATTAGTGCGACTGGTCACCCACAGCCCTGGGTGTGACCACCCAGTGAGTGTCACGCCCATCCCCGCCTCAGCTCAGGCCCCTGCAGACAATTCAGGCTTAAACAAATGCCGTGGGACGTGTTTGCCAAACAGTGTGCAAAGTGAGAGCCTCCTTCCTGGACACGAGGCCATCCGACGCCCGCATCCACCACGACTTGTCTTAAACGTGTCCTTCGGGAATCACAATGCCTCCTACAAGAAAAAGAACCGTTTTCGAGGCAACGCGAGGGCTTAGACGTCGTATTTTATAATAAAAGCAGAATGAAAGCTTTTATTTTTGTAATCTGTAAGCTATTAGGCTCGACATTTCTGTGTGGGGAGGGGCGGCTCTTGGGAATGCGCGGGTCGCACGCCAAGCTGCTCTTTCCTGTGCGGAATTAACCGAGTTGCCCACGGTCGCTCATCTTCCTCCGTGGCTGACTCTGGGGCTTGTTTACCCAGCTGCTCTCTAGAAGGGTGTAAGCGCGAAGTCTCCCCGTACACGCATCCAGCGACCAAACTGAAGCCTAGATTCCTGCTCTCATACGACCAAGTCTGAGACGGTCTCGCCAGATGTGACCGAAGCTTCTCGCCCCCGCCCTGCTGTCGGCTGCCTCTGAGCGAGGGAGGTGATTGTACCGGAGGCCAGACCCCTCGGTGTGAGACCTTGGGGTATCCCCGCCCTCCACCCAGCTCCCCACAGCTCGGAGTCCCCCGTGCTGGTGTTCACACCACCCCCACAATGCACAAGCCAGTTTCTTGTGACAAGTCCCTGTAGACATCTCCCTGCTTGAAGTCTCACTGACGAGCCCCTCGGGTTAGCCCAGCAGCACTGAGATTTACTGGGCGCCTACCACGGGCAGACACGGTGCCCAGCGTTGAGGCCACGGGGTGAGTGTCATGGCCTTGGCCTTCGTCCTCAAGGCTGGAGGGAGAGAAGGGAGTGGACAGACGACGCGGTGGGTGACAGCGGCCTTGGAGCAAGCCGCGGGTGAGGGGACTGGTTCTTCAGAGGAGCCACAGGGAAGTCTGCGAGGACCAGGGCTGTGGTGCAGTGGGTGTCCCCAGACGGGGCGCAGGCAGGGGACGGTGTCCCTGCTGTTCCACCACACGGCAACATCGGAGGGACGGGCACAGACCGCGGGGCCTGTCACTGCGGGCGTCTGCACGGAAAGGCGCCTGCGCTGTAGGCCGCGTGTCTGCGTGAGGGCAGCGGCCGGGGTGGCCGTCCCCGTCACCAGGAGGCCGTTCACGAAGAGGAATGCCCAGTAAGTGACCTGGTTTTCCCTGCGGTGACACAGTGCGCTGCCGGGCTTGGTGGGGCTGAGAGCGCGTGTGTTTTCTGCTCACCAAGCGGACCGCGTGTGAATTAGGGTGAGTTTGCGAAGTGTGTCTCGGGCAGTCTCCCCAGCGAGCGAAGACGTGAACTGCGGGTGCTGAGTACACTGCACAGGTCAAAGCTTCGCTCCGTCACCTCGACGGTGCAAGTGCGGCGAGCCTGGCCAGCAAGGCCGGCCTGTGACGGCCCGGGTGGCGGGACCCCGGCCCCCCGACACGCGCTCCTGGGTGAGGCCGCAGACGCTGCCTCTGTGCTTCTAACCAAAGTCATATAATGTTGTGTTCAAATCCACTCTGTCGAGAAAAAAGCCGTTTATAATTACATACGATTT
>NW_011889094.1:771627-775619 GCF_000151845.1 Pteropus vampyrus | reverse complement strand
ACGCCCGCATCCACCACGACTTGTCTTAAACGTGTCCTTCGGGAATCACAATGCCTCCTACAAGAAAAAGAACCGTTTTCGAGGCAACGCGAGGGCTTAGACGTCGTATTTTATAATAAAAGCAGAATGAAAGCTTTTATTTTTGTAATCTGTAAGCTATTAGGCTCGACATTTCTGTGTGGGGAGGGGCGGCTCTTGGGAATGCGCGGGTCGCACGCCAAGCTGCTCTTTCCTGTGCGGAATTAACCGAGTTGCCCACGGTCGCTCATCTTCCTCTGTGGCTGACTCTGGGGCTTGTTTACCCAGCTGCTCTCTAGAAGGGTGTAAGCGCGAAGTCTCCCCGTACACGCATCCAGCGACCAAACTGAAGCCTAGATTCCTGCTCTCATACGACCAAGTCTGAGACGGTCTCGCCAGATGTGACCGAAGCTTCTCGCCCCCGCCCTGCTGTCGGCTGCCTCTGAGCGAGGGAAGTGATTGTACCGGAGGCCAGACCCCTCGGTGTGAGACCTTGGGGTATCCCCGCCCTCCACCCAGCTCCCCACAGCTCGGAGTCCCCCGTGCTGGTGTTCACACCACCCCCACAATGCACAAGCCAGTTTCTTGTGACAAGTCCCTGTAGACATCTCCCTGCTTGAAGTCTCACTGACGAGCCCCTCGGGTTAGCCCAGCAGCACTGAGATTTACTGGGCGCCTACCACGGGCAGACACGGTGCCCAGCGCTGAGGCCACGGGGTGAGTGTCATGGCCTTGGCCTTCGTCCTCAAGGCTGGAGGGAGAGAAGGGAGTGGACAGACGACGCGATGGGTGACAGCGGCCTTGGAGCAAGCCGCGGGTGAGGGGACTGATTCTTCAGAGGAGCCACAGGGAAGTCTGCGAGGACCAAGGCTGCGGCGCAGAGGGTGTCCCCAGACGGGGCGCAGGCAGGGGACGGTGTCCCTGCTGTTCAACCACACGGCAACATCGGAGGGACGGGCACAGACCGCGGGGCCTGTCACTGAGGGCGTCTGCACGGAAAGGCGCCTGCGCTGTAGGCCGCGTGTCTGCGTGAGGGCAGCGGCCAGGGTGGCCGTCCCGTCACCAGGAGGCCGTTCACAAAGAGGAATGCCCGGTGAGTGACCTGGTTTTCCCTGCGGTGACACGGGGGTGTCCTCCAACCCCCTGCCCTCTGCGAGTCAGCCTTCACGCGAAAGCTCACTGGGGGGCTGTTCTGAAGTGCAGCCTGTCGGGTGGGTGGGAGGAATCGGACAAAGACCTGCAGGCCCGTCCTTGGGTGACATCAAAGCAAAGATCGAAATGGGGCCCCCAAAGACTTAGCGCCATCCGCGGCGAGAGGAGAGACGTGAGTCCCCTCCCGCGGGAGCAGCGCCGGACACGGGACTTCCCGGCAAGACACAGGCATGGGCCCCTCCCGCGCCCCCGTCCCCATGGCTCCCGGACACATCCCGCCTCCCTGCTCCCGTGAGCGTGTCCTCGCCCCTGCCGGGGCGGGCGGGGCGCTGCCGGGCTTGGTGGGGCTGAGAGCGCGCGTGTGTTTTCTGCTCACCAAGCGGACCGCGTGTGAATTAGGGTGAGTTTGCGAAGTGTGTCTCTGGCAGTCTCCCCAGCGAGTGAAGACGTGAACTGTGGGTGCTGAGTACACTGCACAGGTCAAAGCTTCGCTCTGTCACCTCGATGGTGCAAGCACGGCGAGCCTGGCCAGCAAGGCCGGCCTGTGACGGCCCGGGCGGCGGGAGCCCGGCCCCCCGACACGCGCTCCTGGGTGAGGCTGCAGACGCTGCCTCTGTGCTTCTAACCAAAGTCATATAATGTTGTGTTCAAATCCACTCTGTCGAGAAAAAAGCCGTTTATAATTACATACGATTTCGTTATTTCACACAGATGTTATAAGGTTTCAACTTACAGCTTAAACACCCACCCCCTTCCTTCCCCATGCGGGGCGCCACCAGCCACGAGACCTCAGGGGAGCGGAGCCAGCCGCAGGCGCCTAGATCGGCCATCCCCAGGGCCGCCCGGCAGCGCCGACGCCTCCCGTCCATCCTGCACCGGCCCCTCCACACCTCAGTCCCTCCGTCGACGCCTGCGGTTTTCCATGGAAATGTCAGCTGATGCTTTAGATACGTCCATTTCTTTGAAACTTTACCCAGGAAGCGTCACACAAATGGTGATTTTTAAACGTCAGAAAAATAAATGACACACAGCAGAATATTGAGTTCGGGATCGCAGCGGCCATAGGTCGGATCCAAGTGTCCTGTCAGTTTCTGTAGAAGTGGTTTTACGATCACGTCCACATCTTCGGAACAGCACCGCGGTGCGCCGTTCCAGTAAGTGGGAAAACGGCATTTAGATGACAACTTAGGTTGTCGAAGCATTCGTTGTCTTGTTATATAAAGCTTAGACATTCAACTTAAAAGTTATTTTTCCACCTAATTATACAAGAAATCCGTGTTGTAAAAAACGGATTACTTAACAAATGTTGCAATGTCATAATTTTACTACCAGGGACAAGGCACCGCTAACAGGTTAATAAATGCTTTCATAGATGGGTTTCTTTATCCTGGAGGCAGTTTTTAAATGACAGGTGTGGTCCGTTTTTAACTTATGTGGTTTAAAGATAGAGCACCTATTACAGCTGTGAACATAATCGCAGCGCCTGGAGTCGTGACATCAGTTCAAACCCCGTGGAGCGCGTGCCCCCCGCCCCCCCGGGGACAGCCTGTCCTGACGGTCCGTCGGGGCAGCGAGACCCTGCGTCCCTCACGGGCCCCACGTGCCTGCGCGCCCTTCGCCACGCGGCTGTTTCTCCTCCCGCCCCCGCTCTTTATTCCGAGGCGTCTGCGACGTCCGGTCTCTTCAGCTCGATAGCGCGTGTGGTCGCGTGCCCTTGTCCATCGCTCACTGTGACCGGCCCGCGGCACGTCCGCCTGTGTGGACAGCGCCGTCTTCTCCATCCCATGTCAGGGGCCGGGTGGCCCGTGTCCGGCGCCGCAGGCCAGGCTGCGGTGGGCTTCCCCGGGTCGCCTCCCGCTGCGTGTGATTGGGCCGCTCCCTGCGCGGACGGCCGAGGCCTTCGCTGGGCCGGGGACACACGCCCACCGGTGCTGTGCGGGGATCCAGCACGTGTCCCTCCCGCGAGGCGGAGGACGCGCCGCCCTCGCCGTCTCGTCTGCGATGCCGTCTGCTCTACCCGCTGCCGTCCCTGTGCGGGGTCCATCGCACGCTGCTGGCTGCTCGTGTTCGGTCACCGCTTCTTGCCTGTATGAGCCGTTTGGACCTCCTTCCATAAAGGACCGGGCCGGGGTTCCTGGCCATTTTGCTGCCGGGTTTTCTTTGCGTTATTGCTTCGTGAGGCTTCTCCACACACTCTGGACACGAACAAGGCTCTCGACTTCTCGGGCACGGCCGATGTTCTTCCCCGCGTCGCGGCCGGACTTTCCGTTGTGACCTCTCTGGCTGAAGTGCTTGTCCTTTCCCTGCCGTTGGCCCCTTTGCGTCTCGTCTGAGCACCGTGTTCTCCACGCCGAGACGGCCCAGAGTCTCCTGTGTTTTCTGCCGAAAACGGCATTGTTTGGCCTTTCTCGTCTCTGTCTACGATGCACCCGGAACTGAACTTTCAAGTGACGTGAAGCAAAGGTAAAACTTCTCTTCCTTCCCCCAGGGAGATTCACAGCTCTCCAAGTGACACTTATTAAAATGAGCACTTCTCCCGACCGCTCTGTCCTGCGACCGTCAGGCACCCAGTGCGTCCGGGCCGCACGCAGGCACGACACGGGGGCTGGAGTGACCACGCCGGGCCCCGAAGCCGCTCTGACCAGCGCGCGAGGGGCTGCAGTGGACGAAGCGGCCGGCTCGTGGGAACGGACCGCGGGTTGGCACAGAGGCGGCACTTTCGAGAAAACCCCACAGTCTGCTGGAGACCAGAAGCAACGCGAAAGGAAGGCCGGGTGCCTCCGGCGGCTTCCTGGACGGGACACGGCCAAGGGAAGAGTGTC
>NW_011889094.1:769762-771577 GCF_000151845.1 Pteropus vampyrus | reverse complement strand
TAAAATAAAAGCAAACCAAGAAAAAAAAAAATCAGATGTGGGTCTCTAACAGCACTGATGTAAAAAGCTAAACACAACACAAAACAGCGCAACTCAGAAACACAACGCCCACGTCTGTGCTAGCTTTCTCCCGATGCCCTGCACTAAGTGATAAGCCAAAAACTGATATGCATGTCATCTGCCGTCCCATAAGAGATCTGGGCCCCGCGACTCGGGGACGTGGCCGCGCAGACACAGACGGACACACCCGGTCAGCAGCCTGCAGCGTTCAGGCAGGTCAGTGTCACCCCCTTTCCTATGCTTCAGCTAGTATTTTTTCCAGATTATAAAATAAAACCTCCCCAAATTAGAAAACATAAATACTTCAGAAATATCTTTTCACTGGTTTACAGACTGCCTTTCCCTCTGAAGTGAAATCGTCAATTCTTCCAAGATTAGGCCAATTGCAAAGGCCGCTGCGTCGACTGGCCCTGCCTGCCAGGTCTGGGGGCACAGTGTTTCAGGGGTGAGGACAGCTGCTTGGTCGAACCAAATGCTGTCAGTAGGAATGGAAAATGAGGGCATACGTGTGCAAAATGAATGTTATTTTATGAAGATGTTAATCCATCAAAAACGTAGCAAAAGGGACGTGTGCAGGCACAGTTGACTCTAAGTTTTAGGTGATACAGATAATAAATCTGTCTTTCTCGGTATAAACATGCAGAGAGAGAAACGTATCTGGATAGAAATACGCCAAATGTGGCTGGTTTTATCGTGGGTTTTTTTTTTAACATTTTCTTTAAATTTGCATTTTCTAAATTTCCTGTAAGAGACATTCCTTTATTTTTTTTAAAGAAAACTCATTTTTAGAGTGCACAGGAGTGATGATCTGGATGAAGAAGGATGTGAACACCCCCACTGAGGACCAGCGCTCACGCCTTTAGTCCAGGGCTCGTGAATGCAAAAGAAACTCTGATTTTAAAAACATTATTCCTCAGTCAACCCTAATACATTAAATGTTCGCTGTACATGGCTGCGGTCTATTTGTAGCTCACACTGTTTGCAGACGTGTAGACGGTGACACTTACTGAGACCACAGTGAGGGAAAGGGACAGCCCCGCCTCACTGCATCGGGCCTGCGCCGAGTCTCCTGAGAGGCCTCCGCTGCCACTCACAGGTACAGCCCCGAGACAGGTGCCGCCATGAGCGCTTCACAGGGGAGAAAGTAGGAACGCAGAGGGTCAGGCCCGCACATTTAGTCCCGTGGCTGCAGGCGGGGCTGCCGTCTGAACCGGGGCGTCTGTCCCCACAGCCCGCCGGCAAAGCCACGGATCTCCCCGCCGCCGCGCTGTGTCCCCACAGCAAAGGCAGTTACGCGCCACCGGGGATGAAATAACCTACAAGTCGCGTGTGAGCCGTGAATAAGTGAACACGTAAAATGAAACAGAATGAGGATGTCGTGCCCCTCAAGCTGGCCGGGCCGACAGCGCCCTGAGGCGGCCGGCCGCGCTGGGGGCGAGGGGACAGGGCGCCGCAAACGCAGAAGCCGCCTCCGCCGCCCCCGCTGCCTGCCCTCTCTTGCAGCTGCTGGGAGTAGCCCGGATTCGTCGGACACCGTTCTCCTGAGACTCCGTCTTCAGAGGTGCTGTGTGACCCCGCTGTCACCAGACCCTCTCGGCCGCGCCCGGCGACAGAGGTGCAGGGTCCCGGGCACGGCGCCCTGGAGCCCGGGAGCTGCGTGGGGGACGACGCTGCAGCCTGCCTGCGAGGTGCGGGGAGACACGCACGCCCGCGGAGAGCAAAACGCGTCCCCGAGCCACCCCGAGTCCCCGGGCC
>NW_011889094.1:768217-769712 GCF_000151845.1 Pteropus vampyrus | reverse complement strand
TGTTGACGGGCGTTTACGGATCAGGGTTAAGGTCACCCAAGTGGGTGTGACTCGTGCTCAGGACACCGGGTCCTGGGTTTGAACTGCAGATGTCCAGGGCGGGGGGAGCCAGAAGACTTGTTTTTCTTATAGTTTATGGTCTTTCACATTTCTTGAGGAACTCACTTTAAAATAATTTTATTTCAAATGGAAGTCAGGTTCTGAGGCCGCGCACGGACAAAACGTGGTAACCCGGGGGTTCGTGACCTTGACCGGCGTGAGCAGGAAGCTGAGCTGGGCGGCCTGCGGTGCCCGGCCCCGGTCGCTGCCACCCGCCCGCCTCCAGCTCCGCCTCAGAGGTTAAAACCACGCTGTGCAACCTGCTCCGCTTACACAGGTAGAGCGAGGGAGGTGTCCGCGCTTGATCTGGGGCTGGCGACACACTGTGTGAGGGTGAAAGCGTTCGGGGGGAACGTTGAGAGTGTGAGCATGTGTCGTCCTGCTCTACGACGGGCACGTGTGCGCCTCAGCGTCTGTCCCCTGTGGGCTGCACAGACCTCACCATGGTGCTTCAGGAAAACCGTTCCCCAAGGGGCAGCCCAGGGCTCTTCCTGCCAGCCCCCCTTCTCTGCCTCCTTCCAGAAGCGCCAGGCCCCCTCATTCCAGAGGCCTCCCTGTCTGTGCCCCGTTCCCCTTTACAGGTGTTGGGTCCCCGTAAACCCGTGAGCTTCTAACTCCAATTCAGCATCTGTTTCCTGGAGGACCCAGACGGGTCAAAAAGGAGCTAAGCCAAATAACACACTTTTTTCCAGGCTGAAACTTCAGTTTTAAGCACTTTTTCTTGAACTTTGTATTATGTGTCAAATAGCATGAAACTGTTTGCTCACCACACGTTGTGACTGGGTACACTGTCCGTTTTATTTTTAGCGACCGTCTCGGTCAAACTCCTGTTTAAGGTGTTCAGTCTTTGGTCACTTGACTTCTGAAGGCTTCGTTTCCTCAGAGCAGCGTTGGGTTCTCCACACTGTCGGGAGGCTGTGCAGAGTCCCCAGGACCCCACCTGCATGCCTGCAAAGCCCCCAAGGATCAACGACACTGACGCGGGACCGGCACCCGAAGTCCGTAGTTTACTGCGGGGTCCACTTGGTGCTGGACACTCTGGGTTTGGAGAAACGCGTAATGACACGTGTCCATCATTATGCTGTCACATGGAGTCGTTTCACGGCCCTGAACACCCCTCTGTGCCCCGCCCGTCACCCCCCCCAACCTTCCTGCCCGTTCATTGTCACCGGGACTCTCCGTTTCTGGAATGCCACGGGGTCGGAAGGCTTCGCAGACTGGCCTCTCGCTCAGGAAGACGAAAGTGAGCTCCCCACGGCCGTCCGAGACTCGAAAACTCATTTCCTGTCAGTGCTGAGCAGCAGCTCGCTGTCTGGATGGACACGGTTTGTCTGTTCACCCACCGAAGAGTGTCCTGGCTGCTCCCGAGATCTGATGATGCCGAGTGAAGCTGCTG
>NW_011889094.1:767729-768167 GCF_000151845.1 Pteropus vampyrus | reverse complement strand
TGGAGGATCTCGCCACCGACCTGCGCGCCGTCCACCCTGTGGGTGTCCACGGGGTCTCAACACCACCCCGAGGTCGCGGGCGGTCCCGGGGATTCGGGGGAACAGCGCCCAGAGGAGCACGCGGTGGAGAGGGGCGGCGCAAGCGGTCAGCGCTGTCCCCTGGGGCCCCGCCCTCCCGCGTCTCCGGCAAGGACACCAGCCGCGCGGTGGGACCCGCCCTCCCGCGGAGGACTCTTGTGAGGGACGAGTTCGCGGACGCTGAACGTTTTAGCACCTGGCATGAAGGACCTGCCGACCCGCTTTCACCTCTCGGTGTCACTAACATTCGTGAAGGGGGTGCCGCGGGGCTGCCTCACGTGTCCCTGGCCTTCCCCGCGACGGGACGCGCGCGGGGCGGGCACAGGGCGGGGTCGCCGGAGGGCACCACGTTGCCGACAA
>NW_011889094.1:761381-767679 GCF_000151845.1 Pteropus vampyrus | reverse complement strand
GAGCTCCCCACGGCCGTCCGAGACTCGAAAACTCATTTCCTGTCAGTGCTGAGCAGCAGCTCGCTGTCTGGATGGACACGGTTTGTCTGTTCACCCACTGAAGGGTGTCCTGGCTGCTCCTGAGATCTGGTGATGCCGAGTGAAGCTGCTGTAAACATCACGCGCAGGCTTCTGTGAGGATGCAAACAAGCAGTGTGACCTCTGGCGTGTATGCAGACATATGCTTAGTGTCGTCAGGAACCATCAAAGTGCCTTCCAACATGGCTGCAGCGTTTTGCCTTCCCACCAGCAAGGTCTGACGGCTCCTGCTGCCCCACGTCCTCCCCAGCATTTGGTGTCGTCGGCGTTTGGGGTTTGGGTCATCTGCACAAGTGTGCCGTGTTATCTCATCGTTTTGATGTGCCCTCCCCTGACGACGTGCAATGTGCAGCATCTTTTCATATACTTATTTGCCATCCATATATCTTCCTTGGTGAGCTGTCTGTTTAGGTTCTGACCCACTTTTTAATCAGGTTGCTCATTTTATTAGTTTTGAATTTCAAGACTTTTTTGCCTATTTTGGATAACAGTCCTTTATCAAATTCGTCTTTGCAAATATTTTATCCGAATCCGTGGCTTATCTTCTAGTTCTCCTGATATTGTCTTTCTCAAGCAGAAGTTTTTTTTTATTTTATTGTTTTTGTTGTTGTTGTTGCCGTTGTTTTTATTGAGGTATAACTGATATATAATGTAACATTAGTTTCAGGTTTGATATTTGTAGACATCACAGAGAGTTCGCCGCAATAAGTCTAGTTAACATTTGTCACCAAACATAGGCATCTTTAATTTTAATGAATAATGAAGTTCAGCTTATCAATGATTTGTTTTGGGATCCAGCTTTGGTGTTGTATCTAAACAGGCACCACGAAAGCCAAGGTCATCTAGGTTTTCTCCCATTATCTCCCGGAAGCTTTATAGTTTTATGATTTACATTTAGGTCTATGGTCCTTTTGGGGTTGACGTTAGTGAATAGCGTGAGATCTGGGTCTGTGTTTTTTTTTTTTTTTCCTCCAGCAGCACATGCTGAAAAGATGATCTTTTCTCCATTTTAGTTCCTTTGTTCCTTTGTCAAAGGTAAGTTGACTCTATTTACGTGGGCCTATTTCTGGGCCTCTATCGTGTCCATCGATCTGTCTGTCCGTTCTTTTGCCAATGCCCCACTGTCTTGATCCCACAGCACGTCGTGAAGTCACACAGCACCGTCCTGCGACCGTGCTTGTCTCCTCCAACTTCGTGTTGGCTATTCCAGGTCTTTTCTCGCCGCATATAGACTTTAGAGTCATTTCATTGATATCCACAAAATAACTTGCTAGGGTTTTGATTGAGGCTGCACCGGAACTGTAAACCCAGGTGGAAAGAACTCAACTGTCATGTTGAGTTTTCCTATCCATGAACATTGAATATCTCTTCATTTATTTAGTTTTTTGTTTGTTTGTTTTCTTCATCAGAGTTTGTAGTTTTCCTCATACGGATCTTGTACATAATTTGTTAGGTTTACACCTGAGCATGTCATGTTCCAAGAGTGCTAATATAAATAACATCGTGTTTGTAATTTCAAATTTCATTGCTGGCTCATTGGCTCATTGTTGGCAATCAACTTTTGCATGTTAGCCTTGTACCCTGCCACGTTGCTATAATTGCACATTGGTTCCAATCAGATTGTTTTGTTTCGGTCAGTTCCTTTGGATTTTCTACATAGAAGATTGTGTCATCTGCAAACAAAGACAGCTTTTTATTTTTCTTCTCAATCTGTACACGTTTCTTTTCTTTTCTCAGCTTCCGGCGTTAGATTTCCTGATGGTGCTGGAGAACAGTGCGGTCGCCCTGCCCTGTTCCTGATCTAGTGGCGAAGCTGCTGGTTTCTCGCCGTGGAGTGCGGCGTTGGCCATAAGTGCTGTGGGTGGCATTTACCGCGTCAAGGAACTTCCCCTCTAATTCTAGTCTACTGAGGGATTTTGTCACGGACGGGCACTGGATTTGGTCAGATGCTCTTTCTGCCTTTGTTAACATGATCATGTGATGTCTTCTTTAGCTCGTTGTGTAGATGAATTGCATTAATTGATTTTCAAGTGTCGAATCAGCCCCTTTCATATCTTGGGTAAATCCCACTTGACTGTGACGTCTAATTATTTTTATGTGTTGTTGGATTCGATTTGCTAGTATCGCGTTGAGGGGCTTTGTATCTATGTTCCTGGGAGATGCTGTCTGTGCTTTTCTCTCCTTGCGATGTCTTTCTCTGGTTTTGGTACTAGCGTGAAGCTGGCTTCACGAGCTGGGAGGATTCCCTCTGCCTCTCCCTGTAAGAAAGATTGCAGAACGTTGGTACATCTTCCTTAAATGTCTCGGAATTTAATTAATTTTTTAAAAAATTAAAATAACCCGCAATTCTTTGCTTACCAGTTTGGAGGACTTTTAAGTGACTCGGAGTTTTAAAGCGTGGAAGGGCAGCATGTGGCAGCGCGGAGCCTCCAGCTCGGGGTCCTCCGGAAAGAGCTGCTGATGAAAAGGGACAAACAGAAATCTCCTATTTTAGTGCGAATTTAATCTGAATAATATTTTTCGGGGAGAAAAATATTTCGAAACTTGTATCTCTTTATTGTTTAAAAAGAGGTTCCAGTACATTTTGAAACATATTCTTTCTATAGCAACATCTTGACTTTTAGACTCTTAAGAATTCCCTTATTGTTTAAGAGGAAAACTGTAATGATTCGTGTTATTTGATAATGTTATTGATTTTGAGTGTTGACTTCAGAGAATGTTTGATTGTGTTTTTGGAAAAGAAGACTCATCTATTTCAGGACAGAATTTTTATTTCTTTTTCTACATCTTTTTTCTTGGCTGCCCTCCCAACCTTAAAAAATAATAGTTACATGCCTGCGGTTGCTGTTAATGCAGGATTTTTCATATAAATCTCCTTTAACCCACTCATTGCATGCCTCTAAATTGTGTTTCCATTGGACTTTTCCAAACCTTTCTTTCATGTGAAGCCACTGTCCCCATTTCACACGTTTCTAAATTATGATTCCATTATTTAAATTGGGTAAAGACTCATTGATGTTAAACGCATTTACCAAAAATAAATATTTCGGGGAGCATAAAGACTTCGACTCACACTTTTCCACGATGTCTATAAAACTTTCAGGCTCTATCCTTTTTATAACTAACGTATTCTACTATATAAGATCTTCCAGATCTGTTTCTCATTAGAGTTTTACTCAGCCATTCCCTGTCAATTTCTGCTTCCAAAACTTCTTGCTGAGTTCCTAATTCTTCCTCCTGCGGCCTCGACCCAGTGTAGGTGAATCGTAAAAGCAGATTTTTTATTTGGCTTGTTTCGGTCAGTAACATAGTTTGTCAGACATTAAAGCTGCACAGGAACTGACTCTGCATTTCGGTATTTTTAATAAGATGAGCTGTTTATTACTCAAGGAGTCTCCACGATATCCACAGTTTTGATGCTCTGTACTTAAGAACGATATTATGTTTGCATTATCTCAAGGGCACGTAATGGAGGAAACAACTAATATTTAAAAGATTGCTCATTTCGCCGCCATTTCTGTCATCTAGAAGCTTTGGTTCAGTGCTCGGGCACCCAGAAAATCTTTAAGATCACTTCTTAAGCATCCGTATCTCACCCAGTCACATGCCGTGAGGGACTGGAGCACAGACGCCCACTGCCCGGTCGCATTAGGCTTCAGAGGGGGGAAGAGTGTTCGAAACTAGCCAGGTGTCATTTTTTTTCTTTTTTTTTTTTAAGAAAAACTAATTGATATTCATCCAACAGTATCTACTCGAGTGCATACTACCTGCGTGTATGTAGTGCCATGCAGTGTTTTATTTTTAAATAGTGAATAAATGATACGGCAAGGGGAATTCATTTCATGTTATCACACATGTTTCCGTACAGTCACGTGCCATGAGGCCGGGTCAACTCTGTGTTTCTCGGGCTGTCAGGTCCCATGGAAGCCCACAGTGTTTAACCACTGTTCGCCATATAAATACACGAATGAACGAATAGAGCAATCAGTGAGTGTATTAGCAAAAATATTTTTTTCTAAATGGTGTTAGTGAAAAATCTGTTGCCAAAAAAAACATTGTGCAAATGATAAATCTGTGGAGGCATCAGATATGTTCCAATAAACTGGGTTTGAGAATTACTCTGTGTGGCCTAGAGCAAGTCATTTAACTCTGTATGCACAGGTGTTTTAATTTATAAACTAAGAATATCTGCTCCACCGACATTACGGGGCTTTTAAGAGAAACTGTAACATGTACATGGAGGGGGAAGTGTTCGGTCAGCTTGAAAGCACTAGCTCATCTGTTTTATTGTTTAACAAGACAAAACACCTCAAGACATTTCTTCTACTTTGATAAATTAAAAATAAAAAAGTTTTAATAGTTTTTGGATCAGCCTCGAGAGGTTGTTTTTCAGAGAGGCAAACGGGTGCCCCTCAGCGAGTCTGAACTTCACTTGGCATTGACCCAGAAAGTTCCTGCCCCATCGTCTAAGACACCTGTACCTCGTAACACAGCTCCGGGAGTTGTTGGCTTGGCATGAACGCAGCCAAAACAGTGTTTTCCCACAGTGGTTTCATTTACATCTGCTCCTGTTTCCCGTCAGAGCAATCTAGAAGAATCGCCCAGCTTCCTTAGACAAAGACAGAGGGGAAAAAAAGATTCAGACGAAAAAAGGAACGTGAACCTTGATGGAGCTTTCCCCTCCGTGGGCCATGAAGACAGACACTTAACAGGTCGGTGGCACTGGCAGCTTGCAAAGGGTCAGTGAGCAGACGCGGACAGAGCCCACTGTCCGAGTGGCCCCCACGCCCGCCCCGCTGGCCCAAACTCAATGCTTCTGCGTCTGAAGCAGCCGGAGGGGTCAGAGCGGGCGCCATGGCCGTCGCATTCGCCATCCTTACTGCGCGTAACTGGATCACGTCCTCGAGCCCACAGCACCCAGCTCGCTGTGCGCCCGGCTCGCGCGGGCCGCCGTCAGCCCGCGAGCGGCACTCGCCCCGCTTCCTTGTCTGTCCCAGGCAGCGAGGCACGGAGTGGCTCCGAAAACGATTGGGAAGTCCCGCGTGGACCCCCTGTCCGCTGAGCCGCCCGCCAGCTCTGGTGGCTCGTGCGGAGATGAGCAACGCCGGTGGCGGGCGACGTGCCGCTTGTGCCCAGTTTCACGGGCGTGTGAGGCTCCGGCCCACGGCTCTCGTTTCGGTGCTCCGTGACAGCCGCCCAGGGACCCCGAGGAACACGAAACGGAAGAGGAGGGAGTGTCCCCACACCGCCAAGGGACCCCGAGCGATTCCGACGCCGGGCGTCCAGGCGGCCGCGCCCGGGGCCGCGCGTCTGCTCATTTCCAGGCGACACTAGAATTACGCGCCATTAAAAACGCCTCCTCTAGGTGAATATCCTTAGCCAGGGTCACGCTTATTATTGTTTTTATAAAGAGAATTCTTGCCTTTGCCCATTGAATTTCTCGTTTAGGCTGTGTTTGTGCCTCGGCTGTCCAAAATCCAGAGGCAAAAATTTATTTGTCAGTGTCATTGTCACATCGAAGCTAGGAGGGGACAGCTTTCTGCCCAAGGGGACAACGAACTGGTCTCCAGATCCTGAGCAGCTTCCAGTCTTTACAACTCAACAACATGACGTCCCGTGTGCTTTCTGTGTCATGAGAAGCTAATGTCAAACTCACCGTGTGTTTTACGGAAAGAGAGGAGAGGAGCATGGTGGCCCCGAAAGATGTCCTAGGAGTTAGCAGGGGCCACACTGTCATCCCTTAGAGACACTCCAAACAGATAGACACCCACCGGCCCCACCAGGGGCCCTATGCTGGTGGTGACGGCGGCGCGTGGCAGCCACAGCTGCAGTGACTCTGAGGGGCCTTGAGGAAGTTTGGAGAGAGCTGCATTCTGTGAGTCACGCCAAGGTCACAGTGGTGGCCTGAGACGCGGGCACTGAGTCAATCTCCCTCAGGTGGCGACGCACCCAGCAGCAGGTGCTCACAAACCACCTGCTACGGATTCTGACGGGAAGATGCAGCCGGCCGAGGACACTGCTCGTGCGGGTTCTGGGGCCTCGGAGCCAGCGTGGCCCGGTGCGTAGCCTGCTGTGCCCGCAGAGCCCGGCCAGGCGATGACGGTCCATGAGGAACGTCACCCCAAGCGTCTGAGGGAAGGAATGCCAGCCGCACAGACCAAGGCCCTGGGTGGACGCGTTTGATCATCACCCTTGCAGAGAGCATTTCGACCTCCGTTGC
>NW_011889094.1:759343-760933 GCF_000151845.1 Pteropus vampyrus | reverse complement strand
CGTCCCCACGAGGACAGCGCTGTCCCAGCCCCACCCACGTCCCCACGAGGTAAGTGTTGTCCCAGCCTTGTCCCATGTCCCCCACGACCCTGCCCACGTCCCCATGAAGTCAGCACGGTCCCCGCTGGCCCGAGTCATTCCGAGCACACCACGTCCAGCTCTCTGGGTACAGACACGTATAAACACGTCTCCTGTGCACACGGACAAACTGAAAGACCTGGCCCCTGGCGCTCTTTGTATTAAAAAGTGTGCTTTTGAGACATGACAAAAATCCAGAACTTTCCGAGGGAAAACTTAACCCGAGATGCAATCGTACTCCCAGACAAGCTTTGTACGTGGGGATGTCTGCTAGAATATCGACAAAGAAAAGGGGTCTCGGGGGGCTCGGGGCCCCCACGGAGCCCTGGGTGGCCGGCAGAGGGTCCTGTCTGGGGCGACACATGGGCCCGGGGCTTCTGCTGAGCTAAGGAAGGGGCCTCGGGGCGCGGGGCCAAGCGCGGGGCTCCACACCCCTGGCTGGGATCCGGCCGACCGTCACCCCGGGCCCAGCAAACATCCCGTGACTGCAGGAGCATCTGGGAGCCGGCCAAGGGCTCCCAGCTGCCTCCCTTCCAGAATTCCTCATCTTGACCCCAGGTCACTGCTGCATTGCAAACTCAGAAAACTATGTGACCTGCCCACACCAGGAGCCTCCGGGAGGACGGACCTGGACCGCGGCCGCCACCGACCTCTGGGGCCTCGGAGCCCGGCCCCCGGGGCTTCTCCACCTCGGGGAGGCCCCTTTGCTCCTGAAACCTCGGTTCTCACACACAGGGAACGGGGACAGAATAACTTGGCCCCAAAGATGCTGGCGATGCTGGACGCTGCTCCGTTGCTGGGCAGTGAGCGCTTTGATGAGAGATAAAGATAAATGTTTTTAAGGACAAGATAAGGGGATTTAAAAAAAATCTGCAGGACGACACTGACGGGCCTCAGACCCTCCTGCCAGGTGTGGCCTTGTGCACGCGCGCGTGGGCGTCCGGCACGGGCCCGTCTGCCGGCCGGGCCATCCATGTGCTCCTGGGACACGGAGCTGCCCCGTCGAGCGCTCGCTCAGGGCGTCCAACACGCAGCTGCCACCAGCAGAGACCGCGGCCCCTCGGGGGTCCACGTGCTCCCTTCACTCTCGTCCCCTAACCCCCCAGGGCTGCCGTAGGCCAATCACGTGGCCGCTTCGTTCTTTTTGAGAGAAAGTTGGTCTTGGCAGATTCAGAGAAAATAAACAAGCAAACTCTGGGTGGCTGGAGACTGTGCCCAGGGCCGCCGATGTGGGGGAGCTGGGCGGGCCGTCGACCCCTCCCCCGGCTTAAAGAGCCTCCAGTCGGGCTGAGAGGGTCTGTGCGAGGTCCCCGGAGCGTGGAGCCATCCGGGGGTGGTGTGGGTGAGAGGGGGGGCCGCAGCCGCCTTGGCTCCTGCTCCCCAGCAGCGTGTCCCGTGACGAAGTCCAGCCCCACCCACAGGGACAGCGCGACGACCTCCGTGAGCCGAGAACCACCTGAGAAAATAACCGTAACGGCCAAAACGTTTGATGCGCTTCGTCCACTTAGAAGC
>NW_011889094.1:754366-756923 GCF_000151845.1 Pteropus vampyrus | reverse complement strand
CTTTCTGGGGACACTCGAGCCCGCGGTGCTCTGAGCCTGGGTGGGGCTGGCGAGTCCCGACACGCTTGGGTACAGACCCGTCTGCCGGGAGAAGAGGAGGCCGCGGGCCCCGTGCACGCGCCCGCTCCGCTTCCTGTGGCCGCCATGACGACACCCAGGAGCGGGCCCAGCGGAGCTGGGAGGGACAGACACGCGGTGGTAGCCCGCATGTCCATACGTGCAGCACGTGCAACAATGACAGGGTGCTGCGCACACGCCGGGGCGCCGGGGAGCCCCACCGAGGGATGACACCAAACCATGCGCCAGGGGACGAGCACGTCATACGTGCTCACAGCACCGTGAGGGCTCCCACGCCCGAGGGCCACACAGAGACTGGCGCTCACGGAACCAGACTCCGCCACCGGCCCGCCGAGCGCCCGCATCCCTGGGACCCCACGCTGGGAGCCAGAGGGCGACAGGACGCCCGTGGGTTCAGGAGGTGGGGCTGCTGCAGGCAGGGACGGTGACCGCGTGTCACTTGTCACTTACAGGACCAGCTTCTCAATGGCGCTGTGACCCGGTGTGTTCAGGACAGACGGTCCCAGACCATCTCTGCTTCGCGGTGCTTTGAAGCAAGAAGCGTGTTACACACTTGTTACTAGAGTTAACGTTACAGTTAGCCTGAAAACACAGACCTCAACTGTGTTCTTTCTTTAATTAAGAGAATAAATTTGCTAAACTCATGTCGTCACAGAAATCTATTCTTTTATTCACAACTGAAGTTGTAGCCAGATTAAACGCTAATTCCTATAAAATGCATCTCTCGTCCTCTGTGCCTTCCCACCGCCCTCCCAAGAATTTGTGGGTAAATCTGAAAATCTTGATTAATGTGGAAATATGCGTTAGCTGGATTCTCAGAAACGACTTAGGGCAGAGTGATTTGTGTTGCCTTATACAAGACCAGACAGCAATAAAAAGACATATTCACATTTAGAGATCTCTGTGTCTCATTAGACATGCATTCAATTAAAAATCAGCAAAAAACCTTGAGAAAGTTTGTATCTCTTACACGCTCGTGTTTTTTCTGTGCGTACCATAATTTGAGATACATAAAAATATTTTCACATTGTTCGAAACTAAAAGCATGTATAACTCCATGTCTTTAACAGAAAAAAAAACCCGCAAGTCTTCGGGTTTGTGTCTTCAGAATTTAAACAATGCGGGGCAGAGCGTATCATTCTTAACGATTCCTAAAGGATGTCACAGAAAAGTAATTCAGACAATAGTGCATATTTTTCTTATTACCCAAAGGCAGGAGGATTTGGATGTATAAACAAAGACAGACAGACTCAAACCAGAGGCGACCCCTGTTGCGCCTCGCCCACGCCCAGTGGAGCTTCTCGCCCAGGGTGCACGGTTGCTGCCCAGGACCCTGGTGCCAAGGCTCGTCGTGCTCTTGGCCCCATGAGGCGGAGGCGGGCACACAGCCGTGCCTGCTTCTCACGAAAAAGGGCCGGCTGGACTGAAATTCACAGAAACGCAAAAACTGAAGACTGCTCTATCTTTGCAACTCTTCTCTAAGTCTAAACTTATTCCAGAAAAAAAAAAGCATATGTGGAAGTAGAGATACGTATCCACATGCACCCACATACATGCATGTGCACACATGTATATACACATATAGCAACACGCGTATGTGTGCATGCCGGTATGAGCGTGTGCGCACACACGTGCACGTATCCATGTAGATGGATGTACACGGATATATTTGTATAATACGAAAAGTATTTATGTGCTTCAAAAATTTTAAAAATAGACCGATTAACTGAAGTGAGATTGTTTTCATAGTCAAAACCGAATAACTGAAATGAGATTGTTTTAATAGTCAAAACCGTTACTGATAGTGACCGAAATTTTCTTGTTTTAACATCAGAGCCCAGCTAGCAGCTACTGAGGACAAAATCGAAGTTACGCCCAGCGCTCTGAGATTCTCCATCAAGTCACTTTTATGACCAAAGGCTTGAATTCCTGGAGCCGCAGGTTAAACATTACGAGGCTCTTTCGCTGTGCACAATGTGTTAAAAGTCATCAAAGTCGCTTCCCACTTGCTCTTCTAACGAAGGGATATTCAAAAATGACACGTCAAGTCTTTAAGTCACCGAAGAGAGCATCGCACTTCACGTGGCAGCCCAAAGAAGCTTTCTCTTGAAAGTGCTTCTAGTTACCACATCAACTCAAGGCGGAACTTGGCCAACACTGGCTGTCCATGAAGTGCTCCCAGGTGAGTGCCGCTGTCCGCCGCCTGCTGGGCAGTGCGCAGACTCCTGAAGCCATCGTCCAGGCTTGCGGTCCAGACGGCACTTCGTAGCCAGCACAATTCGTGCCTCACCGGTACCAGGATGCCACAGCTTTGGACTAAGCGAGCACACCGGTCAGCATTCAGCAAAGGGGTCGGCATGTGGCACCAGCAGTTCCGTGGCTCACTGTGGGACCCGGAGCTGCCATGCCCAAGGCCGTGGCATCACAGCGTGTTCTGGTTCATCTAGAAGAATTCTCCAGTTGTGGTGTCAACTCGTGC
>NW_011889094.1:750253-754316 GCF_000151845.1 Pteropus vampyrus | reverse complement strand
GCTGGGCAGTGCGCAGACTCCTGAAGCCATCGTCCAGGCTTGCGGTCCAGACGGCACTTCGTAGCCAGCACAATTCGTGCCTCACCGGTACCAGGATGCCACAGCTTTGGACTAAGCGAGCACACCGGTCAGCATTCAGCAAAGGGGTCGGCATGTGGCACCGGCAGTTCCGTGGCTCACTGTGGGACCCGGAGCTGCCATGCCCAAGGCCGTGGCATCACAGCGTGTTCTGGTTCATCTAGAAGAATTCTCCAGTTGTGGTGTCAACTCGTGCGTTCCTAAGACAGTCCCACATTACCCAGCACCAGCGCAAGAGCTCGTCCCTCCCCCGACCACAGTGTGTGGTGTAATAACCCTGATTATCAAAAAAGGGACGATTGACTCGCATTTCAACACACACGCACATGCGCACGCACACACAAGCAACAGATTAAAGATCACATATCTGAAGACCATGTAAAGCACCGCAAAATGTTCACCTTATAATAGCAAGTAAAACCAGGTTTATCAAGTATTCATGTTTTATTAGCAGGATTAATGCCTTTTCAAGTTACTTTTAAAACTAAATATACCTGTGCTTGACGTCTGGGGGACACTCTTCGCACATGGAGAGTTTGGAAGCACGAACTCGACGGCTGGCCATGGACTGCACGCCCTCCTATACCCGCCTCGGAAGAACAGGGTTGCGCCACATAACCGCAAGCCCACTTCCCGTCCAGCAGCTCCAGGGGACCCTGGCCTCTGTCACCCTCACTCCGTTTCTAGGTGGGCTCCACACAGAGCCCGGGGATGAGTGACAGAGCAGCCGCCTGTCCTGTCCAAAGACAGCATTGCACAGTGAGGCGAGTGTTTCATCCGGAAAGGATGCCACTTGGCATGTCACCCACTAGGCCCCACACAAGCAGGCAGCGGCCCTGCCTGAAGACGGAGGCCAGGGATGTGGGTGGGATGTGGGCGGGGCGTGGGCGGGGATGTGGGCGGGGCCAGCCCCAGCGGCCATGACAGGGGGCGGGGCTCGCGGCCTCTCGGCTCCTTATCCGCCCGAGCCGGTTTACTAGCTCCTCCTCTCTCCATGGCCCTCGTATTTGTCGTGCTTTCATCACTTTTTTTCCCCTTCTAACTGATAGTTTGAGCATAAGAAACCAGTGCTCAGTTTCGGGGCGTCCTCTGTCCCCTTCTGTTCCTGCTTGCAAACTGGTCACTTGTCTCGGTTCGCCCTTCTGGTCTGGTCCCACTGGACCCTGACCGGTGCAGCCAGGAGTAACTGAAATGGGCTCCTAAAGTCCTTTCCCAACCTCCTCATCTAGAGCCACAAGGCCACAGGTGTCATCTTCCTTCCCACTTACGGGCAGTGCGTGTCACCAAATGTCGCACCACCGGGTTACAGCGCACAGCGTCTTGAGCTGGTGGGGATTCTGCCATCAGAGACACAACGCTGCCCAGTCGACAGGGCAGCCATTGCTCCAAAAGTCATCGCTCACCGTGTCAAAGGAAAGAGAGGTCTCGACGGCCCCACACGGATGGTTAAACTCCAGACCAGAAGTGAGACTGTCACCCGGCCCGGCACAGCCCTGTGGCCCTATCCAACCACAGTCTGCCCATGGAGCGCGTGCCTGGACGATGGCATCTGGATATTCACAGAAGCGCGTTGCCATCTCCACCCCCCAGATGCCCTCCCCCCAAATGAAATGACAACTGTGTTGGCCTTTCCCCTAAATTCACCTCGACAAGGGCCGGGCCTCACAAGGGATGATATTCATAACCAAGGTACGAGTTAAGGGGCAAGCGACCTGAGTTCCTGGCAGATGGCAGGGGCGAGAGCACGTCTCACCTGACAATCTGTTTAGGAGTCACTCCGTTTCTGGCCTGGGGCAGATGGCGCAGGCACGTGATCTGTTCGTTGCTTGGTTAACCGGCAGCTCCGGGGTCCACAACCACCGGTCCGCAGCGAGACACTACGAGCGTGAAGCGGGCGCTGGTGCTCCAGCTCCGGATCCCGTCTCCCCCCTCTGGTCGTGCGGTCCCCAGCCCCAGGTCCTCTGCTAGGAC
The DNA here is from genome assembly GCF_000151845.1 of Pteropus vampyrus. Classification (NCBI taxonomy): domain Eukaryota; kingdom Metazoa; phylum Chordata; class Mammalia; order Chiroptera; family Pteropodidae; genus Pteropus; species Pteropus vampyrus. Next base: position 752,267 of record NW_011889094.1, on the reverse strand, counting down.
GTCTGTCATTCTCTTTCTGTCTGGATGTACTTTGCGGTGGTACGTATAACAGGATGACGTCTACTCTAGGTGTCTTCTCCAAGCCGTGCCAGGCACCCAGGGGTCTTGGGGTGACTTACCATCATTGACTCATAAGCAAGTTTTCTACTGCTTTCAAAGGCATCTCTGTCTTTGAAAGCGTGTCTCAGGTCAGCGGATGCCACTACTCATTTCTGAGTGCTGCGACATTTGAGAATCCACAGCTGTATCTGCGCGACTGCTATGCCTCCTGACACGCGTCGGTCCTATGACAGAGGCTGAAAACGTAAGTGCTTTAGAGCTAACCACATCTGACAGCTTACGAATGTGTCGATTGCACGGCGGCTATTCTCAAATCAAGGTCTACGGGAAAACGGTTATTTTATTAGAAGATACTTTCGACGTAATTTCAGAGTCTTCCTAACAGTTCGAAGAGCGTGCTGATGCGATGTCAAACCTTATTTAGTTACTGAGACCGGACGTGCACACCTTAAAACGAAGACTCAGAACGAGGGAACCTATTTTCGGTTGTCGCTAGTTTGCTTATGTGATGAAAATACATAAATTACTTTTAAACAGACTCTGACAAAAGCTCATGGAACTACAAAGAGCAAAATAAAGTTTCCACTCGTTGCCTGAAATGATTCATAAGACGCACTGCACATCGGCATGTGGACACCAGGAGTCCAAGAAAACGTGATGGATGAGAACTGAGCACACGGGGCGCGGAGCGCACGGAAAGGAGGGGCCCCAGCTGTCTCCAATTACGGCCGGGCCGGGAGGCGTGGGCGGCCGCGGCCGATGCTCCGCATCAGCCTTTGCTTCTGCATCTGCCCTCTCCTCCCCCGCCCCGCGATGCCTCGGGAGGAGTCACATTCCTTTGCACAGGAAAGCAAACCTAGGGCAGGGACGTTGTGGGAAACGGGAACTCGGGGAACAAACGCCCCTCGCGCGGTCCCCAGTGAGGCGAAGCCCGGCATTTCCACCGGAATGTTAGGATTCCGGCGCTTTCCAAAGCAGCATTTTTGGTGGATTACTGTGTAAACATATACGTTGACTGCACATTTTTCGGAGCCCCCGTGACAGGGTCCTGTTTCCATGTAAAAGCGTGGCGAGGGAGAAGGTTTGTTTTAATCTACTAGAAATTCCAGGTCTCCGAAATTTGTTAAAAATTTATTTAGAAATGAATGTCAATCTCACTCCCAAAAGCAGTTGTGAGTTTGCTTTTCGTTTGGGATTGGTTGTCAAAAAGAAATGAGTAGCTGGTTTTTGACATTTATTTAAACTTTCAAACACCATAGCCTTCTGAAAAGTGTGTATTGCAAATAAGGTAAGAAATATGTATACTTTCAACATTAAAATTATTTCTTAGAATAAATTTAAGTTCTGCAGCAAAAACAGATTCTGGAAACTGTCAAGAGTCATAACACCACGCAAGGCTCTTTCTATCATGCTTGACCATCAGGTAAATAAGAGGATCCGGGTTGGGGGTCAGTGGCCAGGGCACAGCCAGACCCCCCGTCCCAGATCCGGGCAGCGAGCTGTCGGCCACGTGCTGCCGAGACCTGGACGGAGCAGACGGAGAGAATTAGGTCAGCAAGGCCAGGAAGGAGCAATGGAAACGGGTTGGCAGTGAGCTGAAGTGTATGTTCGAGAAGGAACGATAACAGTTATAATAACGACAATAGCCTCTCCACCCAGCTAAACTAAGGCGCGTGTTCAAGAGCATACATTCAGGGATTCAAGGATTTGCAAAAGTTTTAACAAATGTTCAGACGAGTCCAATGTTTTCCCAAGTCAACTGAAAATCCAATTCCAAATTGTGACTGAAATTCACAGTCAGGTGCAGATATTTGAGATAAGCGAGGATCGGGTTTCCAGACAGTTCTCAGAGGAACGCTCTGTTCCAGCTGGCTGTGCGCTCACTGCATCACGTCTGCGGCCATCACTCAGGTTGTGCGGGGACACTTGGCAGGCAGGGACCCTGTGACCTCCC
>NW_011889094.1:743850-745618 GCF_000151845.1 Pteropus vampyrus | reverse complement strand
TGTGTGCATGGTGTGTGCATGTGTTTGTGTGTGCTGTGTGTGTGCGTGCATGTGTGCATGCATGCATGATGTGTGTGCATTGTCTGTGCATATTGTGTGTGCATGTGCATGTACATGTGTGTGCATGCTCCTGCCTCATCATTTGGGGAGCAGAGTGAAGAAGTCCGACATAATATTCATGGTCACTCACCTCCGAAGGTCATTGACGGCACAGCACGGTGTCTGTGAAAGTCCAGGCTGCCTGCCCCTCCCCAGGTGCGTTCAGACAGCTGTCTGACAGTTCTGCAGACGCCCGACAGGACCTGTGCCTGGTCACACTCTGCCACTGGACATAATATCATTTTCGCTGCATCACAGAATCGTTGTTGGTGTCAGAGGAATACATTCAAATTGAAACGCTTAAAGAGCTCACGACACACCCAGGACGTCAGGTGGCCCTGACCCAGGATGCCCACGTGAAGGTCCACGTGGTGTCGGCTGGGTGGCGACACGCCACCTTGCCTTTAGCTGGTGCTGCTCCAAGGGCTAGCTGAGCGACCCGTTGCCATGCGATCAGAAGGCCGTCGGGAAGTTCTGCGTGCCGGGCGCCGCTGCCCCCGAGTGACAGCGAGGTCCCATGCCTTTGGCTCTGTCTCCGTTGCCGTCACCATCCCCATGAGCAAACTGGTGCAGCGGGACGGGTGTCACAGAGACCCTGGGCACCATCTCGCGCCCCATCACGCAGCTCCGCGGTGCCAGGCAGCAGCCTGGGTGCTGCACATAGTGCTGAGCCCCGGGCTCGGCGGCCAGACGTGCCCCCGAAACGGCGTTTGCTGCAGCCTCACCAGACTTTGCATCAGCGGAAACGCGGCAGCTGTTAGGCGAACGTCCCGCACCAACTGCCCGCGTCGCTGGCTCTGCTCTGCGCCGTGGCCTCCGCCGGGGGTCCTTCCCCCCGCACAAACAGCCCCCGCGGCCCTGGCCTGTGGGGGACGCGCATCCTCCCACACGTCCCCCGTCCCGGGCTGCAGGCCGTGTCCCGCATGTGCCGCCTTCCCCACCTGCAGCCTCTGGACAGTCATCCGCCGTGTTCCTTAGGCTTCCCGCCTTTCCTCGACCCGGCCCGACCTTTCCATGACCGTCTCTGCCGTGCAGCGCAGGGCACAGCCCGAGAGAGCAAGGTGTGGGTGCCAGCAGGACAGGGAGCGTGGGTGCCAAGGCCCCCCCCAATCCACAGACGCGATGGGGGTGGCCAGCAGAGGGTGCCTGGCTGCGGGGCAGCAGTTTCGTCTGGGACGCAGGGGCCCGGGCTGGCCTCCCATGGACGCCGGTGTGGACAGGTGTGAACACCGGGCCCATGGAGACAAAGCCTGAGTGTGAGACGAGGCCGCAAGCGTGCACCGCCACGCGGACTGCGGGCAGAGCGTTCCTGCCTGAGCCGCGGGCGTGAACCCTTCCGTGTGCTCTCACGCATCCTGCAAGCCCAGGCAGCACCGCGTCTGGACGCGGTCGCGAGCAGACACCCGCACAGTCCCTGTCCTCACGGAGCACCTGAGGCGGGGGAGACACTGAGACCGGGGTGGGACGGAGGGGGCGTTGACCCGCTGGTGCCACCAGCATTCGGGAGGAAGAGTCCGGAGCTGGCTTGTTAGCGAGCGAGCGAGCACGTGGAGAGACGATATCGGGGTTCAGCCCGCAGGATGGGGAGCAGGTTCTGGGGTGAAGGGTGCGAGAAGGCCTGGGCAGGAGTCATGTGTGCACAGGCCCCGGTGGCTGCAGGGGACGTGAC
>NW_011889094.1:741378-742585 GCF_000151845.1 Pteropus vampyrus | reverse complement strand
GCCTGTTTCATCAGCTACCGAAAGGTCGTCGAATGATTCCAACGTGAGTGCGGATTCATCGATTTCTTCCCTTAGTTTTGTCCATCTTTTCTTTATTTCGACGCTATTTTAATCGGGTGCATCGATCGCATTTCGTTAGATTAAAATCTCAGCTTTATGACGAGTCCATGTCTTCCACGGATTGCCCGTTTTATTTTTCGTCACAGAAACCTCTTTCTTATCCAGTAGCACTGAAATTTCCTCGTCTTCAGTGACGCCCGCCTTACTCTGCACGTGTACGTTAATGTCTTATGTGAGACGCACAGTTTTGTCATTTAAATCCAATTCAGCAATGTTTTTATTGTCGCGTTAAATTGATTTACACATTATATACAGGATATATCTGGATAAAATCTGCTATTCCGTTGCTTATTTTTTATGCTTCCCAGCTGTTCTCTATTGACTTTTCTTTCTTTTAATGAGTTTGCATTCATCGAGTGCTCAGTGTTAATCATTATGACTTCTCCACTCTCGGCCCGTGGCTTCGGTCTGTGTAGCACAGATGTCACTGGTCCCCGGGGGCCCTGCGCCTTCCACCCTCTCCGTCGACCCTGCACAGTCGCGGGCTCACCCCGGCCCGGCGAAGCCATGCGCGGAGCCCATCCCAGGCCAGACACAGACCACGTGACCGTCGGCGACCACATGGACAGAATGAGCCGCCCGGCTGTGCTCCTGTGATCCACGCCAGTGCCACGCGGAGTGTGTCTCAGATGGAAGCACGAGAGAGGTGACAGCCGGGTCACGGAGTCCCTGCTGCCTCTGGGCCTGGCCCCACCAACACGCCGCACCCGCAGCGTCGGCTTCCTGGCCTGAGGGCTCTCTGGGCCTGCCCGCCCTCACCGAGTGAGGGCTGCGAACCCGGTTAGGGGAGACGCGGGGTGCCACGTGTCCAGGAACACCCAGAGCCAGCCCGCGGCGGCCCAGGAGGAGCAGCTCCGGCTTTCCCAGGGCCTCCGGCCCAGCGGTGGCCCCCGCCGTGGGCCCTGTCCAGGGGAAAGCTAGCAGGCTGACCGCTCCTGTCTGCGGTGGGCAGGGGGGAGGGACACTCGTCGTCCGCTGTGAGGAGGAGCGTGCCAGCGTGTGGCGTGTTCAATCTGGTTTCTTCTGCTTTGACTTCATCTGTATTTTTTTTTTTAAGAAAAATAAAAATCTCTCCTACTAAGTTCTC
>NW_011889094.1:737150-739783 GCF_000151845.1 Pteropus vampyrus | reverse complement strand
CCCGTGCCGTGAGCCGGCCAGCTGGGGGTGCGCTGACCCAGTGGGTGCCGCAGCTGTCTCACCATGGGGTGGGGAGAAGGGGGGGTTTCTGCGGTGCCGGCAGCTCCTCCCACACACACACCGGCTCAGGAGGACCAGGAGTCCTCCGGGAGCTCGTCCCGGAGCGCCTGCTCATGGTGGCAGCTCCGTCCGCAGGGCACCTGCACTGGCTTTCACAGGGGAGGGGGATGGCCGCCCGGCGAGAGACAGCTGGGCCAGAAGGCCGAGCCCTCGGAGACACGGCGATCTCCAGATGGGCCGCCCCACCCACTCGGTCCTTCCTCAACTTTCCCCTTAGATCCTTGGCACACTGCTGTTGGTGGCAGGCCATCATGGGTCTCAGGGGAAAAATGGAAGTGACCATGAGTGGCTGTGGCCACCGCGCAGTGGCACGTGTGACCCCAGGCGCCATGTCCTCACCTGCCCGGCCCAGGCCGGGCCCAGGCCCCGGGTGAAGCCCCGAACACACTCCCGTCCACCCCAGCGAGCTCTGCAGCCTGCAGGCAGGACCCGCCCCAAGTCCCCCCTGCGACTCTGAGGCTGGCAGCGTGGGCTGGAGGTCTGTGCAGGGTAGAAACGGCGCCCGCTCTGTGCTGCAGCGACGTGATCAGCGATGTCGCAGGCGTGACGGCTGCACGTCCCCGCCATGGCGTAGGAAAGCGCGTCCACTCAGAGCCGAGTGCGACCCGAGCCTGGACGGCTGCCTTTCCGTTTAAGGCAGGCGGCTCATCCAGTCGCAGGTTGCAGGTCGCAGGCCGGGGAGGCGGCGGGAAAGACCAGCGGGGCCAGGGTCGTCAGCAGACGCAGCAGCCGACCCGCCTGGAGCTCAGGCCCGGCCGCCAGACGCCGCCTCTTGAACCAGCAGGGGCGCCCCCAGCCCCAGGGAAACAGGGTCTCCCTGTCCAGCCACCCGGGTGTCTAACTCACGGAGGGCTCAGCTTAAGCCTTGTTTACTTTTAACGGTGGGGAAAACGGCTCCCTGCTCACGAAGCCACGTCGGTGAAAACGGGCCGCGCTCCAAATGGGAGACGACGCGAAACCCACACGCGCGTCGTCAGCGTGGACCTGGTCACGAAGGCGGCACCACGGCCGCGTGCTCACGGAACCGGGGTCCCCGTCGAGCACGCGCGTCGCGACGAGTCTGTCACTCGCGTGGACCTGGCTCATCTTCACCCTACGCGTGAAATGTCCCCGTGGCCAGGCCAGCGCTGTGTCCTCCCGTCTCTGCCCCGCTCAGCTGCGGGGCTCACAGGGATGTGGAGACGGGGGGTCGTCCGGCGGGGCAGCCCCCTCTCCCCGGGGCGAGCCCGGCAGGCCGTCCAGACCCTCACTGCCGCTTCAGCGGGAGGCTGGCCGGGCGGCCGGCGGGTGTCTGCACAGCTGGGGACTGTCCCCAAAGATAAACAGTGTCTGAACGATGCCCGCTGTCCCGCGTGTTTACAGTTCAGGTGACAGAAGAGTCCCAGGGTGTCGCTTGTGTTTTCGGAAATAAACTTCTTCCTTAAACACTAAATAAACCTGGTCGTGTTCCTCGTGCTTTATTTCTACATCCTCGTGGTAACAACGGGAAAAGCGTCTGCACGTTGGTGGCCACCTTGTCTGGACTGACGTTCACGGCGTCTGACGCAGTGCGGCTCGGTCACGATGGCCGCCCCTCCATCCTCCTGGGAGGTGGCCCAGGAAGTCACCTCTGAGGCCACTGGAAGGGCAACGGCTTATACTGCACAGATGACCTGGTCGGTGCTACTGACCACCACGGGGACACCTGCAATTCTCCCTGGTGTCACCACCCCCCGTCCTCTGCAAGGTAATTCGAAGGGCAATTTTGTGTGTCAACTTGACAGCCAAGCGACGCCCAGATGGCAGGTCAAACATCACTTCTGAGTGTGTCTGTGAGGCTGTTTCTAGATGAGACATTTGAATATACAAACACACACCTAGATGTACAACAACAGTTAGACACGTGGGTGAATAAGTTAACGCTTAAATAAATGGAAAATTTAAGTAAGTCCGCCTATTAGTGGATGCTACAATATGCGTTTTTCTAAATTTCATCTTTTCTGCTTCTAATTATTCCACATACAACAGATAGTTCCTGGCAGGGTCCTCACCGAGGGCGGCACGAAACACCAGGGCCGGGAAATGAATGTGTGTGGATGAAAAGTACAGACCTTCATCTCGGTGGGAACCTGGGGCCTCGCTGCGGGGGACAGGGCAGACTCTCACCTGCAGGCTCCGGGGCGCACGGCGGCTCCGGCCTGGTTGGCTCACTCCCCGCAGGGCTCGAGACCGTCATTCTGAGACAGAATGGCCGTTTGCTCATTTACCGGATCTCTCTCCTCTTTGCCAACGAGGAAGATGAACATAAACACATGACATAATTCAGAGCAGCCTTGTGAGTTAAGATCATGTGAGTTTGCAGAAACGCTGGCTCCATTTTAATTCAATTAATGCAGAAATGAAGACTTGAACATTTGAGAATCTTTAAAAATTGTATTTCGGCCAAAAGATTTATCTCACAGGAGATAATTTCCAACCCAGCCAAAAGCAGCAAATGCTTGCTCATTCTAGAAAGAACACATTGTGTGGAGATG
>NW_011889094.1:729016-735195 GCF_000151845.1 Pteropus vampyrus | reverse complement strand
TCCCAGAGAGTCGTGCGTCTGTGCTGTGGCGTCGTTCGTACGGAAAGGCGGGCGCGTCGTTTCTGTCCTTGAGGACAGAGACTTTGATGACGACAGGTGAACCACGAGCCCTGCTGCCTGGAGCAGAGGAACGCCGGCCCCAGGACGGCCAGGCGCACGTGGCCTGCAGGTGGCCGGTCACCAGCAGAGTCGACGCTCGGTGACGTCTGTCCTCGGCCTGCCATTCCTTCCAGAGCGAGCACGGCGCTGGTCTCCACAGCCCCGATGCTGCAGAGGGCATGCGACGGGGCTCGCTGGGCAGCTGCTGGAGAAAACGGACTCCCTGTCCAGCTGGAGAGGCCACGCCACAGCAGCGTGGGCCCCGCCAGGCCCGGGGGCGGCGCTGGGGATGCCCGGCTCCCTCCAGACCGCCCGGCCCCTTGGAGAAGGTTCCTGGGCCCCAGTCCAGAGGACGGGCCGGGCAGATGGGACACGGGAGGCCCACGCCCGCCTGCCCTTGCCATCGCGTTCTGGACATTGGGTTCTGGACTCGTAACCAGAAGAAAAGCACTCACAGATGCGGAGTGTGCGTTCCAACACCAAGTCTCCACCTCGCACCTAATGGCCTGAGTCAGGAGCCGCGAGGGGCCTGGCCCTTCCCCTCGCCCAGAGGAAGGCACTGGCACACACGCCCGTCGGCGCACTCCTGGGAGGACGTCGCTGTCTTACGAACTTGGAGTCAAGTGATTCATCGGGTCCCGTCCTTGTGAGCAGTCCCCCCAGAGCTCCCGAGTTCCCCTGGAGCTCCCGAGTCTCGGCCCTGCCATCCAGCACGTCTTGGAGCCAGCTTCATGTGTGTCTTTACCAACGAGGCCTGTCCGCAAGGTGACTGGCATGGGTTCCTGACAGGTCCGTGTGTGTAAGCGCGGGGCGAGGGGGGTCCCTGTTCCTGGGGACTCTCCGTGTGGTGAAGGACGAAGTCACAAACAGCTACTTTCAGTGCAATGTAGGAAGGTTGGTTTTTTTTTTTTGCATTTGTCGAAGGAAAAAACTTTGAAGTTATACCACGAGTTTGGTTGCAGACAACAGAAGCTGGGACCGTGAGCCGTTGGCTGACCACGTCGGGGAAGCGGCAAGCAGGGCGCGTTAGACACGTCTCCCCGCCCCACGTCCGGAATCACCAAGGCCTCCTCATCGGCGTGGCCTGGAGGTGAGGCTCACGGCGGGGCCACAGCAGCGCCCGGCCACTCTGCAGGCCCTGACCTCCCCGAGCTCTCGCTGGCGCCCGGCATCTGCGTAATTCAGCTCCACGAGAAATCTTCGCAGGAACAGGGAGGGGATTTTTCAATTTACCAAAATCCGAACACGAGCAGCCGCATTTATTTCGTGCACACAAGTCCACACGGACACGCCAGCCCCGGGGGGATGTCCCTGGGGCCCCTGCTCACATTTGGAAAGACGCGAGGGCCCAGAGAAGCCATCGGTGCAGCGGTTCTTCCCGTCAGCAGCTAGAACGGTCGAATGCCCCCCACACGTTCGCGGGCACCGCCGGCCGCTCAGGGAGGCCGGGCTCAAGGCTCGTCTTCCTTTGACTCACTATTTGTGTCTTTTAAGACACAAAAGCATCTGAGTCTCCTCCGCGGTGGTCCCTGTCTGAAAACCGGCGTGTCTGTATACACACACCGCGGGGCTCGCGAACTCTGGGCAGACGCGGTGTCCTCCTGATGTGTGTGCAAATGCGTGTGAGTGTGCGAGCGGCACGGAAACGATGCACGTGAGCGGAGATTGCTCCCACGTCCAGGAAACGCGAATCTCCACGCACTTTATAAAGACACTGTCCTTTATTCCAGAGCAGATATTTGCGAGAAAAATAAGAAAATTCAATGAAGTCTCAGACCTGCAAAACCTCTGCACGTGGCGTCAAATCCAAAGTCGGCTGGAAAGAAAGCGCAGCACGTTTGGGATCAAAAGCAGCGAAAACTGTCTGGCTGTGTTAAGATTTAGTTTGTTTTCAGGGACATAGTGATAAATACAGATTAACGCAACACCACGGAGAGTGTGGACGAATTCGGACATTGCAATGTGTTTGGAAACCAGACGCGAGCCAAGGAGGAGGCTTGACAGTCAGAGCCTGAGCAGCCTGCGCTCTGTTGACACTCGCTCCGTGTCCCGTCCTGGGCTGAGGCCCCGCGTCCGTCTCTGTCGTCACTAAGACGGGCGCCATCTGCTGTTTCGCTGTGACAGAAGCCATCGGGCTTGCGGACCCTGGTGCCGGAGAGAAGTCCCTCCCTCGTGCCCTCCACAGTTCGGCTTCCTCCGAAACGCAGGAAACAGGCACCGGCCTCCGGCCACGCGGGACGTGCCGTTCCCACGGCCGGTGCGAAGAATCGGCCCAGGAGAGCCGTCCTGCTGGCACGCGCGCTGCGGTCAGCAAACTGGCCTTGGCGGCTGTCCCAGGAGAGCGAGCATGAGTCCTGGGCTCTGGGCAGCCTGCAGGACGGAGGGCCGGGCCAGGAGGGGGGCCAAGACCAGGAAAGAGGCCGCCCCAAATCACCAGCAAGGGCCTGGCCTTCAGACCACGGGGCGACATCCGGGGCAGGCTAAGCTCTCGGCAGAAGACCGGAATGTGACTGACGAGCTGGCCTTCAAGGACCCGGTGGTCATCCCACTGGGCACGGAGGGTGGTGGCCAGCGGGAGACGGCCTCGCAGGCCCTGAGCACCTGACGAGGCGCGGGCGGGGTCACTCCCAGTGGAGGCCACGGAGGCCGCTCAAGCCGCGGGCAGCGGAGCTGGGGACGATGGGGGCTCAGCCCCCACGTGGAACTCCCGACGAACAGCGACGTGTGTCTCGGGCGTGACCCACTTTCCTGCATCCGTGTCCAGATTATGACCTAAGACGGGCAGAACAAGCGTCTCAGATGCAGCATGGCCGACACTCGGCCTGCAGGGTGCATGGACCCCGCACCGATGACCCGACCTTCCGGCCCCTCGGTGAGCCCGGGGCTCTCTGCATCGTCACCACCTTGTGCCAGCCCCCAGAGAGAGTCTGAACACAGTCGAGGCAGCGGACAGCACTGAGCGTCGAGGGGACGAGTCAGTGCGTCTCGGTGGTTTGGAGCCAGATGTCCTGAGCCATGCTGTGCTTCCCGTGTCGTGGGACGTGCTCCGCCCCCGCTCGCACACAAAGCAAGGCCACCAGAGGACAGGTTCCGGTCAAACCCCGGGCCGCCCTCTCCCCGGGCCCTAAACCCCGGAGTGCAGACACGCACACGTCGGGGTCTGGCTGTCCTGGTCCCGCCCAGCATCTCTGGCCCCCGAGCCAGCGCAGGTGGGAAAAGGTCCCCAGCCGCCTGGGGGGCCATCTCCCACGCCACAGACCAAGGAGGGGCCGCGTCTGGCCTGCTGGGGGACTCATGTGCGGCCAGAGGTGGCCGGCCCCAGGACTCGGGGTCCCACCTACCTCTGACCACTAGAAAGACACTTTGTGGGGAACTTGGAATCTCGGCGTCTGATGAAGCGTATGTTACTGATTCAAGGTAAGTGTTGAAATTTTCCATTGCGTAACAGAGGAAAAGGGGGAGACACCCTCGCTGGCCTCTAAGGGAACCACAAATGATTTGCTGACTTGTTTTTTTTTTTTTTCAGGAAATACTTTTTAAATCACGTCTTGGCAAGCAACGTAAGAGCTATTTCTGGGTTTTGAGCTTTTCTTGAATAAGAATCTGGACTTTAAAACGTTGAGGACTGCTTTAATTTAAAAACTAAAAAATATACAAAACACGATGAAATGATTAATAGTGTAAAATTGTTATTAAAATGTGCAAAATTTGCAGCCCGTGACACTACAAGGAAACCTAAACTCAAGACAAGCTAACACCGTGGCTGCAGTGGCTGACGCGGGCCACGGAAGGAGGAGCAGGCAGTGGGACGCGACGCTTTGAAGTCCTAGCTGCAGAAACACGGCGCGGTCTCCGAAGCCTCGCGTGGCCCCAGCAGCAGCCGGTGCGAGTTCGGGTTTGCGCAGAGGGGGTCGGGGCCCCCGCAGCCCGCGGTTCGCCCGCCAGCTCCGGCGAGATGTCTCATCCCACCGGTGAGCGAGCTGAGCGTCCGGGGTGCTGATGATCTAGCCGCCCCTGGAGTTGTGTCCACAACCTGTGCTTTTCAGTACAAAACAGGGCCTGTCTTTCATAAACGTTAACTTTTGCTCCTGCATAGAAGGTTTTTAAAGAAAAATATTATAAAATAATAGCCCAAGAGCCACAGGACCAACATCGGGGACGCTGGGCCCCTCACATGTCCACAGCTGCTCGGCGCTGCCTTTTTGGGTCTCCACCCACAGAAACGGGCGACCCCACCGACTGGACCGGCCCGTCCGTCGCGAGAACTGAGCGAGAACGCAGGGCGTCGAAACCCTAGTTTCCCTCAGCGTCAGAGCCCGCTGGAGATGCGACTTGGCTGCGCCCGGCCCGCGTTTGACCACCATCGCCTTACTGCTGGCCACGGCGCAGGAACAGGCGGGTGCAGACGGGTCCCCAGAGTGAGGGGACGAGGGCTGGGGGGCCACAAAGACCCTGCTCCGGTGTCCCGCTGCTTATGCAGCCTAAACACCCCCAGCAAGACGCCCTGGGGGCCGGGGTCGAATGCGCAGGCTCTTCCTTCGGCGGGACCCCCACAGGCCCTGGGGCACTGGGCGTGGGGTGCCACTGCCGGAGCCCTCGGCCTGTGCTGTCCCCTCTCTCCCGCCCACCTCGCTCAGTCCAACTTCCTGGAACAACCTCCAAACCGCACAGCCTAGTCCCGAGCCACGGCCACAGTCTGCTTCAAGCGGCGGTGAGCTGGACAAAGCCGTTTCGAAGCCCCCTTGGCGGCGAGAGAATCGGCCCAGGAGAGCGATCCCGCTGGCACGCGCGCTGTGGTCAGCAAACTGTCCTGAGCGCGGCAGCGGGCCGGCCCCGGCCCCCAGGACGGCCGTCTCCTGTGCTGTGCCCCACGCCGTGGGGGGCCTCTGCCGGCACGGGCCGGGTTCTCCCTGTCCCCACCCCTGTCTGGGCTCGAGGGCTGACCCGGTTTTCAGCACATCGATCTACAGTAGAACACAGCTCAGCTTTGAAAAATGCGTTCCCCAGGGAGGTCACGCCCAGGAGGCTGTGATAGGGTTTGGGTGTTTCTGAAACCCTTCGGCGTCCCAGTCAGGGATCTGGGCTGGGGCGTCCCCCAGGGTGCTGACCTCGCCCCTCCCAGGCTGGCGATGCTGAAGTAACTCCCAGGGGCCCTGCCCCGTCACGCCCAGGCCCTGCAACCTCCTGCGTCCCGCACCGTGTCCCGCACCGTCAGCAGGGCCTGGCAGGAGCAGGGCGTTGATGTCTGGTGACACCACGGTGTCCCCGAAGACCCACAGGAGTTCTCCTCCCAAGCAGGCCGCATGAGGACCAGCCGTGCGGGATGCCCGCCACACACCCCGTGGGGCAACCCTTCACGGGGACTTTCCTCGGCCGTTCCTCTAGTCGTGGGGGTGACCTTTTACCTCGTGGGCTGGGTCACAGTGGGCAGTCAAGACAAGCGAGCGGCATGTGGGCCGTGGGCCCTGGGGACAGGAGGATGGTGCTGGGTCTCTGTGCAGTGGGGCGGGGGTGGGGGGTCCTGTGCGGGAATCGTGTGAGCCAGGGCCTCTGTGCTGGGCTCTCCATCACCTCTGTGCTCGATGTCTGTCCCCCAAACGTGCGATTCCTGGCCAGGCCCGTGTCACTCCGAGGCTCGCGGACGGCACGGCAGCCAGGGACATGCGTGCTCACATCGTGGGGGCCGTGACTTGTCCCCTCCCCGCCAGTTCCTGGAACACATACTCCCCCAACTGCCTCGACCTGCACCCCTAACCCACGTTCGATGACATCACACAGCTTGGCCTAGTGGCCAGGAGCCAGCTCTGGACCCAGGAGGGCCTGCCTCCAGGCTCTATGTCCATGTCCCCTGCGTCACCCCAGGCAGAGATGATGCTAACCCCCAAGGGCACCGCAGAAGTGCCCCGTTGCCCGAGGACCAGGAGGGCAGGATGAGGCTGTGGGGCTGGCGCTTGGTGGCCTGAGGCCCAGACCACTGGCAGGAACGCTCACGGGCGTCCCCAAAGCCGATGTCCCCAGGCTGTGGTGGCAGTGAGCAGCTCTCACCTCTGAACCACACGCCCTCTGCCAAGTCGCTCCCC
>NW_011889094.1:725300-728154 GCF_000151845.1 Pteropus vampyrus | reverse complement strand
CTAGGGCACGAGAGCCACCTGGGACATGCAGCGGTGTCAGCGAGAGGGTCCCGTGGCTGCTGCGTTTCCCTGAGTCATTTTAGTGACCCTTACCAAACTCACCGCATGGTCCCGCCCTCCCGTCTGACGGTGAGAAGCGGCAGGAGGGAGGGACCGGTGTGTGACGGGCCTTGGCGAGTCACACAGACGCCTGCCTGCCGGACGGCGCGTCCTCCCGCCGGGGTCCTGAGAGGCGGAGCAGTGTTCTCCCCTCCCCCACTGAGACTCTTCTAACTCTTTCTCAAAAAAGGGAGAGAGATTCATGTGTAGAAAACCTTTTACAATTTATTTTCTGTTATTAATAGTCTTTAAAGTATAAAAGTGAGGCTCTAGCTGAATGCAGGGTTTCGGTGGGAAGACGCCGACCGGGCCGACAAATAAATAAGTATTTACAGTCTTTGGCAAAACAAAGAAGTTTCATCAATCTGTATGAGAAGTTTGTTTAAAAACATAAATAATTTACCAAAAAGAATATGGTACATTGTAAATATTCACATCGTCACCCCGCACCGCCGTCCCCTCCCGCCAAACACAGGGACCCACAGACTCGGCACAGCGTGAGGCCGATGGCGCCCGCTTGCTGTCCGCAAAAATGTAAAAAGTGCAGCAAAACGAAAGAAAGTCGACCTTGAAGGAAGCAGCGAACACGACTTTGTCAAATGGAATGTGGGCGTTAAAACGGAAGTTACGGATTCTCTCTATTTAACATCAAAATGAACCCACTGTTGATGGCCAGTGGCCAGGGAGGGTCTGCCCCCGCGCAGGTCGGACGAGGCCACCTCCCCTGACGCGGCGCGCGACTGGCAGGTCCTGCAGAAAGAGCTGCCGTGCCAAGCAAAAGCGGACCACGCCTGGGGGACGGCCACGTGGCCGACGGCGGCTGAGTCTGGCGAGACTTGGCGCTGACGTTTCATCGGCACAGGTTTTAAAATCCTCTGTACAGCAGATACGTAGCAGTGAAAAATGCTGAATTAAAGTCACTGGCAACGGTATATATTAAGGTTCCATCCATTATAGACTCTTCATTATTATTTATTTATTCTATTACATTTTACAGCGTGCTTTGTCACGACAGCATAAATTATAAAGCTTTGTAGTTTGACAGGAAGATATTTTGCTGCATCTTTATATTATTATATGCCAGTCATATGTTTACTTCTGGAAATTATACCACATATGTGTTCCCTGGCACTTTCAAAATAAGTTATTGTGGAATGGAACTGTATTCTGTGTTCATTTAATAAATATTAACACGACACTTATAACTGGAACCTTAAGGAAATGTGTCACCGAATTGAGTAAAGGCAATTTTTCCATGGTTTCGAAGCCTAGACCAGGAATTACACGCCAAAGTAGGTGTGCCGTTTGCCGGCGTGTCCGGCCCCAGGAGCAGAGGCCGGAGCGGGGACGCGGGGGACTCGAGCAGACTGGCGGTTGGAACGCAGAGTCGAGTGACAGCGGCCAGGGGCTGTCTCGAGTCTGCTCGGCCCCACACAGCCGGGCGGCCGGCCACGGGGTGGCACTTCGCTCACACACAGGAGGCCTGGCCAGGCCCACGCCTGCCCCGCCTGGGGGCCACTCCGCGGGGACCGTCCTTGGACTCAGTGGGCTCCGTGAGCGAGAGGCCCCTCGCCACGGGCCGAGGGCGGGGGCAGGGGATCCTCGTTTACACTCCGAGTCATTTCTAGTGTCCCAGTCGGTCGGTGGGCAGCCTGCGTTGCGGGGCCCTTGGCCGACCGCCTCCTTCCTCTGACGACCCTTCTGATGACCTAACGAGGCTGCGTGGGGTGGCGGGACGGCCGCAGCCCCGTGGGAGCGCCGTGGTGCCGTCGTTCCTGCTTAATCTGCGATGCTGTCTCACGCACAATGTCCCTTCGACTCCATATACACATAAATACAATAAGGAATTACATGTTATATGTAAACGCCATTCTTTTCAACAAACGAGAAAAAAACAACGTGCTGTCGTGACAATCGTCACTGCAGAGTCTCGCGTGTCGTCAGACTCTTTCCTGCGGGGGCTGGGTGTTCATCTCCGGCCGTGTCACCGTGTGATCTCGGGGCTGATGACGGGAGGTGAAGGTCAAGGACGGGGGGCGGGGGGGCTGCTAGCGGGAGAGAAGCGGAGTCCGTGAGGTGCTGAGGTGTCCGGGCGACAGCATGGGCCGCACGTGGCTGGAAACGCAGCAGGTCCGGTTTACGCGTCTAGAAACAGTGAGTGGAATTAGGGTGCTGGGCCCGGGGTTTCCTTTCGTTCCGTTTCACCTGTAGCCTAAAATGTCTTTAATTTTTAAAAAAGACAGCAATGTGGTTGGTTGGATGGATGGATGGATGAGTGGGTGATGGATGGGTGGATGAAGACATCATGAAAAGATGAAGGAGGGAAGGGGGGGAGGAAGCGCTGAAACCCCACAGGTAAACGAGAGCTTCGCCAGACACGAGGAGATAAAGTGAGGTTCTGTGCTCCCTTCATCCCTTTATTTGATGCATGATCGTCAACGTGTGGCTTTTGAGAAGCATCGCTGAGCCTCGGTCACCTCAGCTGCGCAAGGGGGATACTGTTGTGTCATGTGACGGTGAGGGATTAGACCGGGCGGGGGCCACATTCCCTCCGGGTCTGTAATCTTTGATGTAAAGAGATAACCAAAGAGAACCAACCTGCCCTCCCTCCTCCCTCCTTCCCTCCCTCCCCCTCCCTCCCTCCTCCATTTGCTTTTTCCTTCCACGTCAGCACGGGTGACGACCTAAACTCAATCAGGGGCTCGAAGTGGGGAGGGAGCACAGAGGACACTACAGGACAGTGCGGCGGGGCGGG
>NW_011889094.1:720367-725250 GCF_000151845.1 Pteropus vampyrus | reverse complement strand
TCAGGGGCTCGAAGTGGGGAGGGAGCACAGAGGACACTACAGGACAGTGCGGCGGGGCGGGCATGGAGCACTGGAAAGCGTTTGTCCTCCTGAGGCCTCCGCATCCGACTGCGAACGGCACGAGTGACTCGAACTGACCGCACGACACGTCTGCTGCGGGCGGCCCCCTCGAGCGCGGCGACGGTGTGCGTGTGCCCCCGCCCCCCAGCAGCCTGTCCCCGCTCACCTCTGCACTCGTACTTGAGGTCCGAGAAGTAAACCATCTCCTGGGAGAAAACGAACAGGCCCAGCCGCCCGCCGGCGAAGGTATGGTCGTACACGGGCCCCGAGTCCGCCATCACCTGCTTCCCCTCGTGCACCAGGACTCTGCGGACGGGGACAGAGGAGAGGGTGACCCCGTGACACATTCGGCAGTCCTTCCCCATGACTCTCGCTACGATGGCGGGGCTCCCCGCTCTCGCCTTCGAGAGCCGAAGAGCCGGTCAGTGGTGCGGGCGGCCCTTGCTGGTCCCCTCCATGGGGCCGGGGGCCTCTCTCAGCCTGGGCACCAGCCCCCCGCCCCGTGACCTCCATGTCATCGCCGTCAGAGTCATCGCAGCCACGTGCCCGCCAGCTTCCTCCCACTAGCTGTGCGCTGTGTGACGGCCGGGCCGGGCTGCCCTACAGACGAAGAACGGACGCCTTGGGCCCAAGCCACCCTGGTGGGCGACACACGACGGAGCAGGCGGGCGTCCCCGTGGGAACTCACACCCTGCCAGTACGCACGCCCCACCCAGCCGCACGGTGCTGGGACACACACTCACACACACACACAGACACACACACACACGCACATGCACACATACACACACACGGACACAACACACAGACACACACAGATACACACAGGCACACACATACAGACATACACACGCACACACAGACACACATGCACACATGTGTGCACACATACACGCAGACACACATGCACACATACACGCACACACACATGCATACATGCACACAGACACACACATACAGATACAGACATACACGCATGCACCCACAGACATACACACAGACACACATGCACACACATGCGCACAGATACACACATGCACATGCACACAGACAGAACACGCACACACACGCACATGCACACATACACACAGAGACACAACATACAGACACACATATGCACACGCACACACACATGCACAGACATGCACACATACGCACAGACACAACATACACAGACACACATGCGCATACACATACAGATATACACACACGCACGCACGCACGCACACAGACACACACAGACATGCACACGCGCACGCCCACGCACACACCCCATTCGTGAAGGGCCTGCTGGGTCACGCTCTTACCAACTAGTGTTAACTTCACAAGACTTAAATTTCAGTCATCCACAGCTCATTTTACTCAAAACCCACCACGAAGGCCGTCACGCTGGGAGGACAGAATTCAGTGGGACTGACATGGGTGAGAGTTTTCTCCGGACGTGATTTCAGTTCGGCCACTCGCATGTCAGACACGAACGCGACCCGCTTCTCCAGGCGGAGCACGGGCCACTGCGCTTTCTCCGCTCGCCCAGACCGCCCGCCGGGGCCAGACGCTCGCCACCCTCTGAGCTACCTGAATGCGACACGTGCGATATTCTGCTCTGCCACAGTTGGGGTTCTGTCTTTTAAATGACAGTGACTTGTAGGTAGGAGGAGGTGCGGGGCGGGAAAGAGGCGGAAGCCCCAGGGCGGCCTGCGCGCCGGGCTCCGAGTCCGTCCGCACCGTGACTCGCTGTGCGAGGCAGTCACGCGCATGCGCGCCGGGCTCGGAGTCCGTCCGCACCGTGACTCGCTGTGCGAGGAAGTCACGCGCATGCGCGCCGGGCTCGGAGTCCGTCCGCACCGTGACTCGCTGTGCGAGGAAGTCACGCGCATGCGCGCCGGGCTCGGAGTCCGTCCGCACCGTGACTCGCTGTGCGAGGAAGTCACGCGCATGCGCGCCGGGCTCGGAGTCCGTCCGCACCGTGACTCGCTGTGCGAGGCAGTCACGCGCATGCGCGCCGGGCTCGGAGTCCGTCCGCACCGTGACTCGCTGTGCGAGGAAGTCACGCGCATGCGCGCCGGGCTCCGAGTCCGTCCGCACCGTGACTCGCCGTGCGAGGCAGTCACGCGCGGCCGTCTCTGGACGGAGCGTCCGTGCCACCGAGCGCCCTCACCTCATGTAGCCCGTCTTCGGCCGGTGGGTCAGGTGCCACCTGTAGGCCGTGTAGTCTTTCCAGCCAATGTTCTTGGGGTCGTGCCACAGGGTGCGCACCTGAGGGGAAGAGCGAGTCTCAGTCGCGGTCGCGCGGCGCCAGGAGGGAGCTGTCGTGTGGGCCGCTGAGCCTCACGCTCACAGTACGGATGCCCAGGGCCGATCGGAGCCCACGCCGGCGAGCAAGGGCACAGTGCCGGGAGCACGGCCACCTGAGCTGGACACACGGCCTCGCGTCGGGGCCTCTGCTTCCTCGGCGTGGGACGTAGGTGCACCCTTACGCTGGCACGGGGACAGAAACACGCTTAACTGGGAGAGTGTCGCCCATCACGCTTGCAAAAGCGCCCGGCACGGCGTCTTTGAGAAGGCGGGGCTCACTGGAAGACCCTGAACATGATCACGCTGCGCGGCAGTGGACGAGCCCAGGGTGGGGGCCTCCGGGGGCGGCCGCGCCTCACCTGTCCGGCCGTGTTCCCGGTGTGCCACAGGGCGTTCCGCAGGTGCTCGCCCGTCCCCGTGGTGGAGTTGACCACCTTGAGGGACACGCCCGAGTAGCCGTAGGCGCGGGTGGGCTGGTCCTCCCAGTAGGTCTGGGTGACCTGTTTCCACATCACCACGTAGAAGCGGCTGCTGGACTGGTAGCCGAAGACGAAGCCGGCATAGTCGTCGTCACGGTCGGTGTTGACGTAGAACGTGCCGCTGAAGTCCACGGACCCAAACTCGTCGAAGCCTGTGCCGGAGGGAGCAGCCGCCCTGAGACGCGGGGCCCCTGGACCAGCCCCGAGCGCTGGCCCCGCGCTGTGGGTCGGGCCCGCCCCCTGTCCCGCTTGGGTTCTGTCACCGTGACGCTAGTGACACCCAGACCCCACCCTCGGGGGCGGGGCAGAGTTTCACTGCACTGTGTATTTTATCGACCCAGCTCGTGAGATCAAATGAAACTTCAGAGACTCGGAGAGCGAGCACGCGCTTCCCCGAGCTCTTCCGACCCGAATATTTAGGCGATGGTTCTGCAGCCCACGGAGGACGGGGCCGCTGGAGGGACCTGCCACCCCACCCATGCGCTCGGCAGGCCGGCACAGGCAGGGACAGCGAGCGCGTGCACGCTGACGCTCACCAACCGCGATGCCAGGGTCGGAGTTCGCCGTCTGCACCAGCTCCTTGCCCTGGTGGCGGATGACCCAGTTGGGGTCGATCTGAGTGGTGCCCTTGGGGTCCAGGTGGACCATCTGGAAGTTCCTGAAGTCGGTCTCACTGATGGCGTTGTTCTCAGGGCACACGTCGTCAATATCCGGCACGCTGTCATTGTCAAAGTCGTCTTTACAAGCATCTCCCCTCCCGTCACCTGTCACCAAGGACAAGTGGGAAAGTAAGGAAACACAGGAGACGGCTTGCCACCGGCCCTTCCGTGTCTGAGGGAAGCCCGCGCACGATCCCCTGCAACGCAACGGCCGGCATGCTGTGTATTCCGTGCGGGAGCCCGTGCCTCCAGCCCCTCGGAGAACCCCTCGCTGTGGGCTCTCCACGCCCTTCGGCACACCGAGGAGCTCAGCAGGGCGGCCTGCCACCGTCACCTCCCCAGGGGGCCACCTCTCACCTCGCCTGAGCTCAGAACGGGTGCGGAACCCGAGTGGCCGTAAGGTGACCAAGTGGCCTTCTGGCTTTTTCCTCATAGGCCAGAGTCTATTACCAACTTTCGTGATCACCCGCCTACCGTGTTCTTGGCACGTAAAGCGGCACCCATGCTAAGCGTGGTTTTCTCTGGGGAGATACGGAAGCTCCTTATCCACTCTCCCAGCGAGGTGGCGGGAGCAATGGGGGCGAGGTGGACCACAGCGCCCGGTCGGTGAGGGACGGGGGCGCTGCACCGTCACCCAGTCTGTGGCACGGTGCCCACCCACAGGCAGGCCGGTCAGCCAGACCAGCCCACGGCAGGGCCGGCTGCTTCAGGGAAGGTGACCGACGTTCAGCCACGTTCCCGCCGCATCCCTGCCGGCCTTTCCTTTCTGCTCACGGAGACGCACCCCACGGCCGGGCGGCCGGGAATTCAGGCACGAAGAGCTCTGAAAGCCACCGGAGGGCTTGGCGGTGTCCGCCCTCCAGCCAGGCCTCCCTCCTGGGGAAGCGGCCCCGGTCTCTCTGCCCAGAGCTATGAGCTGAGCGGCTGTGGGGATACGTCTGTCCCTAGCTCAGAGAGCCCCGTGTTCACTGCCGGCTGCTCCATGGGGGTCCCCGGGGCTTCCCTCTGTCAGTGATTCCCACATGCCCCTCGGTCACACTGGCTCAAATACCCAGGGACCCGTTGTCGCCACCCATGAGGAACGTGCATCCTCTACATAGTGCCCGGAGTCAGCAGGATCCATTTGCAAGCCGCTGTGTCCCACCTGGACCAGAAGCCCCAGGATGCCCAGAGCCCCGAGCCCTGCTGAGCACCTGGTGACTCACTTCAGACCCCGCGGGAAGGCCATGCCCACCCGGCCGAACCCCCCGGGCCGCAGCCCGCAGCGGCCCCGGGCGCTCACTGCCAAGAGCACGCCCCGCTCCCACCGCTAGGACCTGCTCTGCCCTTGAAATAAACCCGCCCTGTCTCCTTGCTGCCGTCACACACCGACTTCTCCTTCATCCTGTCG
>NW_011889094.1:716569-719652 GCF_000151845.1 Pteropus vampyrus | reverse complement strand
TCGCAGTGGTCACCCACACCGTCGCCGTCGGTGTCTCTCTGGTCCGTGTTATAGACGTAGGGACAATTGTCTCGCTCGTTGAAGACATCTGTCAGTATCCAAAGGAAAGAGAAGCACATGATCTCCGAGAAAGCTGCTTTTCCTGTCACGTCACAGCCCGGCTTCTAATAAAAGCGACCTCGGGACACAGCACGGTGTGAGGAGCGCTGGGCGCGTCAAGTGTCCCCTTCACGGTCAGCCGCTCTTCGTGTAAGCCAGGGCCGGCTCTCAAGCCTCCAGATGCCGCCAGCTGCGGCTGTGCCGCCACGGGGCCGTCTTGGAGCCCGCCAGGTCCAGGGACCTGATGTCTGTCCAGAAAATGGCCGCTAAGCGGGAGCTGGCTGTCTCCCCAGGTACCCTGCCTTGTCG
The DNA here is from genome assembly GCF_000151845.1 of Pteropus vampyrus. NCBI lineage: Eukaryota > Metazoa > Chordata > Mammalia > Chiroptera > Pteropodidae > Pteropus > Pteropus vampyrus. The sequence goes on along the minus strand of NW_011889094.1, from coordinate 719,244 downwards.
TCCGTCCCCTACGCCAGTGGGAAAGTGAGGACGGCAGGGCTTGGCAGGGTTTTTCAGGGAAATACCTTATTTCAAGAAACATAAAAACCGCTCATGAATTCTACCAAGATTGGAACTAGGAAAGAACGTGACTTAACCCTGGACGGCAAAGACGCCGCATCAGGGACCAGGCACACACGGCGGAGCGCGGAGACAAGGCCGAGGCTCTGTCTTGTCCTGACCAGGGGGGCCTGGGGAGGAGGGGGTGTTAGCCGGGGGTCCAGGGAAGGTAGGATAAGACCTCAAAGAAGCGCAGGCCATAGACTCCAGCTGGATCCGGAGGGGACGCCCAACTGCCCAAAGCCCTAGATGCTGGCACGTGAGTCACTGTCCTGGAGCGGGGACAGCGGTCAGTGTTGTACCAAGTTACACCCAGAAACCCTCAGGAGAGGGGCGCGGTCAGGCCAGAAGCTCGCCCGGGGCTCAGGCTGGGGCGAGGCAGGCACCTAGGGTATAGGGACCGGGACAAAGGGGGCCTGGTGGTATCAGGGTCCCACCCGTGGGTACCTGGAACCTGAGGGAGCTTTGCAGTGAGTGTCCAGTGAACAGGGGGCGCGAGGGCCTGGACATGTGTCTCGGGAGGGGGTCCTGAGGCTGGCGACCCCTCACTGCCCACGGGAAGGGCTGAGTTCGGCTCCTGTGAGGGGCGCCTCGCCTCGCACCAGCCTGCAGACGGCCCACGCGGAGGAGCCGTGGGGCCGGCGCACGGCCCGACGTGGACACGAGCGCCCTGGACGCGGGGCGGCACTGACCGTCCCCATCGATGTCCACGGAGCAGGCGTCGCCCTCGCCGTTGTTGTCCGTGTCGATCTGTGCAGGGTTGTGCACGTAGGGGCAGTTGTCACAACGGTCCCCAACCTCGTCCTTGTCGTAGTCGAACTGACGGGGGTTGAAGAGGAGCTGGCAGTTGTCCTGGAAGGGCAAGGGCCACGCGTGAGAAATGGCACAGGGACGTCTGCCGGGCGCTCGCGAGCTCCGTGCCACAGCCGGTCGGCCACGGCCGCAGAGAGCGAGGAGCGGGCGCCGGCCAGGTCGTCACTGCTACGCGTGCCTCCGCCCGGCAAAAAGCAGACTTCCCACGGGAGGCCGGTAGACCACACGCCACGCGGGGAAGACAGATGCCACGGGATAAATGCCATGGGAACCAACGAGTCGGGCATCGGTCGAGGGATCAAGGAAAGCCAGGTGCGGGGCCGCCGCTGACGAAATGCGCGAGGCCCGTCCTGCTGGTGTGGCCCGTGTGCCGACATCGAACCGTCGCGTTTGCAACCATCTTTCAGAAATCGGTGACTCGGAACGTCACCATAAAGGTAAGTGGACCAGTCTCGGCCAAAGCTGCCGCGCCCACGGCCAGCACCCACGGGGGGCGGGGAGGGGGAGGCGTGTCCCTTACGCCACCAAAAGTGGGTCAGGCACCGACAACGTTCTCCGCGGAGCGCGTGGGCAGCCGCGCCCGGATGGTCGGCTGCTTCGCAAACCCAGCATTTGCCACAGCGACGCGAACGTGCGGGAGCCCGCGGGGACCCCTGACCCGAGAGCGGGCGCTGGGACGGCACCGCCCTGACCTTCTCGTCACTGACGCCGTCATTGTCGTCATCTTCGTCACAGGCGTCGCCAACGCCGTCCTTGTCGAAGTCTTCTTGCCCTGAGTTGGGCAGGTGGGGGCAGTTGTCCTGCAAACAGAGGACACGTGCCGGTCACAGCAGCGCCCTAGGAGCCTTCGCGCAGGAAGTCTGCGGTCCCGGCGCTGTCACTGGGAGCCGGGGCCCGCCGCGCCGGCACCCTGCCCGGAAGTGCCGCCGGGAGGGTTTGGAGCGTCCCCTCCCCGCCCGCATGCTCACCTTGACGCAGTGGTAGGTGGCGTTGGTGGCACACACCAGGTTCTTGTTGGGCCAGCCGTCCAGGTCCGAGTCCTCCCCGCAGATGAGTCCGTCGCCCGCGTAGCCCGTCTGGCACTCGCACTTGTACATGGGGTCACTGAAGTGGCCCAAGAAGATGCATTCCGCGTGCTGGTGGCAGTTGTGGGTCTTGTCCTTACAGGGGTTCTCAGGCTCGCACACCTGCGAGGAAGGGCACACACTGAGACTGTCGCTTGGCGGGAAAGGCCAGGGCCAGGGTGTGGGGATCCCCTGGGGTACACGGGTGGCAGCTGCTGAGCAAGCATCCGGAACATGCGTCCCAGCCTACAGGACACGCTGTGCTGCCACTAACTCACGAAACAGTTACCTGGCGCTCACGGGCCCTCTGCACAAAGACCCAGCCTGAGTTCTGTGCTCTCACGGCCTGTGCCCGGCGACAGCTCTGCACCCACGCGGCCGCCCGCGCCGGCAGACAGAGCCCGGCCACCCACAGCCCTCGCTTTCCGCCCACCCTCCGTCGCTCTAGGCTCTGGCCGGCGGCTCGGAAGCCTTTGCCGATGACGCGGAGGCGGCTCACCTGCTTCTCCATCCTGGCCGCCTCCAGCCCGACGCCGAAGGGCTGGCTCCCTTTGAGGCGAGGCGGGCACGGCAGGCAGTGGAACCCAGGGCGGGTGTTGACACAGCGGTGCGACTTGCCGGTCGAGAAGCAGACGTCGGTGACCACAGCACACTGCAGGGACGAGCGGAGGTGAGCCCGCGGCTCCCCGGCCCCCGCCC
>NW_011889094.1:707100-715279 GCF_000151845.1 Pteropus vampyrus | reverse complement strand
GCGGAGGTGAGCCCGCGGCTCCCCGGCCCCCGCCCCCACCCCCCACTGCCGGGCAGGCACCCACCTCGTCCAGGTCCTCGCAGTGCGTGCCGTTGCCCAGGAAGCCCGCCGGGCAGGAGCCGCAGGCCCAGGAGCCGTCGGGGAAGCTGCTGCACTCGGCACCAGGGAAGCAGGGGTTGGACAAGCAGCCGTCTGCGGGGAGGCAGGGCGGGGTGAGGCCGGGCGGGGTGAGGCCGGGCCGGGCCCACGGGCGCCCATCAGGACGGACACCGACCGCGGCCAAGGGGCTCGCGTGGGCACCGACAGACGGCGGCTCAGCTGCCGTCAAACTCAGTCCGTCAGGGAACGCCAGTGTGTCGTGTGCTGTGATACTGGGCAGCCACCAGACGTGACCAGCCCCAAGAACGGACAGCTCGGTGGGCGGTCACGCGTGTGTCCTGCGGTCGTTAGTGTGTGCAGCATCTGTTCTGCATGGCACGGTTCTGTTTCTACGTAAACGTGCGGCAGGAGCGTGGTGCGGGTTAACGGCGGCGCTCCTTGCGTGCCTAGAGCGGAGTTTTCCCCGCTGTGTTTCCCGTGCGTTTCGTACTTTTAATCGAAATGAAGGCGCAGTGGCACTTGGAAGACCACTGTGGCTGCGCCGGGAGGCCCAGGGCGACCCACCTATGGGGCAGGTCCTCCGGCTGCACATCTGCTGCTCCCGGACGTCCCCCACGCAGGCCTGGCCTCCGTGCTGCGGCTCCGGGCTGTTGCAGACACGTGTCCGCTCACGGATCCCTCCGGCACAGGTGACCGTGCAGGCTGACCACGGGGACCAGGGGCTCCAGCGACCGTCGACTGCGGAGGGAGAGTGGGAGACCGTCAGGACGGGTGGGACCTGCTCTGCAGGGACACGGAGGGACGAGCGGGGGATGTGATTCTGACGGCCTGAGACCAGGGGCTGGTGTCGATGACGGATCTCGATTGGTTCTGTTTTGACCTCCAGGAAGGGAAGTCGCACAGCCTTGGCGTCTAGAGGCTGAGGACCGCTGATGGGGCCGCTGGCAGCGGGCACGCCTCTGCCACATACGCAAGGCGCTCGTGCCCAAGAGGGTCTGTGACATCGGGGTCCATTTTAAACGGCCGCCGTCCATCACTGGCACAAACAGGTAATGGGCGGTGGAAGAAATCACCCTGCATGTCTGTTCTCCCGGGTCTGGACACCGTGATCAGGTCCCCACAGAAGGTCCTGGCACTGGGCCCGCATGTGCCCCGGAAGCATGGACCCCGCCACCCGGTGGCGGAGACGGCCGTGTCCTGAGACACGCGGGCTGGGACATTCCCCCGCCCAGGCTCTGGCTCACACAGCGCAGCCTGGCCCAGGCGCTGGGCACTGGCGCCAAGGTCCAGCTACAGAGCCGGCCGGCCGGCTCTGGCCCCACCGCCCGTCCCACTCACTTGGGCACGGCGGGCCCTGGCAGCCCTTCGTCTCGCGGCCGCTGCCTTTGCAGGCCTTCCCGCCCATCTGGGGCACCGGCGAGTTGCAGAGCCGGATCCGTGTGATGTTGCCCAGGCCACAGGTCGCAGAGCAGGAAGACCAGGGCGACCAGTGGCTCCAGCCGCCGTCCTGCCGGACTAGCACACAGGAACGCGGGCCATCAGTGGCAGGCCACCAACCAGGCTGGATGCCAGGGGAGCCCACTGGGGCCCTCGGACAGAGGGCAGCGGGCGGCGCCGACCCACCCCACGGGGACGGCCGAGAGGCCTGACACTCACTGCGGTTGTCACACTTGCCCAGGCTGCACGCCCGTGTCTGGATGGACGGGCCCAAGCAGGTGTTGCTGGTGACGTCGCACGACCGCCCTCTCTGCTGGGTGCCAGGCCCACAGGTGGCAGAGCACTCCGTCCACTCCGCCCACGGGGACCAGCCCTCCTCGCCGTCCGCCGCTGCGTGGGAAACACAAGGATCCCGTCAAGCCTCCGCCCGGTGACGGGCACAGACGGACGGGCACAGACGGACGGGCACACGCCATGCCTGGGACCACGCCCTCAGGACAGCAGATGTCAGCTTCCCACGGGGAGGACGCTCTGTAGTGGGCAGAGGCCCCGAGGATAAACAGCGGGAACCGCCCAACGAGGGTCCTGTGCTGGACACCGGAGGACGCGCCCGAGACAGCGGTGCCACTGCCCAGCGTGGGGTCGGGTGGTGTGGATGGGACCCCGTCCTTCCACATGAGGCCCCCGGGCTCGTTAAGACTTACTCCCACGGACCCTCCATTGGCTGATTTACACATGGCGGAACTTGCCTATTTTCACTTGGAATTACAGGTCGCTAAACTTAGTTCCAAATAATTCAAATTGGGGACAATTAAACAGGAAGACAATTCCCTATGAATAAATTTCTCACAGGTGACGACAATCCTTGAGATAGGGAAAAATGGAAGAGTCCTGGAAAAGGGTGAGGCACGGCCGCTCGTTCTGTTTCGTCTGGGGAGAAGGAACACGGGAACGCGCTGTGATCGGGCCCCGGGACGCAGGACAGAAGTCCAGCACCGTGACACCCCTAACCGAGCCGACGTGGGCCCCAGGCAACCGCAGCCACACTCCTGGCCTCTGGTACGGTGACAGCCGCTGGCCACAGCAGGTCAGGCGCTGTCACGTGCTGGCCTGCTCGCTGGGACCACAGCATGGCCTCTGCAGCGCCATCACCACTGCGTCTCACAGACGATGACTCAGAACCTCGGGGGTGTCCTACCCGCTCAAAATCCCCAGGGGCTGAGCCCGATCTCTCGAATGCACCCTGAGGACGGCACACAGCGGGGCCAGCGGCGGGACGGAGGCTGTCTGCACACTCGAGCGTCCCCACCAGGCCAGCCCAGGCTACACGGAGGGCGAGTGGAGGACAGAGGGGCCTGGTGGGGAGAGACGCCGGGCAGCTCGGAGGAGCGGCACGTGCCCAGCCTTTGTCACTAGCCCTGAGCCCAGACCAGGAGCGTGAGGATAAGACACAGGGAAGGATGAAGCAGGGCCTCGAATCCAGCTGGGGTCAACCCAGAGCCAACCCAGGACCCGCGATTCACTCGACGCCATGGCTGACGGAGGAAAGGAGGCAAAGGGCCCTGCCTGAGGGAGGGACAGGGGTGGGACGCAGTGGGGACGCGGAGCAGACGGCCGGGATGGGGACCCGGTGGGGCGCGGAGCAGAGGGCCGGGATGGGGCGCGGAGCGCAGGGCCGGGGTGGGGCGCGGAGCGTAGGGGCGGGGTGGGGTGCGGAGTGCAGGGCCGCTGGTAGCCCCGGGATGGGTGACTGATTTCCAGGAAGTACAGAACGGAAGACAGAGAAAAAGCTTGGGCGAAGGCGCAGTGACAGGCGGGAGAGCGCTTGGGGGCTGGGGGCGTGAGAGAGCAGCAGGGACTTCAGCAGACCTGAGGCACCTACCAAGTGGCAACAGGGGCCACCGAGGGCCAGGAACAGCACTGCGGTGGGCTAGGGCCACCTGCGCCTTGTGGGGACCCCAAGTGAGGCTCTCCTGTCAACTCAGCTGTCGGGATGTGGGCGCCTCCATGGGGCAGGGACGGTGTGGACGCGCGTCCCTTCCCTCCGTGTCACTGTCTGTTCCGGGGAGCGAGCCTCTGTGACTAGAATGCACCGCTTGGGCGATGGCGGCCGGCTCGTTCGTCCGTTTGGCATTCTCATTCCTCCAGAGGACGCGTCTGCGAGGCTTACTCGCCCCTGCCTCTGGGCTCCGCACGGGCCTGCCTCACAGCGGGGTTCCCTCACCGGGCCCTGTGCCCCAGTGCTCACCCACTGAGGGGGGACGGCCGGGACACGGCCCCTGGCTTCAAAGCCTCGCAGCCAGCCACACCCTGGGCCCCGGGAGCGACGAGCGGCCAGGTACGGGCTGGAGGTCGCCCTGCCCCACGCTGACCATGCCAGTCCAGGCCTCAGCCCTCCCCTTGCTGGCGAAACTACCGGCCACTACTGGACGGAGGCGTCTCTCGCTCTCGGCGACACTCACAGGGGAAGCAGGAGGGGCAGCATTCGCCCTCTGCCACGGTCGGGCTGGCACAGGTCGCGGGCGGGCAGGAGATCTGGTGGCACACGGTTTTGAACTTCTACAAGTAAAGAAAGACATTCGTGTGACATGCGTGAGACGTGAACGCGGGGCCCAGGCCCAGGCCCAGGCGGGAGAGGGCGTCTGAGGCCTCACCTGGCAGGCGCACTTGGTGCAGCTGTCCACCACCCAGGTTTCATTTTCTGCGAAGAACCGGCCATCTTGCCAGCAAGCCGACACGTTCCTTGTCTTTGGGGGGCCGCCGATGAGCTCCCAGAGGAACTGGTTGTCGCTAGACTGGAAAATCCGGGGACGGTTTAAGTTTGGACACGGGTCACCACGCTCGCAGACGCAGACGTCCCTGCTGCCTCAACAGCCCTCGCCGTCGGGAGTGGGGACTGACTGGCCTGTAGAGCATCTCTGGTGAGATGACACAGCCACCAAGGGTGACGATGACTCAATCTGTGTCACACCTCCACAGGTGCCATCGCACCCCGGAGCTCTTAGCCAAAGGCACCTCAGCCGCACCTGCTCGCTTAATGTCTGGTCCCTGCAGTCACCGTGCCCAGCAGACAAAGCTGCCTGGCAGCGCCAGATAGTGAGACAGGGCGGCGGGGAGAAGGGACAGGGAGGCAGGGGAAGGGACAGAGCGGCGGGGAGAAGGGACAGGGTGGCCCTCCTGGCCAACCCCAGCTGGAAACTGAACTCCGCTTGTCACCTCAGGAGGCAAGGGCAGGACAAGCACACACAAGATTCTTATTGTCTGGGGGTGGAAAATACAAAATTTAAAAACACGAGTAAGTGAAACTTACAGCGACTATGCCCTGAATGCTGCATCGTTCACCCCTCCCCCAGCGCCCTCCCCTGGCCGAAGCTCCCTGGGGACATGGTCCTTGAGTGGTGGCTTCTGATGGGCTAATAGGACCTCTGAGAACTGGATGGAAGTCGTGGACCATCTCCAGCCCCAACACACAGAAACACAACCTCCCCGATTTTGGTGTCCCGGGAGCTCGCCGCCGCCCTGACCCCGGTGCAGGCTGCATGAGCGTGTCCTGGCCGATCAGTTCATGGCCGAGGCGCTATGGCCGGCTGCTGTCACCGGGTGCTCCCCAGCCAGGCTGAGGCGCCCGCCCTCAGAGATACCTAACGTGCCTCTCAGGACAAGCATCTGTCAAGTCAACTCACCCAGAAAACCAAGCTGCCGCCATATCCGAGGACCTGCGACTTCCCCTACAGTCAGCGGCACCCTGCGGAGGTCATGCTCCAACCCCTATTCCTGCCCCAGCCCGTGCATGTGGTGGAATGTTCCAGAATGTGCTTCCCTAGCCGGCGCCCTGACCTTTGCCATGAGCTGCCCCAGCTCCGCGCATTCCCTGGGCCAGCCATGGAAGGGACATGGTGCTGGTCCCACGCCATCCTGCAGAGTCTCAGGGGCTCAGGGCCCCTGCACCGTGGAGCAGGGCAATGGGGACAGGCGGTGACACAAGCATCTCCTGCGAGCCCTCGGGACAGGAGGAAACCCAGACGCGAGACCCCTTCCCAGCGCTCCCTCCGTGTCCCCTGGGGCACGAGCCACAGTCGCCTCCCACTGGGCAGGAGCTCAGCCTGCAGCCGCCAAGAATGACATGGCTCAGGGAACCTCATCACCATGGACGACTTTCTCTCAACTTTAACCCGCAAACTCCAAAGCACCTGCGACAGTCCCCTGCTTGCGTGCTGTGCACGTGAACTCAGAGTGGCCATGGGCATGTCATATCCTCAGGGACAGGCCCACGTCTCAGGCTCCGCGGCCACCCCGCCACGCTGGACCCCTCTGCGTGGGTGACTCCCGTCACCGCAGAGGTGACTCTCCCAGGTGACTCTCTGGGGGACGTGTCGCCCTACCACACAGGGTCCCAGTCCCTCTCATGTGCACCCAGCTGTGCTCTGGCCACACCCCTGCAGAGCCCCGCGGAGACCCCAAACGGTTTGGTGGGTGGTGGAGGTCACGACGGGGGACGCGGTGCTTGGCCCTGGGCCCCTGGCACCCACCACTTTGTGCAGATTCTCGTGCAGCTGGTTGACGATGACGCGCAGCCCCGACAGCTCGCTGACCATGCTGCTCAGCTCCTCGCAAGAGCGCTCGCACACCCCGGGCCTCTGCTCGGCGCCGGGGACCACGTGCTCTGTGCCGGAGACCACATGCTCTGTGCTGGGGACCATGTGCTCGGCACCAGGGACCACGTGCTCAGCGCCGGGGACCACGTGCTCAGTGCCCGGCGGGCTCAGGCGCAGTGTCTCCGTGTCCTCGCTGATAGCATTTGCTTCGGCTGCGGGGAAGTACAAGAGATGGATCAGAGCGCCTCGGAGGCGCACAGTGGGGCCACCTGAGGTAGGCTGGTGCCACCGCCCTTTCCTTGAGGGTGAGCTGTCTCCCTGTCCTATGCTGTGACAGTGACATGCTGCCTAGCTCAGCCGAGGGTCCTGGGTGACAGTGACGATCGGCCATTGTTGAAATACAGCGGGGCTCCGTCATCAGGGCCCCCCGGGAGCCACCCCCGCTCTCTCTGCGTCCCGCGTCCCGCGGAGCCTTCCCGGCAGGGCGGGTGCCGGGTGTCAGCGTGCTCTCTCAGCCTTTTCGAGACTTCTGCCTTTTCAACGACCACACCCCAAAAAGGGGCTGCACGTGGGCGTTTTAGCTGGGGCTGGACAAAGGAGACGAGATTCGGTCGTGAGCCACAGCGGCCTCGGCCAGGAGGCCTTGGGAATGGCGAGCACGGTCGCAGGAGGCATTAAAAATCTCCCCTCCCTCCACGTCTGGCCGAAAATCACTTTTTTGATTCTTTGTCCTACATGTACTTCAACTACCCAACGTCTGGAAGACGGATGGACGGACGGGAAGGCGGACGGGTGCCTCAGGTTGAAAGCCCCATGCCTCGGCCTGTGACAGGGGCGCCGAGGGGCCAGTCTCCACAGTTTGATCCATAAAGGACAGCTTACTTTTGTCACGATTTGGGGCTGACACGAAGATGTGTTCCTAATAAGCCACACAGCAGATAAGACATGGCCCCCTGTGGACAGGGGGTGGGGGGAGGGTGGCCAGCCTTGCTGCTCATAGGTAGTTACACCTGGCGACTCATAGGAATGTCCCGCACCTCAGCTTCCTAACTTCTCAGGGGAACACAGTTGGGTCCCCAACTCACACAGGTGTTCAGAGGGTCCTATGACAGACTGGGTTTAAAGAGTCCAGCACAGTGACCTTTGTGAATTTAACGCTCAAGAAAATGCTGGCAAATCATGGTTGGACATAAATTCAAAAAGCAGTTAGCAGACAATGGGGACAGCACGGACTTTCACAAGGGGGCCGTCCCGACAGCTATGAACGGTGTGAGGAGCCCTCTGTCACCCAAGCCCGACAAACGTCTGTGGTATTAGCTTAGCGACACGCTCTTCACACGTTAACAGGCTAGAAAATTGGCATGCACTTAAAATCATGTTACAAGGGCAGTGATCTGTTTTTTTCAGCTCGTAAATGGGATATTTTAGATTGTTAAAATTTATTCAGAATCAATCCTTCGAGCAATTAATTTTTCATTATAAAACGTCAGCATGTCAAGGGCGACCAGCTAACTAGATGACGACAGCGGCATTTTATTCAGGTGTTTATATTTGCATCCCACTCACCCACATTCTCACACCTGTACACACACGCACACGCAAGCACATGCACACGCACATGCACACATGCACGGGCACACACATGCAGGCACAGTGCATGCACACACGCACGCACGCATGTGCACACATGCACACACAGGCACACATGCATCCACACGTGCACGGGCACACACACATTTACACACGTGCGCACACATGCACACACACACATGCGAGCACATGCACATGCACACATGCATCCACACACTGCACACATGCACGCACATGCACACATGCTTCCACATGTGCACGGGCACACACATGCACATGCATGTGCACACATGTGCGCGCATATGCAAGCACATGCACACATGCACACATGCATCCACATGTGCACGGGCACACACATGCATGCACACTCACGCATGCGCACACATGCACACACGCACATGCACACACATGCAGGCACAGTGCATGCGCACATGCACGCGCACGCACGCACACATGCA
>NW_011889094.1:702189-705580 GCF_000151845.1 Pteropus vampyrus | reverse complement strand
GGGGGTCAAGGCCAAATCACCACCCTCTGTCCCCTGCTGCGACTCCAGGTGCGGTCCCCGAAACAGCTGCTGGCCCCAGGGCTAGCTTCCACCCTCGACGGGTCAGGAGCCATAATCAACAATGGAACCAAGCCGGTGACCGGCTACGCCACCCGGAGCTGTGTTCAGAGCCTCCGACTCTGCACGGCAGGAACCCCGAGGAAGGGAATGGCCCTGAGGGGCGTCCTGGCTCACGGTCCCGACCTTGTCCCAGCCCAGACTCCGAGCCATGTGCTCCCATCCCAGATCCCTGCAACCCGCTCTCGACCATCTGATTGCCAGAAAAAAACCCTAAATAAGACATGCATCCTTGGCCTTGCTATCCACGTGTGTCAGAAAGCAACTGGACCGTGTGTTGCTTTCTTCCTGAGGTCGTCTGAGTTTAACAAACTGGGGTGCTGTCTCTTTGTCCTGCAGAAACGCTGCTCCCACTTGCACGCTGCCTGCAAGGCTCGGAGGCAGTGGCGGAGTCAAGTCTGAGACTAAATTGATTTACGTCATCATCTAAACTACTGGAAAGAAAAGTGATCGGACCTGACCAAAATCACCATTTAATGGACTCAAGAGAACTTACTGAAAAGGAAGTTTAAACAGAGCATAACCTTTCATCCGATATTTGGCAAATTAGAGCTTTACGACCCCTGGAGTAGCTGAGAGAACGATGAACTGCATCGCCGTCGAGATCCCAAAACCTTAGAATGATTAAAACCTTCGATCCGGCAATTCTACTTTTGGAACTTTGCTAGTAAAAATGTACTTACAGTGCTACCGCTTGTGGTATCATTTATACTAGTGAAAATATAGCAATAATGTAAGTGAGAATTGGCTTTTGAAAAGTAGAGGTTAATCTTCTGACGGGATGTTATACACTCATTAAAAATATGCTGTAAAAGTATACGCGCCTGGGAAAATATTTTTATAATATATTTTTAAGTGGGGAAAAGAAGCCGAAAGCAAAGAAGTTAGAAAGTACCTAGTAAACACAGCCCGTAGAAAAAGGGCCAAAATGTGTCCAGGAAAAGGCTGTATCTCCAGGTGGGAAGGTATTTTTCTCTAATACTGGATTTTTCCCAAATCAACCATATCCTGTTAAGTGGACTCAGCAAACAAATAGTTACTAAAGTCAGGTAAGAGGGCTCTGAGAGCTGAGCTGCTCCAGCCGCCAGCGTCGGTGGTGGCCCTTCCTCCCTCAGGTGGCACGAGGCCGGACGCCAGGCGGTGCGTTCCCCACTCACCCTGGGCGCTGCAGGAGGCCCACAGGCCGGGCAGGACCAGCATCCAGAGCATCCCGCCTCTCAGCGGCCGGACTCCTGTGGGCAGAGCAGAGCCTGTTAGATCCGAGTGCACGCGGCATCTTTCCGCGCAGGTCCACGTTTTCACTCACGTGACCACTTAAAAGCAGCTTATACACAAACGTCGCAAGAGGTGGCTTCGTGGGAAGTAACAGCGAGATGAGAAATGTGCTTTTCAAGTGGGGCTGATTGTACTGAACTAGGATTGCTGTGAAGCTCTGAGCTAATCACATGCTAAATGCTCATGGTATTCAGTCCCCACCGTGACCCAGGAGGTAAACCTTGTCATGGTCACCCAGCGGTGCAGTGAGGGGTGCTGGGAAAGCCAACCTCCCCCAGGGCAATGCTGCCCCGAGAAATGCCGTCCAGGCTTGCACCAAGGAGCTGGAACCTGGGGACACACCGGCACGGAGGCGCTGGTGTGAGCAGCCAGGGAAAACAGTTACACATAACAAACGGAATACGTGTGAGCTGCAAACGAGAATTAACTAAATTCGTGGTATCTTAGCTACGAGAACAGCGTTCCGCTCTGATGCCGTTTTCACTCTGCTCTGCTCGGCTGCTCCCCCCACAGGCCTCCCGTCCCTTCCTGTCCTCAGCCTCCGTCCGCAGCAGACGGGACCCCAGGCAGGGCCCTGGGGCAGCCGCTCCACTCAGCCCTGCTGGCCCTGGCCCGCCGGGTCTCGCCTGCCCCATCCCCAGCGGCAACTGGCACCGAGGTCTCTCCCTGCCCTGTGCGTCCCCCGTCTCCTGAGTCAAAGCCGAACCCCTGGCCCTAATTCCTCTCCCGTCAGGATCTCAAAGCTCGTTAGTGTCTCAGTGTTGGAGAGATGCAAGGAGCCTGCCTCTGCAGAGGTATTTGGCAGACTGGAGGTCACCTCCTGGGTGGGGATGGTCCCCAGAGTAAGAGGAGTGATCGCAGGACTCCGGTCCCTCTGGGTCCAGATGCCTGCTGCACAGGCTATGCCCAGCAAGTCCAGGATCTCCGAGCTGTGCCCCACGGGGGCCACGGTGCTGCCCAGGGAGCCTGTCACCCCTACGCTGGTTCCCTCGGAGGTAAACGAAAGCACGGGGCGATTGTGACCGATAAACTAAGCTGGTCACATCTGTGAGGGCTTATGCTGCAGACGCACAGGCACTTGTCACTCACTCGGCTGGGCCTCCACCTGGGAGGCTCTCCGGTGACTCACCAGCGTCGTGGCAGTGACAGGGATGAGGCTGGTGACAGGGCTCTTGAGACTAACGCTGTATGGTGCTCGGAACAGCCTGGCACTGGCTCGTGAGCACGGCTAAGTGACCATCGAATGAGCAGTGGGCAGGCTGTGCAGTGCCCTCCGTGCGTCTGTCCCCTACGGATAGCAGGTGACGGCTGGCCCTGGCAAGGCGGGCTCTGTCCAAAATATAAGCTTTAACATTCTGGACACCCAGCTTCCTGAGTCTGGGCTTAACTGGGGTAGATGAAGTCTGTCCTGATCAACCGGGCCCACCGGCTCCTGCGGCAGAAGTGCCACAGAGTCAGAGCTCTGTCATTCGCCAAATGAGCCTGAGGGTCCAGAACAGGACAACAAAGAAACAGCAGGATCCAGAGTGGCGAGGCGGGGGTGTGGCCTCAGAGCTTGGGGTCCGTTAGCCCCTAGAGTTTACCAGGGGCCAGGTCACAACACACCACAGCCACGGACACACGCCCAATGGGGTCTGTCACCGTCACCCGTGGAGTGCGTCCACCGCTACATTTGCTCCAGAGAAGATACTTCTGCCACACAGTGTCATCAGAACTTCTAGACTTTTTAAAACTCTTTTTATGCCAGCAGTCCCAGCACAGATCACGTTCCCTCCGCCGAGTGACCCGGTGAAAGGCTGTGCTGCTCACCCGGCGCTCGGAGGGGTCCCCTTTAATGACAGCCCGCCGGCTTTGCCCGCGCAGGTGGCCCCAAAGCCGAGCGCGGTCGAGGCGCCCGCGGACCAGCGGTTAGGACACTCGCCACCGCCTGGGCCATCAACGCTGCTCGAGTTGGCGTCTCCAGAGGCGCTCGGAGGGGTCCCCTTTAATGACAGCCCGC
>NW_011889094.1:697644-700859 GCF_000151845.1 Pteropus vampyrus | reverse complement strand
CCCCTGACCCTCCCGGTGGTCACCTGCCACCAAGGCCACGCCGCTGTACAGGCAGAGGGGCCCGGGATGGGGTGGGCACAGACGGGGGGATGTGGAAGCAGAGGAAGCAGAGGGCAGGGCGCACAGGGGTTCTCAGAGGGACAGGGTGGGCAAAGAGAGGGGTGCATGGGGGTTCATGGAGGGAGGGGGTGCACAGAAAGACGGGCAGAGACAGGGTGCACAGGGAGGGCTTCTCAGAGGGATGGGGTGCACAAAGGGAAGGGGTGCACAGAGGGAGGGGTCACGGGGGGTGTACAGGGGGTGCACAGAGGGAGGAGTCACGAGGGGTGCATGGGGGATACACAGAGGAAGGGGTTCACAGAGGGTGGGGCTGGCAGAGACAGGGTGCACAGCGGGAGGGGCGAGCCGGCCCCCCAGGCTGGTTCTGGGCGGGGCGCCGGGCGCCCGGAGGTGGGTGTGCACAGCAGAGACCGGGTTGGCCTTCGCTGAAGCACAGTGAAGGGCGTGCGCATGGCGCTGGCTCCCGGCCACCATGGCACAGGCCAGGTAGCAAGGCTGGGGGCCCGGCGCTCCCTGCCCGCGGGTGTGCAAGGACGAGGCAGGGAGAGGCGTAACTGCAAAGGGTGACGACCCTGGTCCCTGCCCGTGTTTGGACGACACGCACGTCCGATGTACAGACAGAGAAGGAACTAGACTCAGAACGCAGGTCCCCTTAAGGTTAGATGTCCCTTCGGTCAGCTCGTTGGTCATACTGTCATCGTTTGAACAAAAAATCTGGACTCCGAAGCGAACTCGACATCATCTCGAACCCTAAAGGCGCGTGCCTGGTCCGGATCTTCCTAGAGTGTGTGGGGACTGTCGCCTGGTCCGGATCTTCCCAGAGTGTGTGGGGACTGTCGTTTTCCGTCGCCTCGCTGGCGGGCTCGTCGTCCCCGTCCGTAAGTGCGGGGTCAGGCCCCGGCCCCGCACGCGTGTCTTCCTCGCTGCCGGTCTAGCGCGTGTGCTGAGCAGGCTGCGTGGCAAGGCTGCTCTGCTGACCCGGAGCTCCGTGTTAAGGAGGATGGCGTGCCACCTCCGCGGGGACAGGGGAAGCGAACCCCAGCAATGACGCCACCTGTTCGGGGAGCAGCTGGCAGTGGGGGCCCCAGGCTGGGGTCCGCAGGAGAGACTTCTTCCTTGGCGCCTTCTCAAGGGGAGGACCGCAGAGGGCTTCCCGAGGACACAGGGTCCCCACGCGCCCAGGGTCCCCACGCGCGGAGAGAGCACCAGGCGGAGGGCACGTGCCCGGGACGCCAGGGTGGACTCTGAGGGTGTGTGTGCAAGACAAGGAGCCGCAGACACAGCTGGGCAGAGGCTGCTCGCCAGGTGGGGCCGGAGCCAGCCCAGGCGCTGGGAAGGGGGCCCACAGGCGATGGGCACAGAGGTGCAGGCAGGGTGAGGCTGGCCTCTGTGCCCCACTGTTACGGGGACTGCAGCGAGGCGACGCGGAGGGGACCCTGGCCAGATTCCACAGGACAGGGGATCTGTGACCATAAAACCATAAAGCAAGGTCAGAGGCATGATGGGCAGTCCAGGAATTCTTGGAAAGTCAATCGACAAGTAAAGCACCAGTTTGCATGAATGGGGACAGTGAGTGTATAAGGCAAGGGGGTGGGGACAGTGAGTGTGTAAGGAAAGGGGGTGGGGGCAGTGAGTGTGTAAGGCAGGGGCATGCGGATGGCAAGTGTGAGGGGAAGGGCCGCAGCAGGGCCGCGTGAGGCAGCACGCTGGGTCGGATGGCCCCCCATTCGTGTCACCTCGACCCTGTAGATGCGACAGGGTCTTCGCAGGTGGCTCAAGGCACGATGTGGCACACAAGAATAGGGCGGCCCCAGCCCTATGCCTGGTGTCTGTGTGAGGAGACCATGTGAGGACAGGCAGAGACGGATGTGGCCTCAAGCAGAGGCCACAGGGTGGCCGAGACCCTGGGGCCGGAAGAGGCGGGAAGGACCCCCCCCCAGCCCTGAAGGCGCGTGGCCCCACGGCTCGGGGTCTCAGCCCTGCGGCTCTGGAACGCGCGACGCTGTGTTTTCGTGTTTCCATCGTCGCTCGTCTTGTGCTTTGTTACAGCGGCCCTAGCGAACTCATGCGGATGCGCTGCCAGGTTCCGGAAGGTTCCATTGTCGGGGGCTTTACTTCTGTTCGCCCAGCCCTGAGCTACAACGCTCCCATCAGAGATTGACGCACACGCAGGAGGCCTGACGCAGCGGACGCGTCAGGTGGGACAGCCTGGAGACCGGCCCGCTGGGATCCCCAGGCGGGGGCCAGCGTGCTGTCAGCACCCGCCAGGGCCCGGCCTACGTTTCAGACACCCAAACTGCGGGGGCAGACTGAGATCTAGAAAGCAGGCGGCACGAAGCAGCCACCAGCCCTCCCTGGTGAGCACAGGACAGGCCACGCGAGCCTGGGAGGGGCCCAGAGGGAGGAGCCGGGACAGCCCATGGTGGCCAGGCTTGGGGCCCAGAGCTCGAAGTGAGGGATCACAGTGAGGGGCGGAGGGTCGTGGAGGGTCCCTGACTGGCCGGTGGAGAGTGTGTGTCGTGGGTGTGGCATTTGGGGGCACGTGGCACCTTAACCAAGCTCCTGCCTAGCCCCACCCCCACCTGATGTGTGACCCTTGCCACATCCCACAGTTGTCACCTAGCTGATGCTTCTGCATTTCCTGTGTCCACAGAGCAGGCAGGGCATTCATGATCTGAACTGTGAGTGACTCAGAAACCAAGTGAGTCAGATGGTCCCCGAGTCACCGAGTGCTCGAATGGAGGAGAGCCATGCCGAGGCTGGGGACAGGAGGACAGAGGGGACAGGAAAAAGATGGGGCTCAGGACCAGACTGTGAACACCACAGGGTCCAGCAGGGAGCCGGTTCTGGAAAAAGCACCCGGCCAGAGCCCACAGCATCAGGGCTGCCACGGAGGGGGCTTCCGGCCACTGGCCAGGGTCAGGCTCAGCCCAGACGCTTCTCTGAGGCTGCAGGGGTGGGGGTGTCACAGGCTCCGGTGGTGGGGAGAACCCACAGGGGTCCCCACAGCTCACTGTGACAAGATAAAATGCACTGTCTTCACTGGGCCCAACCATCAGCTCACTAGGGTGTCCTGTGCAGAAGGCAGGGTGAGGGGGCAGATCGCACCCCAGGTGCTTGGTTGGGGGCTGTCCTCCCATGGAACTGCTCCCAGC
>NW_011889094.1:693182-696007 GCF_000151845.1 Pteropus vampyrus | reverse complement strand
TGGCTATGGCTGGGCAGTCCCTGGGACGGCAGGCTCCAGGGCTGACAGCTCCCACCCCTCCTCAGCGTTCACCCCTCCGCCCTCCCCCAGGGGAGCTGCGAGCCAACAGCACAGAGCTGGGGGTGCCGAGCCCACAAACGCCACTGACCGCAAGCTGCCCACTGCCATGCAGCACCCTGGTCACCGAGTCCTTCCTGCAGCCATTCCCCCAAGCACCCAGAGGGCCACTGCACGAACGACACCATGGGGTGCCCTGCTGGCAGTCCCCAGGGATCTGCCATGGTCGGCCCCCGCCTACCTTCCCGCCCGAACGACCCTGTGCCTCTAATGCTGTTCTTAGGGGTGTGGAAGCTGCCACTTCTTCTACCTGAAACTCTGCCGTCCCCTCACTAGCCCGTCGCGCCCGTCTCAGGTCAATGCGGTGACATCGTGACACTAGTGGTATGCACGCAAGTGAGTGAGGTGCTGGGAGATACGGGGACAGCGCAGCGACCCATGAGTGTGTGTGTGCGGGGCGCGTCTGCGGTTGGCTGGCGCTGAAGGGGACTTTGGAGTGGTACCTGAACACCTGTCAGTGGAGGGAACCTGTCGCGCAAGCAGCTGACGGGACAGTGTCAGGCAGAAGACGCTGGGGTAACGGGCGACAGACGGACAGAAACGTGCAGCGAAACAGGTCGGTGGAACGCGAGTTCACCGGGTCGCCAGCGGCGTCTGGAGCGCAGAGAGCCCGGGAGCCCCGCCTGCGTGGAGAGGCCGGATCGGAACCGGAACTGCGAGTCCAGTCCGGGGCCCGCGGAGTCGCGCTAAGCCCGCATCCAGGCCCGTCTCCCGCTCGGGGTCGGACGAGGCCGGCTCGGCTGTGGTCAGAGGGGGCGGTCTCAGCAGACGCCTCCAGGCCACTCCAATGCCAGGTGCGGGGGACTCAGGCCACCTCAGGCCAACCGCAGCCTAGGAGCGATGGAGCGCAGACAGGGGGACCCCAGGGTCGCGCTCGCCCAGGCCCCCGTCCCCGGGGGTGAGGCGTGGTAGGCCCTGCACGAAGACTGCTCCTCGCTGGGTGCTGACTCGGGAGAGGACGGAGAAGCTGGAGTCCAGCAGACGGGGGACAGGGGCCTGGGAGGTGGCTGGCGCCCAGCAGAGTGCAGTCCCCAGCCCCGCCCACGCCGTCCCAACAAACACGGGCTCGCGAAAGCATCGCTGGCGTAGGGGGTCAGTTCCACTCGGGTGACAGGCATGTAGGACGACAGGGCAGCGCCGCAGGCAGGAGCGAGGAGGAGCGGCGGGAAGGGGCGGAGCGAGCCGGGAGGGGCGGGGCGAGCCGAGGAGGGGGCGGAGCGAGCCGAGGAGGGGCGGGGCGAGCCGGGTGCAGGTGGGAGTAGCGGGGGTGGGTGAGGCGTGACCAGCAGGGACCAGGCCCAGGAGCCAGGAGGTCAGAGAAGGTCAGAGAAGGGCCTCTGCCAACGTGGAAGCGAAGCAGGGGGAAGTCGGGATCTGGGCTGAAGAGGGCTTCTGGGTGCACAGTGGGGTGGGTCCCAGGTCACCTTTGTTCTCCGAGGAAGGGAGGACTAGGCTTGTGGCAGCCCCACCCCTGGGAGGTTCTTGGAGCTGGGGTGGCAGAGAACACAGAGATGGACACGAAATGCAGCCAGAGGACAGTTGGGGGCATCTTTGTGCCCTCGCCCAGAGGGACACCTGGCGTTGGGAGAAGGCGGCCCTTCCTCGGGGAGAACCAGCACGGGCTGGTCCCAGGCCCCGCAGCGCCACCAGCCGGTCCACGCAGGCTCTGGGGCGGCTGGCGAAGGCACCTCCGGCCATCTCCGCTCCACACAGGACCGCGGGCACAGCCCGTCCCTGACACCACCTGCGCGGCCTCGGTGTTCTCAAACCCCAGAGCCGCCGCCGCGCTCGGTGGGGCTGTGACGACCAAGCATCTGCCGAGTGTCCTTGACCAGAATGCTGTCGCGGACAGTCATGCCGTTTAACCGGATTCGGGTGGCCGGCGCTTCCCTGGGTCTCAAAGGCTGGACCGCCTCGTTCTTTCACGCGGCGGCCCGCAAAGTAGGTTCTTCCAGAACCAGAGCCGCCAGCGCGCAGGGGGAGGCGCGGGGCCTATGCACGCTCGGTGCCGGGCGCCTGGGCTGCGGGGCTTTGCTCGCCTGTGCTCAGCGCCAGGGGGCTGGGAGGGCAAGGACTCGGTGCTGAGTCACTGTGTGCGGTGTCCTGGGAGAAGGCACACATGGCAGGGGGTTTCACAAGCAGATGCATGTGACCGACGTTTACACAATATTGTTGTAATTAGGCAGGAATCTGAGCCGGGACACAGCGCCAACCACTCTGCTCAGCGCTCACTTGCTGCGTGCATGTGCGCCGTGTCCTCACCGAATGCACTACTCCGTCAGAAAGCGCAGGAGGGTCCCGGTGCCACAGCAGAGCCCCGTAGCTCGGCAGACATCACACAGTTCCCAGCGTGAGCAAGCACAACCTCTGCAGACGCTACCGCCCAGTAGTTAGAAGTATCTTGGTTCTTTTCCGAGCCGTTGCAGCTTGGTGTTAAGACCAAAGTTCGTGAGCAGGCCTAAGTGGCAGGACCTCGGGGGAGGGCTCCCAGCCTCCAGCCTCTGTTCGATTTTGTGTTGCTTTGAAGCGTATTTGGCAAACCCCATGCATCAGTCGGGGTTCTGGGGGAGGTGGGGAGAGCTAGGCCAATGCACAAAGACAGACAGGGCTGAGATGAGTATGGACGCACTCGGTAGGGAGGCTGACGAGTTCCCAGGTCTTCGGCCAGCAAGCTGGAGGCTCAGGAGGGCCGATCGCTGAGGTCCAGA
>NW_011889094.1:691092-692822 GCF_000151845.1 Pteropus vampyrus | reverse complement strand
GAGGACAGTCATGCCGTTTAACCGGATCCGGGTGGCCGGCGCTTCTCTGGGTCTCAAAGGCTGGACCGCCTCGTTCTTTCACGCGGCGGCCCGCAAAGTAGGTTCTTCCAGAACCAGAGCCGCCAGCGCGCAGGGGGAGGCGCGGGGCCTGTGCACGCTCGGTGCCGGGCGCCTGGGCTGCGGGGCTTTGCTCGCCTGTGCTCAGCGCCAGGGGGCTGGGAGGGCAAGGACTCGGTGCTGAGTCACTGTGTGCGGTGTCCTGGGAGAAGGCACACATGGCAGGGGGTTTCACAAGCAGATGCATGTGACCGACGTTTACACAATATTGTTGTAATTAGGCAGGAATCTGAGCCGGGACACAGCGCCAGCCACTCTGCTCAGCGCTCACTTGCTGCGTGCATGTGCGCCGTGTCCTCACCGAATGCACTACTCCGTCAGAAAGTGCAGCAGGGTCCCGGTGCCACAGCAGACCCCCGTAGCTCGGCAGACATCACACAGTTCCCAGCGTGAGCAAGCACAACCTCTGCAGACGCTACCGCCCAGTAGTTAGAAGTATCTTCGTTCTTTTCCGAGCCGTTGCAGCTTGGTGTTAAGACCAAAGTTCGTGAGCAGGCCTAAGTGGCAGGACCTCGGGGGAGGGCTCCCAGCCTCCAGCCTCTGTTCGATTTTGTGTTGCTTTGAAGCGTATTTGGCAAACCCCATGCATCAGTCGGGGTTCTGGGGGAGGTGGGGAGAGCTAGGCCAATGCACAAAGACAGACAGGGCTGAGATGAGTATGGACGCACTCGGTAGGGAGGCTGACGAGTTCCCAGGTCTTCGGCCAGCAAGCTGGAGGCTCAGGAGGGCCGATCGCTGAGGTCCAGACGCACCCGGAGGCCTAAGAACATGGAGGCCAGATGGCACAGTTCCCATCTGAAGGCCGGCAGGTACCGGCCCTTGGCAGAGCCGGTGTTTCAGGTCCACTCCGAAAGGCAGAGAAAAGGTGACGTCCCCATTAAGATGGTCAGACCAGAAGAGTTCCCGCTTCTCTGATGTGGGGAGTCAGGCCTTCAACTGATTGGACAAGGCCCACCACATTGGGGAAGGCAATCTGCTTTAGTCCATCTACAGCATTGAATGTTACTCTCATCCCCAAAACAGCCTCACGGACACACTCAGAGTCCTGCTGGACCAAGAGTCTGGGCTCCCCACGGCCCAGTTAAATTGACACATTAACCATCACAACTTATGTGGGTGAAAATGAAAAACAAGAGAAAGCAAAGGATTCTCCTGACACGTGGAGCTTCTCGGTGGACACGGGCAGATAGCAAGCTGCATGAGCCCCCCTCACAGCCAGAAGGAAGTCACTCCCCCGTGAGATGACCGCGAGCTGACATCGTCAGAGGGGCATGAAAAGAAACTCTGCTAATTGAGATATTTGCCCCGAAAGTGTTCCTTATCATATTCACTTTATTCTTTTCATTTTTGAAACTACTGAAAAACGAGGGAAAAAATAAAAATTTTCTCTGATCAAAAAGTTTTACAAAGTATTTTATTTAATTTATTCAGAAAAGTAGTGAGAAAACCCACGTGAGAGGGTCTTATTTAACTTTTAAAGACCTGTTCATTTATTTGCTAAAGCACTGAGCACAGTATTAAGAACCAAGAAGTAATGTGCATGTTTATAACTGAAATCGTCAGTTCAAAAGTGAAGCTGGTGATCTAAAGCTTAAGGACAATTGGGTAAAAAA
>NW_011889094.1:689048-690317 GCF_000151845.1 Pteropus vampyrus | reverse complement strand
CTCGGTGGACACGGGCAGATAGCAAGCTGCATGAGCCCCCCTCACAGCCAGAAGGAAGTCACTCCCCCGTGAGATGACCGCGAGCTGACATCGTCTTTTCAGAGGGGCATGAAAGGAAACTCTGCTAATTGAGATATTTGCCCCGAAAGTGTTCCTTATCATATTCACTTTATTCTTTTCATTTTTGAAACTATTGAAAAACGAGGGAAAAAATAAAAATTTTCTCTGATCAAAAAGTTTTACAAAGTATTTTATTTTATTTATTCAGAAAAGTAGTGAGAAAACCCACGTGAGAGGGTCTTATTTAACTTTTAAAGGCCTGTTCATTTATTTGCTAAAGCACTCAGCACAGTATTAAGAACCAAGAAGTAATGTGCATGTTTATAACTGAAATCGTCGGTTCAAAAGTGAAGCTGGTGATCTAAAGCTTAAGGACAATTGGGTAAAAAAAAAAAAAAAGTTAGGAGCCATCCAACACCCAAACCAAGACTTTGGTATCAGAGCATCGTACAAAAAATGTTACAATCTAACTCGGATTTTAGTGTTTAAGTTTCTTCGTATTTCTTCTAACACCTGGGGCTCTTCTTAAACCCATCCTACCACTCCACGTCTTTCGATGGGTGAGCTTAATCCATTCGCATTTCACGTGTTTATTGATAAATAAGGACTTACTATGGACATTTTAAAAAGCGTTTTCTGTCTTTTTCTCAGGTTTTTGTGCCTCTGTTCCTCTCTTGTTGTCTTCCTTTGTGATTTGATGGTTTTTTGTAGTGCCATACTCTGGGGCTTTTCTCTTTTTTGTATCTACTGCAAGTTTTTACTTCGTGATTACCATCATATGCATAAAACTTTGTATTGTCATAAAAGTTTATTTTGAGTTGATAAAAATTTAATTTCAAATGTACACAAAAACTCTACGCTTTTACGTGACCTACTCCCACATTTCCCGTTATCGATTCAGAATTTACTTCTTTTTATATTGTGTATCCTTTGACCAATTATTGTAGTTTAAGAGTTATTTCAATAATTTTGTCTTTTAACCTTATACTTCGATTAAAAGTGATTGACACACCATCCTTGCATTGTTACGTCTTTTTTCTACGTCTAGATCTCTGCCTTTGCTTATGAGAGCGACACCTTCACACCTGTCGTAGCGCCGTTCGTGTCCGCTCTCTTCAGAATGGAGAAATCCCCTCACTGCTTTTTAAAGGCAGGTCTAGTACTGAAGAATACCCTCCGATTTCCTTGTCTGGGAAATCCTTTAGCGCT
>NW_011889094.1:683335-688471 GCF_000151845.1 Pteropus vampyrus | reverse complement strand
TAAAGCTTAAGGACAATTGGGTAAAAAAAAAAAAAAAGTTAGGAGCCATCCAACACCCAAACCAAGACTTTGGTATCAGAGCGTCGTACAAAAAATGTTACGATCTAACTCGGATTTTAGTGTTTAAGTTTCTTCGTATTTCTTCTAACACCTGGGGCTCTTCTTAAACCCATCCACGTCTTTCGATGGGTGAGCTTAATCCATTCGCATTTCACGTGTTTATTGATAAATAAGGACTCACTATGGACATTTTAAAAAGCGTTTTCTGTCTTTTTCTCAGGTTTTTGTGCCTCTGTTCCTCTCTTGTCTTCCTTTGTGATTTGATGGTTTTTCGTAGTGCCATACTCTGGGGCTTTTCTCTTTTTTGTATCTACTGTAAGTTTTTACTTCGTGATTACCATCATATGCATAAAAGTTTGTATTGTCATAAAAGTTTATTTTGAGTTGATAAAAATTTAATTTCAAATGTACACAAAAACTCTACTCTTTTACTTGACTTATACTCCCACACTTCCCGTTATCGATTCAAAATTTACTTCTTTTTAGATTGTGTATCCTTTGACCAATTATTGTAGTTTAAGAGTTATTTTAATAATTTTGTCTTTTAACCTTATACTTTGATTAAAAGTGATTGACACACCATCCTTGCATTGTTACGTCTTTTTTCTACGTCTAGATCTCTGCCTTTGCTTGTGAGAGCGATACCTTCACACCTGTCGTAGGGCCGTTCGTGTCCGCTCTTTTCAGAATGGAGAAATCCCCTCACTGCTTTTTAAAGGCAGGTCTAGTACTGAAGAATACCCTCCGATTTCCTTGTCTGGGAAATCCTTTAGCGCTAGTTCTTTTTTTCTTTTCTTCAATTTTTAAATTTTACTGAAACGCGCATAATATAAATTATACCACCTGAACCGTTTGAACGTGCACAGCCTGGTGGGTTTAAATCCATTTGCGACGCTATGTGGTCACCGCCACCCTCCGTCTCCATAAGAGATACGCTTATCTTTTATGACGGTTCATCTTATAACACTGAAACTGCCCGCGAATCAGTGACTCCACCCCGCTCCCTCTCCCCAGCCCGTGACAGCCACCACTCCACTCTCTGTCTCCCTGACTTTGACTACATAGCGCATGTGAGTGGAATCTCGTAATATTTGTCTTTTAGTGACTGGCTTTTTTCGCCTGGCACAATGTCCTCTAGATTCATCTGCGTTGCAACATATGTCAAACTTCCTCCTGTATAACAAAAATATGTAACGTTAGAACTAAAATAACATTTATTAGGTGCACTGTTTCCGTAGAGTCTCGTGCATTTTTAATGCGGCTCATTTTCTGCTGATGTCTGCTTTTAATGTTATAGCTTATGTCTTTATTTCTTTTCATTAGAGTAAATCCTCATTTAATGCTCATGCACATTTAAAGCCTAATTTTTCGGTTTTATTGGAATATAATTGACGTGCAGCACCACGTAAGTTTAAGGCACACGACGTAATGACTCGACCTATGTGGATTGTGAAATGATCACCCCAGTAAACTTACTTAACATCCATCCGCTCATATAGCACTGATAGAAAGAAAAGCATGTTGTTTCCTTGCGCTGAGCACTTCCAGAATCTTCTCTCGGTAGCATTCGGCAGCGGGCACGGCAGCGTTGCCCACGGTCATGCTGTGCGCCACCTCCCAGTGCTCGCCCTGTGACAGATGTCATGCGGTGACCTCCTCCACCCAGTCCCCTGTCCCCGTCTTCACCTCCACAGGGAAAGCCAGGACATAAGTCACGCCTCCGAGTTGGTCCCCCACTTCAGGCCGGCGATGGGTTTGCACAGCCCCACGCCGGCCAAGCTGCAGTTCCAGGCACCAGGGCACGGTGCTCTCGGCACCAGGGCAGGGGAACAGCTGGTGGCCCGAGCAGGAGGTGCTGGCCAGTGCGGGGGCACGTCGAAGCTGGTGAAGTGCGCACATAAATGCAGGGCTCTGGGCACGGTCCCCACATGGCACGCCCTGGACCTGCCCCGGTAAGCACAAAACAGAGCAGGCTCCGCATTATTTGCCGTGATAGAAATGGTCTCATTGTTTAGATGGCTTCTCTGCTCGGCCACGTCCCCGCTGACAGATGCTAGGATGTTCCTGGGCTTTGGCTACTGCTGCGCACATGCTTCGATGACTAGCCATGTTCATGCGCCATCCCACACATGGGACAGCACTGCCGAGGCTGTGTGGATTTTGAACCTTGAAAAGTGTGACCAAGTCCCCGTTGGAGAACGTGTGCACGGGTACCCCTTCCCCGGCCAAGTGCAAGAGTAGCCAGTAGCACTGACCAGACGTGTCGCATAGTCCGTTCTGCATCTTAGAATGACTGTACAGGCTGCGATGTGGGAAAACCAGGAGACACAGGGCCAGGGCCAGGCCACTGACACAGTCCACGCAAGTCGGTGAAGACGCCCTGCAGGACGGTGGGGGAGGCCAGGCCGAGGGCGGGAGCAGAGAGCGGGTCGACCTAGTGGCCCAGACCGTGGAACATTTTCATGAGAGTTTATTTGAGCCAAAAAAGATGATTTCTCAAGATTCCTTCGGCCAAAGATTTTCAGGGTGACCCAGAATTGTTCTTTGTTTGGGCAAGCAGGCTGGAGCCAGGTGACCAAGAGCAACGCGGTTAGAATTGGAGTCCCGTCGCCGGCCCCTCCGCGGGGAAGGCTGGTGCTGTCCCCGCCCCTCCTCGCCCGCGCCGAGAGGAAGGAGAAGCGGCTGGCAGGTCGGGTCCAGGGCTCGGTCGGGTCCAGGGCTCGCCAGCCGCGGCCACCGCGGGGAGGCCCCAGCCCTTGAGAAGCCTGAGCAGTCCGCGTCCTGCTGTGGCTTCCCTTTTCGGCCCGTGGAACACTTCTGTGACATGGTTTCACTCCCGACCCCTTTGAACCTTGTCCTTTCTCCTGCAGCTTTCCGTGTACTTGTCACAGCTTGGTGTCCTGTGAAACAGCTGCTGGAGGGACTAGAACCCGGCTCCGGGGTTGAAATTCGGGGTCCACGGAGAGAGGCCCCCGTGGGCTTCTGCTCCTCTGCAGTGTCGTGTTGACCAGAAAGCCCAGCGCTGGGTGACAGCCACTTGGCCAGTAAAGGAAAGTGACATTTATAGTCCCCGTTTGTCATCTCTTCAGGTTCACAGCCCCCTTGTGTACGTCAAAGC
The DNA here is from genome assembly GCF_000151845.1 of Pteropus vampyrus. Classification (NCBI taxonomy): domain Eukaryota; kingdom Metazoa; phylum Chordata; class Mammalia; order Chiroptera; family Pteropodidae; genus Pteropus; species Pteropus vampyrus. The sequence goes on along the minus strand of NW_011889094.1, from coordinate 685,293 downwards.
AGTAGCTCCCTGATTTGGGGGGTGCTGCGTCCCGGCCAGGCCCCCGTCAGAGGCGATCGCGACTGAAACACATTCTCTTCCTTTAAATGCTCACGTTGGTGTTTCCGTGTCCACGTGAGTCAAAATAATTCATTCCTTCATCCGTTCACACAAACAAAAAACAAGTGTTTTCTGTGTTCTGAAGTCACGTGCTGGCATCTCAGGCAGCACAAACCACCGTGTCCCCGTGTGCACTAGCAGAGGGCACGTCTGGTTTTGCAGACAGTTGCCAAGCCTCGGTGGACCCTTTTTCTCTATTTAAAGTGGAGGAGGAAGTCTCAGAACCCTGCTCAGTAAACACGCGTGTTCAATGCGCCTTAAGTTAGGTATTACATTTATTCTGTAAACTTAGTCCTCTGAAATGATGTGAAGCCACACTGTGCGCAAGTCTCACGGGTGCAGCGTGATGCCGAGGCTTTCCCATCATGCTCTTGGGCTCTCAGGCAAAGGCAGAAAGCGTCTTAAAAGTGTGCTGCTGCCGTTTTGGTCGGTGACGCGTGTACAGTAATGAGTCACTCCAACCCAGCATAAGCCCTCGGACCCTCCAGGTCCCTGGGGAGTGGCACCGGGGCTCTCTAGCCCTCCAGGACGCCTGCAGAAGCTTCGGCACGAGAAGTCCCTTTTCTCCAGCTTTGTTGAGGCACAAGTGACAAACAAAGCTGCAAGATATTCAGAGTGTATGATGTGGTGATTTGATACGTGTACACATATCACGAAAATGAGTTCATCCTGTCACGCAGGGTGATTGTCCCATCACAGGTCACGCTGTGGCCCAGTGCTCTTCAAAACTCATGAAAGTTGTCACGAAGATGATGCGGTCCAGGACTCGCTGGACGCCCCCCTCCCTGCACCATGTCAGCGCCTCCTCCAAAATGTGCATACGCCGAGGACACACGAGACCAGGGCGGACGCCGTCCACACACACCCTCACGCTCTTCGGAGTGACACGTTGGAAAGGAGCCGCCTCGTCAGCCCAGGTCCACCTCGCACGAGTTCACAGAATTCTTTCAAATGGCACTGTCTCTGTGGGACCAGAAACAGCCGTGACCTTGGCTGTTGACCTTGACAACCTACCACGCACGCCCCTCACCTCTTCTAGAGGCTGCACGTGAGTCTTGGGTCTCCGTGTCACCCATTTCCCTGCAGACGCCGCTCCCCATCCTACCGCGCCGTGCGAAGCCGGGGTGCCATCTCCAAATGGCTTCTTCCGCCTGAGGGGCCCGAAGCCCCCGCCATGGTGCGGGAAAAGCAAAGATGCGCATAAACCACACTGAGCGGCTGAGAATGCAGCGAAGTGACAACACCGCCGGTTCCACCCAGCGGTGGGTCGGACGCTGGGTCGCTCGACCCGCATGACCACGGCTGCTTTGCCACACGCCCGGAGCAGGGAGCCCCACGAACCTGACGCCAGAGGCTCGACAAGCTCGGCTTCTTCAGGCCAGAGGGGGTGTTCTTGACAGCGGCCCAGTGCGCCCGCTGAACCTCGAAGTCATCGGGAGAAACGCTCAGTCTCCACGTAGCCACCTCACACTTAACCGAGAGGACGGCGATGGCCGAGAGCAGCCGCGCGCCCTGTGGGAGGGCCACCATCCTGACGGTGACCGTGTGCATGGCAGACCCCTCCGTGTCCGGATCCCGTGGCTTCTGCAGTCGCCCCCGCTGGCTCGCCGCGGCTGCCTCCCCTCCCGACAGTCGCGTGTGTCCTCGGCCCGTCCTTCCCGCTCCTCGTTCCTCTGCATAAGCTCGTCCCGCCATGAGCTCTGGCCTCACGTGTCACCTCCAGACCCAAACTCTCTTCTGCGTTCTGTTTTCCCACTAGATGTTCTTGGCCAGACCTTTCCTGGTGACCGCGCTTCACCTCAGAGAAGACAGTGCGGTCACCGTCTCCTCCCAACCCCTGGGGTCTGCTGGGGCAGGTG
>NW_011889094.1:672771-675290 GCF_000151845.1 Pteropus vampyrus | reverse complement strand
AGCCTCGGTGGACCCTTTTTCTCTATTTAAAGTGGAGGAGGAAGTCTCAGAACCCTGCTCAGTAAACACGCGTGTTCAATGCGCCTTAAGTTAGGTATTACATTTATTCTGTAAACTTAGTCCTCTGAAATGATGTGAAGCCACACTGTGCGCAAGTCTCACGGTTGCAGCGTGATGCCGAGGCTTTCCCATCATGCTCTTGGGCTCTCGGGCAAAGGCAGAAAGCATCTTAAAAGTGTGCTGCTGCCGTTTTGGTCGGTGACGCGTGTACAGTAATGAGTCACTCCATCCCAGCATAAGCCCTCGGACCCTCCAGGTCCCTGGGGAGTGGCACCGGGGCTCTCTAGCCCTCCAGGACGCCTGCAGAAGCTTCGGTATAAGAAGTCCCTTTTCTCCAGCTTTGTTGAGGCACAAGTGACAAACAAAGCTGCAAGATATTCAGAGTGTATGATGTGGTGATTTGATACGTGTACACATATCACGAAAATGAGTTCATCCTGTCACGCAGGGTGACTGTCCCATCACAGGTCACGCTGTGGCCCAGTGCTCTTCAAAACTCATGAAAGTTGTCACGAAGATGACGCGGTCCAGGACTCGCTGGACGCCCCCCTCCCTGCACCATGTCAGCGCCTCCTCCAAAATGTGCACACGCCGAGGACACACGAGACCAGGGCGGACGCCGTCCACACACACCCTCACGCTCTTCGGAGTGACACGTTGGAAAGGAGCCGCCTCGTCAGCCCAGGTCCGCTTCGCACGAGTTCACAGAATTCTTTCAAATGGCACTGTCTCCGTGGGACCAGAAACAGCCGTGACCTTGGCTGTTGACCTTGACAACCTACCACGCACACCCCTCACCTCTTCTAGAGGCTGCACGTGAGTCTTGGGTCTCCGTGTCACCCATTTCCCTGCAGACGCCGCTCCCCATCCCATCCGCGCCGTGCGAAGCCGGGGTGCCATCTCCAAATGGCTTCTTCCACCTGAGGGGCCCGAAGCCCCCACCATGGTGCGGGAAAAGCAAAGATGCGCATAAACCACACTGAGCGGCTGAGAATGCAGCGAAGTGACGACACCGCCGGTTCCACCCAGCCAGACGCTGGGTCGCTCGACCCGCATGACCACGGCTGCTTTGCCACACGCCCAGAGCGGGAAGCCCCACGAACCTGACGCCAGAGGCTCGACAAGCTCGGCTTCTTCAGGCCAGAGGGGGTGTTCTTGACAGCGGCCCAGTGCACCCGCTGAACCCCGAAGTCATCGGGAGAATCGCTCAGTCTCCACGTAGCCACCTCACACTTAACCGAGAGGACGGCGATGGCCGAGAGCAGCCGCGCGCCCTGTGGGAGTGCCACCGTCCTGACGGTGACCGTGTGCGTGGCAGACCCCTCCGTGTCCGGATCCCGTGGCTTCTGCAGTCGCCCCCGCTGGCTCGCCGGGGCTGCCTCCCCTCCCGACAGTCGCGTGTGTCCTCGGCCCGTCCTTTCCGCTCCTCGTTCCTCTGCATAAGCTCGTCCCGCCATGAGCTCTGGCCTCACATGTCACCTCCACATTTGCCACCCAGACCCAAACTCTCTTCTGCGTTCTGTTTTCCCACTAGATGTTCTTGGCCAGACCTTTCCTGGTGACCACGCTTCACCTCAGAGAAGACAGTGCGGTCACCGTCTCCTCCCAACCCCTGGGGTCTGCTGGGGCAGGTGAGGCAGCGCGTCGTTCCTTCCCGCCATTGCCCGGACACCGCCGTGTCTCCCGCCCCAGCCCCACGACCTCCTGCTGCGAGGCGGCCCCGGGGGGCTCCGCGCTGCTCACATGGGCGGGACGCAGGCGCGTCACGGAGAGAGAAACTGTCATCGCTCGCGTGTCCCATGCGTTTCTCACCCACCCTCATCTACGAAGCCAAGTGTTATCATTCAGATTTTATGGATAAAAAACCTGAAATTTTAAAGTATCCACCCAATTGACCAAATCGCACAGTCAGCGAGACGGAAAGTCATACTGGGGCGCAGGTCTGTCTCGCTGCGAAGCCCACGTGCATGGCCCGCGAACCGCGGCCCTCTGCGCAGGCTGCGGGCCCGGAGGAGCCGGGGCTTCCGCAGCGCCGTCACCGGTCTCCCAGCTGCAAGGCGACTCTCTCAAGGGCATGTGGCCTGTGAAGACGCGGGGGGACAGACGCCGATGATGGGATGGTAACCCCAAGTCTTCGTGGCCTCGCCTGCCCCTCGCCACGCCGGGCCGGCTTTGCTTATCCTCCTAGAACGCATCTCAGCCAAAGCAGACGTGCTGGCCTCCGGCCCGTTACCCCGCGATGGCCGACACGTGACCCTCAGGCTTCTTAGAAAGCACGAAGAGCCCCTGGCCCTCGTCGGCAGTGCCGCCGAGCTGCGCGTCCCCGGGGCCTTCCTCCGCGCCCGGCACGTGTGGGCCCCTCTCTGCCGAGCTCCCTCCCCACCCCGACCACGGCTGGTCACCGGGCCACCGCTTTCTCTCCCTTCAACACTCGGCCCAGAGCGCACTCCTCCGGGCAG
>NW_011889094.1:668152-672721 GCF_000151845.1 Pteropus vampyrus | reverse complement strand
GCAAGGCGACTCTCTCAAGGGCATGTGGCCTGTGAAGACGCGGGGGGACAGACGCCGATGATGGGATGGTAACCCCAAGTCTTCGTGGCCTCGCCTGCCCCTCGCCACGCCGGGCCGGCTTTGCTTATCCTCCTAGAACGCATCTCAGCCAAAGCAGACGTGCTGGCCTCCGGCCCGTTACCCCGCGATGGCCGACACGTGACCCTCAGGCTTCTTAGAAAGCACGAAGAGCCCCTGGCCCTCGTCGGCAGTGCCGCCGAGCTGCGCGTCCCCGGGGCCTTCCTCCGCGCCCGGCACGTGTGGGCCCCTCTCTGCCGAGCTCCCTCCCCACCCCGACCACGGCTGGTCACCGGGCCACCGCTTTCTCTCCCTTCAACACTCGGCCCAGAGCGCACTCCTCCGGGCAGTGTCCCGCTCTGTGCTCCCGCCACGCCCTGTATCCTGCACGCTGCAGCACCTGTCACACCTGTCACCTGCAGGGCTGACCTGTCACACCTGTCACCTGCGGGGCTGACTGAGGGCCCTAAATGGCCCCTGCACTGACCTGGCAGGTCGTGCTCCACTGCCGGAGCCCTCAGCCCCCCGTCACCCACGTCGACAAGAAGGCACTGGCATTCCAGGCGACACATCATGTCATCGGTTACCAAACTCACAACATGCTCCATGTGCGACTGCTCCATTTAGACAGGGACCACCGTTGGTTATAACAGAAGCACGATGGGCGACCTCCGACGGTGACAGGAAAGATGTCCAGCCCGAGGACGCCGTCACGTGCCAGGCCACCACTCAGGGCTAGGGCCACAAAGACCAAAGACGTGCTGCCTCGTTTTGCGGCCTGTGGCAATGTGCAGGTGGCAGAGGAGCAGGGCGTGAAAGCAGTAAGGGGACTTCGACCGGCGCGGACGCACGATGACCGCCATCTCCCGGGCCTCACACGCACACCTCGCCGTCTGAGTGTGGCTTCTGCCCGCTGGCTGTCCAGTGACCTTACGTCGGGGCTGCCCCAGGCTCCTGGCCGTCACCCTCACTGGTCGCCTGGGCCAAGGTCAGGCCTCATTCCAGGTGTTGGCTGCTCCCACTGGTCCTCTTGATCCCATGACAATGTTCAGTGACCATTTGCTATTTCTATGGCCTCGCTGCGTTTGGGGCTGAAGGATGAGCTCGCAGCGTCATCTTGATGAAAAGTCCCCGTGACTGTTCGTGGCCTTTCACACCCTCATCGGACCGTTCCCCCCACAGCCGGAACAAAAGAAGCCTGTTCTCCGTGCCCTCGGTGGCCTCAACGCCGGAAGGAGCCCAATGTCGGATTTCGTGACCCCCTCGGACCCCACAGCAGGGGTCGCTGGCGTGGGGAGAGCCTGTCCCCCAGGCTCTCAGAATTACAAGAATTCCAGGTCCAGACTGACACAGAGGAGCGTGAGAGTTAACAATAAAAATCAGAACACACTGAAATTCAACAACTTTCCTTGACCTGTCACAGAACTGAAGTCACAGGGCAAAGCCCCGCTGACCTTGGGAGGACCGGGATGCCTGGGGTCGCCGAGGCCTGCCGCAGACCTGGTGGGGCCTTGGTAGTGACTTTGACCAGCGGTGGGGGGCTGAGCGAGCAGGCGAGAGAGCAGGGTCCGGCGCAGGCTCTGGGACTCCCTCCCGCATCCGTGGGCTTGACCACCAGAACCCTCCGTTCTCCTTGGTGAAGACCCAAGAACTTTCCTCCTTCCAGTCTGTGCTTCTGTCTCTTTGCTTTGTCACGTCACCTAAAACTCCAGTGCGAGGCTGAGGCGAATCCTGTGGCTGCTTCTGTGATAAAATCCACAGATGGTAAAATGCGCGAACCTTAGCGTACAGTTTGTCAAGTCGTGAAAAGTGCACGTGGCTGTGAACACCGCACCACAACTGAAGTGTGTGTCATCATGACCAAAGGACACTCCCTTGTGCCCAGCTGGCTGTTCAGACACCTCAGAAGACAACTGTTCGTAATTGTCGCCATCGATCTGTTTTGCATTTTCGAGACGTCGATATAAATGGCATAGTGTGATATGTTCTCTTTTGTGCCTGACTTCTTTCCCTGAGCGTCATGTTCTTGAGATTCAGTAATCTATTGCTTTCCATTGCTGAGCAGAATTCGTTAAATTAATATATCATATTTTACCGAGTCTTTTATTGATGGATCTTTACCTATTATAAATGAATGAATACATTTTCTCAAGTTTTCTTCTAGCAGTTTTATAACTTTAGGTTTTCTATTTAGGTCAGTGTTCCGTTTTGCATAAATTTTTTTGGCATGACATGAAAAAAGGGCTTCATTTCACTTTTTCTAAATGGATATCAAGTTGCTCTAATACCATTTTCCGAATAGACTTTCTTATCCCAATTAAGTTAAAGTGCTTTGCCGCCTTTATCAAAAATAAACTACATGTATATGTAACTTTTTCCGTTTAGGCTGCTATGTCAAGTGCGCTGCAGTCTGGGTGGCCCAGTGACAAACATTTCTCTCTCACGATTCTGGACTTGGGAGGTCCATGATGGAGGCGCGGGAGGCTGGTGCCCGGGAGCCACCGTCCACCACGCAGGTTCTCGTCATGTCCTCACATGGCAGAGAGCAGAGAGCAGAGCCAGCTCTCCCGTCTCTTCTAATGAGGGTGCCGGTCCCATCACGGGGGCCCCACCCTCACCCCATCACCACCTCCCAGAGGCCCCGCCTCCAAACAGCGTCACCTTGGGGATTTGGCGTCCGCATGTGGATCTGCAGGGACACAGACGTCCAGTTCACAGCCCGTCGACATAACGCCTGTGTCCAGGTTTGGCGTGAGGATCACGTATCTCATGTCGCCGCGGTCTCGCGGGTCTCAGAGCACAAGCCCCACTGGTTTGCAAAGTTAGGGACATAGGGGGACTTGTCTCTCAAGTGCAGTCTGAAAAGTCGGGGTTCTCTCCTCAGGTCTGTGTCCCCTCCCAGTGCGGCTTGCCGTGGGGGGCTTCGGGTCCCGGCGGGCTGGGCCCCAGCTTCTGCACCCACTTTGAGGGGTGGTCTTCTCGTCTGCCTGATGTGCCGTCACCACTCAGCCCGACTTGAGGTTTTCTAAGAGGAAATCGTTCCTTACATGGCTGTGGACTCGATGTGTCCACAGGGGAGGTGAGTCCAGGACCCTCCTACATCACTATTTGAACCAAACTACACAACACTTAATCCTACGAGGTCCCCTTAAACTAAATTAACTGCATTTATAAAAAAAAAAAAAAAAAAAACCAAACTACACAACACTTAATCCTACGAGGTCCCCTTAAACTAAATTAACTGCATTTATAAAAAAAAAAAAAAAAAGATATGTTTCATTTTTATATCCTTCAGTAAAAACTGGCATAATTTTCCTTTTAATTTAGTTTTGACCCATGTATTATGTGGAAGTGTGTTGTTTGACTTCAAATTAATTGAGGTTTTTCTAGAAATCTTACCTAGTCGAGCTAGATTCCATTCTGGTTAGATAATACACTCTGTTTGATTCCAATTCTTTAGAAATGTTTGAAACGTCACTCATGGCTCAGCCTTAATTGAAGGGTGTGGGTGGATACGGCATGTACAGTTGAGAAAATGTGGGTTCTGCAGTGGTCGCATGTAACGTTCTCTGACTGTTAAACCGATTATCGTCCTTGTTCGTGCCGGTTGAGCTTTGCTGACTGTGCGAATAGTGGGTCTGTTAATTGCCGAAAGAAATGTGTTAAACTCTTTCATCGATTCAGGGTTTATGTCTTCCTTTAAACCGTCAAGTATCACTTGCTATGTTTAAAGATTGTTTCTTGGTGCATATGTATCTATTATTGTGTCCTACTCATGAATTATCTCTATTATCATTGTATAATATCTCTTTCAACTTCGGTTATATTATTTGGTTTTGGTCTATTTTATTGATGCAAGTATATAAGTGAGATCATATGGTGTTTGTCTTTCTCTGATTTATTTCACTTAAGATATCACATGCCAGGCCCATCCATGTTGTTGCAAATAGCAAGATTTTATTCTTTGTTTATTGCTGAATAATATTCAATTGTACATAGATTTTTTTTTTCTTTTTCCATTCGCCGTTGATGGACATCTAAGTGGCTTCCATATCTTTACTATCATTTGTAATACTATAGTGACATTTCACTTACATGTGGAATTTTTAAAAAATGAATAAACAAAACAAAACAACACAGACTCGCACCCACAGATAGAGAAAACAAGCTGACGGCAGCCAAAGGTTGGGGGTGGGGATAGATGGATGGGAATTTTAAAAAATGAATTAAAAATAATAATATAAATAAATAAATAAAATGTTGGTTCAAAACAAACAAGCAAACAAACATTCTCTAAGTTTCCAGAAAAAAAAAAAAAACCTGAGGCACAGGCTTCTTGTGTTATTTTAAGCTCTCGTCCTTGAAGCACACGTTGTAGCTGCAGGCTGTAGAATACCTGAGTCAAGTGTCTGTCCCTGGGGTGGGTGTGGGGACAGGATCAGCCCTACAACAATGCCGTGAAACAAGCGTGAGGGAGAGCTGGTCCCCAAGGAGGAATGATGGAAGGCACAA
>NW_011889094.1:661906-668102 GCF_000151845.1 Pteropus vampyrus | reverse complement strand
TGTTTCTTGGTGCATATGTATCTATTATTGTGTCCTACTCATGAATTATCTCTATTATCATTGTATAATATCTCTTTCAACTTCGGTTATATTATTTGGTTTTGGTCTATTTTATTGATGCAAGTATATAAGTGAGATCATATGGTGTTTGTCTTTCTCTGATTTATTTCACTTAAGATATCACATGCCAGGCCCATCCATGTTGTTGCAAATAGCAAGATTTTATTCTTCGTTTATTGCTGAATAATATTCAATTGTACATAGATTTTTTTTTTCTTTTTCCATTCGCCGTTGATGGACATCTAAGTGGCTTCCATATCTTTACTATCATTTGTAATACTATAGTGACATTTCACTTACATGTGGAATTTTTAAAAAATGAATAAACAAAACAAAACAACACAGACTCGCACCCACAGATAGAGAAAACAAGCTGACGGCAGCCAAAGGTTGGGGGTGGGGATAGATGGATGGGAATTTTAAAAAATGAATTAAAAATAATAATATAAATAAATAAATAAAATGTTGGTTCAAAACAAACAAGCAAACAAACATTCTCTAAGTTTCCAGAAAAAAAAAAAAAACCTGAGGCACAGGCTTCTTGTGTTATTTTAAGCTCTCGTCCTTGAAGCACACGTTGTAGCTGCAGGCTGTAGAATACCTGAGTCAAGTGTCTGTCCCTGGGGTGGGTGTGGGGACAGGATCAGCCCTACAACAATGCCGTGAAACAAGCGTGAGGGAGAGCTGGTCCCCAAGGAGGAATGATGGAAGGCACAACAGAAAGGATAAAATCGGCTTGAGCCCAACGTTAGAGCAAAATATGGAGAAAACCAAAATTGTGGTCACTTCATGCCGCTTTCATTTCCCCTTCGTGTGGTGCGTCTTTTCATTCACTTGCTTTTATCTTAAATGGATAAGATAGCTCGATGTTACTTTTATAGTCACATTGTCATCTCTGCCTTTTAATCGAAGGGTCTGGACTATTAACTTTAACACAATTATTGATAGTCGGAGTTGGATTCACTATTTTTATGATTTACTTTTCATGTGTTGTTGTAGAAAAGTTGCAAAAATCAGACCGGTGAGAAACCAAGCAGCACTCGGAGAGTTGGAGAACTCGGGTTTATTATGCCGGCGGTCCCAGAGGAGCCAGCGCTCTGGAGATCTGGGTCCAGAGCTCAGTTGCGACATTCCTTATGTAGAACTTATTTTGGCATGGGCCGATTGGTTAATTTGTCCTCAGATGGTTACAAAGCGCGGGAGTTGCTACGGGTTACAGGCAGTTACAAAGAGTTACAAAGCACCGGAGTTGCTGGGGGGCACAGGCAGTTACATCTGTTGCTTAGAACAAGCAAAAGGGAAGATGAGTCTTCAGTCAATTTTGAGTACAGCCCATGCAGCACGCATATCTACAGGAGCAGAACAGAGAGCTGATTAGCCTTTTGAGTGAAAATTCCTCTTCAGTGTCCACTCTGATTTTCACGCTTGCCTTCCCTGGCTTTTTTTGGGAGATGGGATGAGAGATTACTCGTAATATTTTGCTTTAGTATACAATTTTAATGTGTTTATTTCCTTTTGGAGGTTTTGCACTCGTAGGTGTGTCCTCGAGGTATTACAATGTATGCACCTAAACCTTTACAGGCTACTTAAATTTAATTTTAATATTTTATCTCTTTATCTAAACTTTTAAAAATGTACAAACTTTAGTTCCGTCTTCTTTCCTCTGCTGTCCTTTCGGACAAGGTTATCACGAATATCACACATCCACACTCATCATGCTGAGGATGAAGCAAAGGGTCTACGGAAAGTGACCTCGCGGGGCGATCTAATCTGAGTCCCACCTGGGCAGGTCACCGCTGGCTGTCCCGCCCCAGGCCTGTCGCTTTCCTTTGCCTTCAGCCCCCCCTTTGTTTCTGGGCATCTAGGTTAGCGGGCCTTGGGAAAAAACATAACCGCCCTCAAGTAAGCACACAATCTCGTTAATTACCCTGTAACCCAGTCCCCGCCATACTTTCTCCAACCTTCGATAGGTTCTCTTTCATCTCGGATGCATGAAAGCGGCTGCAGAACTGTTATTCCGGGAGCATTTGGAATCTCGCTCCCCAGCACATGTCGTCAGTTTGGCTCAAATAAACTCTCGTAAAAATTCTCTACAGGTTTGAACATTCTTACATCAGCCGTGTTATATTTTTTATTATTTTAACCAGTCATATATATTTAATGTACTTAAGAGAAAAATTCTTCTTTTATATTTATCATTTATGATGCTTTGCCTTTATTCCTAAAGATCCGAGTTTTCTTATAGTATCATTTCTATACAAGAAAAAAGCACAGACTTTCTGGCAGAGCAGGTCTGTTGGTGATTATACTGCTTTCGTTTTCCTTTATCTACAAATGTCGTTATTCTGTCTTCGTTACTGAAGAATATTTTTGCTGACTATGGAATTCCGTATGGACTTTTTTTTCCTTCAGCACTTAAAATATGTTGTTCTGCTGTCTTTTCTCCTCTACAGGTTCCGATTAGAATGTGTTGTTTTCAGCAAACTTCTTTGAAGATTTTTTTCTTTAGCTTTGGTTTTCAGCAGTTTGATTGTTATGTGACTAGGCATATTTATTTGAGTATATATGTGAATTTTATTTGAATACATGCTATAGAATTGTTTGGTTTGGGGCTCACTGAACTTGTTAAATCTGAAAATTTAATATTTTATTAATTTCGAGAGGCTTTTGGTAATTATTTGTTTAAGTAGGTTTTCTCTTCAAGGGGAACAGAATATGTCACCTGAAAACATGTCTCTTTGGCACAAGGATTATTTGGGGCTGGTTATTTAAGACAATAGCAACGGGCCCAGGAGAGTCTCTGAAAACTCGAACTCGAAGTTGCTGACCGCTTCTCGGTGGAGAGGCTGGAACATGCCCTCCCGCAGCGGGCCCCCGCCCTCCCCCATCCTCCTGATGGTGCTTACAGAGGTGGCTTGGGCCCTTTCCAGGAGCCGAAGGGCAGGTGGCATACATGTCATTAAACCTCTGCTTGTTTTCCTCCTGTTTACCTGCCTTTCATTACATGGAGGTCTTAGCTAAGAACTAGAAGGGTAGAGGGAAAGTTATTGCTCCTTCCTGACAATGTTGTGTTCCCAAGGTGCACCGGTTGCAGCCCCAACTCTTTAGTGACCGTGTTGGAAATGGACCTGTAATGAGGTCGCACCGGTAGGTGGGGACCCCACGGCGGGGCCCTGATCCCAGAGGACTGTGTTCCTATGAGGGAGAGGGAAGGAGGGACAGAGGCCTTCACACGGTTCTGTTTTGATTCTCTGCGCTCCGGGCAGGCTTACACCGTAAGAGGTGCATTATATTTACGGGGCGGAGACATGAAATGCCGAGCTGTCTCTCTTTCCAGTGTAAGTGCCCACTGACCGTTAACACCTCAATTTATTAGTTCACGGGGTTTACAAAATAATTGTATTTTCTCATTCCACCTTCGTGCCTTGGTTAACATACTTCTATAAAAGAGCGTTTCTCTCATCTGTGGTTGAGGCAACTTTCAGTCAATACAGGAAAGGAGATAATTTCGAAATTATTGGGGGTTTTTTTAACCATTTTTTAAAACGAGTTAGCTCGTTAGCATCCTACATTGGGAATAACTGGTTGTGTTTTTTAAACTATTATAAACTGATGTAATTAAACGTATTTCACCAGTTCCTGTTCACTGAATTTCCCGTCCTAGCTGGCGCTTGAGTTCGCCCACCTTTGGTCAGTCGGCACGTCTTCGGGTTTGTCCTTCTGTCCTATGACACCGTCTCTGCCATCTCTGATGGCTGATTTGCTGCGTGAGAGGCCCAAATGGCCCAGGCTCATCCTAGGCATTTCTGACTCCACATCTGGACATAGCCATTTCTTGGAGGACTCTGACTTATTTTACTGGAAAATAATATATCCAACCTCAGTTTGGGCTCTTTGAGCCGCTCATGACCACTGGCCATTATTTTTAGGCCATTTTAGTGGGAAAAATTACAGGGCTCTTTTTTCTAAATATAAAATACATCATGAGTTCATTCCGATGTAGCCAATTACATTCATAATTCTGGGTTTTTACTAAACCTCTTACATCTTACATCTGTGCTTTCTCTAGCCCATGCCAAGGAGCTTGGTTCTAAATAATACCATAAATGACAGAATAAAATAATATATAATCACTAAGTTTCTTTATCCCATAATTCCACACCAATAGCAATGTTAACATGCTTAGTCAACAATATGATTACAACAAAAAAGTATCAGCTTTTACAGCTTTTTTTATACCTTAATATGCACTTTACAAAGGATGTGCAACATACTGTGTTTCACAGTCATTTTAACATTTTTTCCATGTAGTCATTTCACCAACTGTATATGCATTAAGATTTATTTGTTTCTTTATATATTTGGATTTTTAGAAATTAACTTTATTGTTATTGTATGCTTATGTAAATAATTTTTATAACTCCAAAGTCAAATATGAAAAACAAGTTATACTCAAGGAAGTCTAGCTCCTGTTTTAAGATTAAAAAAAAAAAAAAAACACCATGAAGTATCCATTACCCTATTACCGCCTCCTCCTGTAGGACAATACTTTAAAAGTTTGCCTTTGTAAAGAGATATGTAGGTATCCCTTTTTAAGAAAAAGTGGTATATTATACAATTCCATATAGACACTTTATTTTAATGCAAAAAGCTATGCAGTACGCAGTTATGACCCAAAACGTTTTCTCTAACTCGTATCTACAGAAGACTACCTGTGTGGAAACTGTCGGTGAATGATTACTGAATGATGCGGTGACACACTGTGTCACCGGACGTCTACCACGTGCCAGGGGTTCTGTGTGCTTCAGCTCGATTGCTCCTCAGAATGGCCTCGTCAGGTAGGAAGCATTATCTCCGATCTCAAGATGATGCTGAGGCTCAGAGGCAACTTTCTCAAGGTCACACACCTAGAAAAGCACATGTCGGTGAGCGAACCTCAGTTTGTCTGAGCCAGCACTGGCCCCCCGCCCCATGCCACGGGGTCACACAGTGAGCAGTGTCCACGTGCACCGTCTCTCACGCTGCAGGCTGATGACTAAAGACCATTGGATTCTCTTCCTAGCCCAGAGCCAGCCATTTGCTGCTGTCATGACAGATTTGTTATTTTAACAATTTTCATTTTTTTTAACCAAAGACATTTCGTCTTTATCATTTATAGGAATGATTAACACTTGGCTGATTTCCAAGAAAGAACATGAAAAGTCCGAAGTGAATGTGTTTCTGTGCTGTGTGGGCTGCCGGGTGGTGCTCCGGGTGGCCCGAGGGTGCTCTGTCCACTTAATGGTCTCATCCTCCTAAAGGCGACACGCTTGAAATTAAGCTCTATAATGTGACTGTGGAGTTATGGGAGTGTGTTTTGAAAATATCAACAGGAACATTCTGTACAAACTCACTCCCATTCGAGGAACCCTCGCGTTGGGGACAGCCCGAGGATGCGGGAGTGGACCGCAGCAGAGTCCATGCTGAGTGACCAGCTGTCTGTGTTTGCCTCGTATTGCCATAAACATCTACATATGTTTTACGGATTCTTTATTTAAAGAGGAAAATGTTAAAAGTAGAAGTAAAAACAGTTTCTGTGACTTCTGCCCAGCAGATCCTGGAGCAGGACACAATATCTCATGGATTCACAGGAGCTTCTCCCGGGGCTGGGTGGCCAGTCACCAGCTTGAGACACCGAGCCGAGAAAGCATGTCCGCCACCCGTGGCCACTGACAAAGCATTTGTCTTTGAATCAGAGTTCTTCCTATGAAACTTAAATTCCCCAGTGACTTATGGTCTTGAAAAGCTAGGGCTGAATTCTCTGACTGAAACTCCGGGGGGCAAACAGCCCGCGTCACCCTGGGAAACAGGACAGAAGGAGCGCGAGCCCGGTTCACGCGGCGTTCTCGCCTTGTACTCAATAGAGCTGCCAAACAAGGCGTGTCACCGAGCGAAGCCCGCAACAGGGCCCGCGACAGGTGCCCGCAGAGGGAGGCCCCGAGCGTATCGGTGCTTTTCTAGTTACTCTTACAAAGTCTGGCCAAGGAGGGTCAAAGCAACTTCACAAAATCATCGAAACTTAGTTGCCAGACCTGTAATTTACAACTTATTTTACAGAAAGAAAGAGGGGGAAGGAGAGAGGAGGTAAGAAGGAAAG
>NW_011889094.1:658539-660096 GCF_000151845.1 Pteropus vampyrus | reverse complement strand
CTCTGTGGGACCCGGCACCCCAGCTGCCCGAATGCTTCAGGAGACCCCAGCAGCCCCCTGGGACTCGTGGGCGCGCTGGCCCCACACGTGTCCCCAGGAAGCAGGTCGGTCCTGCCTGTGGGACCATCTCAGAGCCCGACCTCAGACCGCAGGCGGTGTCCACTCAGGCGGCGCCAGCGACCCTCCAGCCGCAGCGACGGTGACATCATCCCCGGCGAGCTCCCTCGGCGCTTCCCGCACGCCGTCCCCGAACGCAGCGGAGTCCTGCGTTTGCCGCCTCAGCTTCCTCTGCCACGAGGTCACGGCGGATCCGCCCGCCAAGACCCCAGCCCGCCCGACCCCGTTTCACACGCGTCTCAAAGGCGCGCTGTCCCTCGGGCCCCAGTGCCACCCTAAGGGACGGGCGTCCACTTTTACATGAGGGTAATGTGGCGGCATTAAGTCTTGTCAGAAGTCGGCGCCCTGAGGGCATCGGCAGCCCCCCTCGTGTGTTCCCTGAGAAATCGGGGTGGCCGTGTGTTTTGGGACACATGCTCCTGGGAGCATCTCGGCGCCCGGAGCCCGCGTCTGGCGCACGGGCCCCGCCGAGCCTGGTCTGAGTACTTGACTTCTCCGAGCCACCTCCTCGGCTGCTGGTTTCTCTCGTGAGGGCATCGGCTCCACCCTCTAGACTTATTCTCTCCAAACTGTATCAGCATAAAGACTTGCCACGCCACTAAAGACACTTCTGCTCCTGATCGTGCAGGATGGTGCACACTTCTTCACGACAGAAATCGCTCACTCTATGCGACGTTGTAATGTGTTCAACGTTTACCGTCACACACCTCGAAGGAAGGGTAGAAGATGAACACCAAGAAGGTTTCCCTTTCACATCCAAACAAGGCGTGAGGCAGCCCACTCGCTCCTCCACCAGAGGGTCTGGCCGACAATGCGAGATTCAGTCCAATTCACGTGTGTTAAGTAGGTCATAAAAGACTAAATGAACAATTATGATTATAAGCCACTTTCCGCTAACTCAAAGTCTCCTTAACAAACTGAATTAACAGCCCATAATTCTGAACTCGTAAGTCCAAAGAAAACGATTTAATAATTTCGAGTTTCTGCTGGGAGAGGCAAACCACAAATATGAAACAAAGAAAGGCTAAGTTTTCTATGTCGCAGTATCATAAGGCAGTGTTTACAAGTGTGTGTTGTCTGGCTAAGAACGAACGGAAGGAAGACATCCACCCCCGTGTTTTCTGTAAGGAGCATGAAGGTCATTGCTAGCCTGCCCGGGATGTTTGCCTGTCCTGCCATTTTCTGAAATCCCCTTTGGTAGCCTCGATGAAGTTCTTCAAAGGTTTGCTACTCGGATCGTCCGGCCTTCAGCCTCGGGCCGTGGCCATCGGAGGTGACTATCTGCAGGTGGCCCCGTTCCTGACGGGTTTGCAGCCTGACTCTGTGGACAGCGAGGACACAGAATAACTCTTCTGGCATCAGATGAGCTATTCGTTAGTGGGGTGTTTGCATGTTTAGCAGTTGTAAGACGTTCAACCACAAACGTCATTCCCCACGGCG
>NW_011889094.1:652436-658489 GCF_000151845.1 Pteropus vampyrus | reverse complement strand
GCGAGATTCAGTCCAATTCACGTGTGTTAAGTAGGTCATAAAAGACTAAATGAACAATTATGATTATAAGCCACTTTCCGCTAACTCAAAGTCTCCTTAACAAACTGAATTAACAGCCCATAATTCTGAACTCGTAAGTCCAAAGAAAACGATTTAATAATTTCGAGTTTCTGCTGGGAGAGGCAAACCACAAATATGAAACCAAGAAAGGCTAAGTTTTCTATGTCGCAGTATCATAAGGCAGTGTTTACAAGTGTGTGTTGTCTGGCTAAGAACGAACGGAAGGAAGACATCCACCCCCGTGTTTTCTGTAAGGAGCATGAAGGTCATTGCTAGCCTGCCCGGGATGTTTGCCTGTCCTGCCATTTTCTGAAATCCCCTTTGGTAGCCTCGATGAAGTTCTTCAAAGGTTTGCTACTCGGATCGTCCGGCCTTCAGCCTCGGGCCGTGGCCATCGGAGGTGACTATCTGCAGGTGGCCCCGTTCCTGACGGGTTTGCAGCCTGACTCTGTGGACAGCGAGGACACAGAATAACTCTTCTGGCATCAGATGAGCTATTCGTTAGTGGGGTGTTTGCATGTTTAGCAGTTGTAAGACGTTCAACCACAAACGTCATTCCCCACGGCGATCACAAGATTCGGGAAAGCATATGCCATTTAAAAGTCCTGGGGGAGTCATAAATAACGTTCCTGCTCGGTAATGAACATCAAAGAGCCCAAAGAGCATGCTACAGCTGGTTATCTTTGTTTCTCACATTAATTGCCTGGTGATGTCTCAATTACTAAATGCTGATTTCAAAGACGAAGTTTCCTTCTGGTCGGCAAAATCCCATTGGAGGCCACACGTTCATGAGCACACACGTTCTCAGCAGCCCCGTCCACAGTGTGTGGCAGCAGCAGCGGATAATCCAAACGGGGTCCATTCGAAATGACACGAGGACACACAGACGCACGAGGCGTCATTTAGCACGGAAAGGAACGAAGTGCTGACACACGCTGCATCGGGAATGAATTTTGAAAACTCGTGCTCGGTGAAAGAAGCCAGACGCAAAGGCCACGTGCAGCACAATTCCACTTCTGTGAAATGTCCCATAGACGCGGGGAGCAAACTGGGGTTCTCGGGCCTGGGGCGGGAAGAAAGGCGAGCTGAGAATGTTCTGGAACCAGATAATGGTGATGGCTGCACGGCCGGCGAATGTTCTGAAAGCCACTGTTGTCTTCACTGGAAAAATGCTTAATCTTACATTTTGTGAATTTCATCCTAATAAAGAAAATAGGGAATGAACATTAGGGGATTTGAATGGGAAAGGTCACTAAGAGTTACGGAAGTCCGGGGCAGAGGTGACATCGCCGGGCGGAGCGTCTGAAGACCAAGCGCTAGGATGCTGCGACCCGTGTGTCCCCACCACTGACCACGGCAGCTCGGTGGGCAAGTCTCAACTGAGTGGCCCTTCCTCTGTGAGACAATGACGTCGGTCCTCGCACCCAAGGCATGGCTCTGCTTATGAGATGACATAAGGACACACGGACACGCAACTGTGGAACTATATAAACATAAAAATTGGGCTATAAAAATATCCAAACATGGCACTGTGACAGGCACCATTTCACGAGGAAATCATGCAAACGCTACTCAGAATGTCCCCCTCTCGCGTGTGCACTGGGTGACACGCCCAGGGAGGAAAGCAGGTGTTCAGCGGGATTATGATTTACAAAAAATATTGTGGTAATTTGTCCATGCAAAGCTCTTCTGAAGACAAAATACCTTTGATGTGTTTTGGGCGGCCAGTGACTCACTATTTACGGTCCTCTGAGGATGACAGTACTGACTCATAATTGTGTCATCTTCCAATATTCTGAGAAACTGTTTCATGGTCATCAGAGGGAGTAAATCCAAAGTTTTAGGATTTAAGAACATTTGAAACATTTGTTTTCTGTTTCTAATCATTTGCATATGTAATACTGACCGTTGGTGGCTTCACGCCAACCGGCTGAGCAGATGTCTCTCCTTACGAGAATGGGGCACCGAGAGACCGGGCTGGGGTCCGGGGTTGGGCTGGGGTCCTGGGAAGGCGCGCCTGGGGAGCAGGTGAGATGAATGATAGAAAATGTAGTTGGTTTGAAGAAGCAGCCTCCAGCCACAGGAGGACGGGGCTGCCATTTTCCCCAAGGTGCCTGCACTTAATGCTTAATAGACAGAATGCTGAGAACGAGCAAACACGCACTGAATTCACTTCAGAGCCTCTAGAAGACTGAC
Organism: Pteropus vampyrus; assembly: GCF_000151845.1. NCBI lineage: Eukaryota > Metazoa > Chordata > Mammalia > Chiroptera > Pteropodidae > Pteropus > Pteropus vampyrus. The sequence goes on along the minus strand of NW_011889094.1, from coordinate 656,233 downwards.
GCAGACAGGAAAGCAATAAATGAGGGTCTTTCGATGATGATGATGGTTTAAAAATTCTCCAAGTACACTGAGAACATCTGAGAACGTCTTTCTTCACAAAATGCCTCAGTTTAAGACACTGGAAAGAGTTCAGGGTTGAGAGAACAGTCGTAGTTTGGGGAAAGTCCCTTCGCTTCTCAGAGTCCAGAGCCCTCCTTTTCCGTAGAAGGGGAGGATGACACCACCTCATGGTCGCGGAGAGAACGGAACGAGGCCGTGCGTGAGTTGACAAGCATTTCTGTAGCATCGTCCTACATGCGTCACAATAGTAACTCACTTAAACCTCCTAACAACACTACGGGCAAGTCCTATTATTATTTTATTGTACAGATGAAGAAATTGAGGGAGAGAAGTGAACCGAATTGCCCAGGTCACACAGCAAGTAAGAAGTGAAGCTGGGATTTGAACCCAGGCGGTTAGGCTCTTAGACTCTGTGCTATCAACTATCGTACCACGTGTATAGAGAAAAGATGTATATGTGTGTATATATATATGTATATGTATAAATATATGTGTATAAAATTCACTTTAGAATTGAATTGTCCAAAGTGATGGCTTTTATTATAATCGATTCCAACTCTACTTGGAACACAGGAGGAAGGATGCCAAATTTGGGTGGTCGCCTTAATTTCTGTCGTTGGTGAAGACACGGACATGCACAGGCAGAGCCACGTGGACAGGACGCTAACGTGTCAACAGCAGCTTCGATTAGAACCGCTAACGCCACGGTCGCAGGGGTCTGCTTTCTCGAAAGCGCGTAAGGGCTATAGTCCTCGGGCCTGTGTGGCTCTGCCTGTGACCATCTCACACTCCTGTCTCGGTACCTGCTTTCACTCTTGTATAAAGGGCAGGTGTTGCTTTGAGCATCTAGTTGAACCACAGAAACCAAGGTACTCACGGCCTAAGCAACGTCACGAGACATCGCGTGGTGGGCAATCCTTGGAGGCAACTGCGCCACAATTTCAAACAGAAACTGTGTGACTGGAGCGGGGAGCGCAGGGCTGTCACCCCGAGCCCACATCTCCCACTTCCCTTTCACAGCACGTCCGACAGCCGGCAAGGGTCTCGGGGTGAAGTCACGACAGAGCCCCCGGCGGTTCCTGGGGTGCGGGACAGAGCCTCAGACGCGCAGACAGATGTCTGCGCCACCTTATAGCCCTTGACTGCAGATCCCATAGCAACGAGATGAGGAAGGCTGAGGAAACAGCAGGTGGTGATATTCAAACTCTGTTCTAAAGACTCCGGGGCAGACGGACACGAAGACACCATTCTGCCTTTCCGACGCGGGTGACCCATGGCTCTTGAGAGCAAGCTAGAAGGGGTGGCTGTCTGTGGGCTGCGTTTCTGTGGGATCAGTGAATCTCTGTTCAGCAGGACGAGCCTGCCTCCATGCTTGGCCATGACCCCCAGGTCCATCCCCACGCTCCTTGGAGAGAGTGACAGAAATAAGCATCCAGGAATGACACTGGGGAAGTAACTGAGAGCCCGGGCCCAACTCGTCGTTTGTTGTACAATCTTTTAAATATAAATTAATTTTATGATGCTAAAAAGATTAATGAACAAAATCGCTGGCTTTAATCAAAGGATTCTAGCAATACATAATTTCTTTCAGTATAATAAAGGGATTTTTGTCTCATAGACTCACATGAATTGTATACACCCAAAATTCTTAAATGACAATAGAATCACTCTAAATTTACCACTAGAATTCCATTCAATTTTCTCTAAATCTCCAAAATGTTTTTTAAGTGTGTTACATAAATTATGACAAAAGAAAAAGGAGCATGTGCTCCCAATCTCACTTGAATATTTCTTTAATTGGAGCACATGATGTTGGTTTAGCAAACACACGTCATGCAGAAGAAATCTCAGAATTTGAATCTCAAAACTGGGACATGCCATCATTTAATAGTTTAGTATGGAGCAATGGAAGTAGAATACCATCAAACATAAAAATATCTAATTAGAACAGGAATCTAGAAACTCAATAAGGAGGCATTGGTTATTTAAACAGAAAGTTCCTTCCTGTGCTGTCCCAACCAGCCCACCTTTTGCACCCCCTCGGTGACCCACTTTTCAGGCCTCCATCAGCTCGTAGTGAAGACACAACCATTCGTAGTGGTCTCCCGGAGTCTCTGCTTGGTTTTTCTCAATGAATCTTCCTCCAGGTCGGTCACTACCAGTCTCTGAGCAATTGCTTTGGGAAGAAATCTGAGTTTACTTTCAGCCGTTTTGTGTCCATACTTGTTTTCTCAGTGTTGGGAAGTGGTGGCCGATGTGTCTCTCCCGTTTTGCTCGGCCTTTCTGGCGTTTCTGGAGACTTTCTGAAGAGGCCGAGGCGGAGACCCCAGGAACCGTGCCCGGTGTGTCTTGTTTATGTGAGGTCCGGCTGGGCCCCCGAGGGGGAGGGCGGGGCTCCGACCCTGACCAGCATCCACCGCGACCTCGCCCCGCCCCTGCCCCGGGATGCGTCCACGCCCCGCTGGGGCAGCGGCAGCCCCGCGGCAGGCGAGGTCCCGGTTGCGGGGACATCCCTACTGTCTGCGATCATCTTCCCGCCAGCGCGCCAACAAAAAAAAGTCACAGTGCCCTCGCGCCAGGGACGCCATCGGGGTGGGACTCGCCCGGTTCCCTCCTCCACCCAGCCCATGCACAAAACTGGAGGCCTCTCCTCTGGGACTTTCGACGGCACCAAATCCAGGGACCGCCCCTGTGACTTTGGGTCCTCACACTTCCTGTTCACGGAGGCCCGCCCTCGCCTGCACCAGTGTCCCCGAGTGCCGCTCCCTACTGCTGACGTTCAAGACGTGGCACTGCGCGGAGGGGGCGAGGCGCTGAGTCTGCTTAGCGGGGTGGCCTCAGGGCGGGCGCCCGGCCCCGCCTGCGGTGGCACCCGCCGATCGTCAGCTTCCTTCCGGACCACGCCGGACGCGGGCGAGCAGAGAGCGTGCGCGCGCACATGCTAGTACTTGCATGAGCGTGTGCGCGCATGTGCCTGCGTGAGCGTGCGTGCGTGAGCGTGTGTGCGTACGTGCGTATGCGCGTATGTCCGTTCATAAACAATCGCGCGTTGCTCGGAGGGCCGCAGTCGCTCCCGAAGGGCGGGCCCCACGCAGAACCTGTGACAAGGGACGGCGGGACGGCGGGCGCACAGCCAGCCGAGGGCGTGGGGAGGACGCCGGCCGGGCCGCGGTCCCGCAGAGCCGCAGGAGCGTTCAGACTGTCGCGTCGTTTTCGGGTGAACCCCTCAGTGCTTTATCACTTCGTAGTTATTATGCTTTTTTAAACCGACTTGAAGGAACCACGCAGACCAACCGGCTTGGGGCGCTGGGGACGAGGGGACAAGGTGGCGCTGCGGGGCACCACGTGGACTCCTGGCCCCCACTTCTCCAGCGAAACGGCGGGCGGTTTAAAGCTGCGGAGCAGGGAGCCCCAACTCTGCCAGTGCTCCCAGCGAACCCCGAAACGAGGCCCTGGGTCCGCCGTCGCGACGTCCACTTTGGTAAACCAGCCGCCACTCGGCCGGACGCCAGGCTGGTGCCACCGCCGCGGTGGCCTGTGAGGCCTCGGGGTCCGTCCCGCTTGGGTGTGGGGGCCACGCGAACCTAAAGCACACGGGGATCCCTCTGCCAGAAACAGCATCACAGCGGAAGCTGAAACATCGGCAGCGGCTGGAAGTCCTCGAGCCACGTGGGGAAAGCGAATACGGAAATCGATCGGCTGACGTTTTAGTAAACAGTGATCATGGACTCACCGTG
>NW_011889094.1:641209-651472 GCF_000151845.1 Pteropus vampyrus | reverse complement strand
AAAAAAAAGGTAAATGTATTGAGCTGCCCATTGTGTGAGGGCGCCGAGGCGAGTCTGCAGGAGGCAGAGCGAGTGTCCTGCCAGCACCCAGGGCCTGTGTGCGGACCCAGGCGGAGGCGGAGCCCAACACCGGGGTGGGGCGAAGCAGCCCCAGTGAAGTGACCCCGTCCTGTAAGGAGGACCTGCTCGTAGCAGCAGGCCTCTGGCCGCGACACAGAAGATCGAGGGGTGGCGGTGATGGGGGCAGGCCAGGCGTTGGGGGTTGGCAGGGAACAGGACAAGTTCAACCCCCTCTCAAGAGAGGTTAAACCAGCAATTACCAAAAAATAGTGATAAAAACAATAATTAGCAGCTGCGATCAATGGTAGGCAGAATAATACCAGAGGCTCTGACCCATGAAGCAGAAGGCCCCGAAGCTTCCAGAAGCAGCTGACATTTAAGCAAATGCAGGAAGTATGAGCAGAAACTACCGAGGACACGAGGACCGCGTGTGCCCTCCCATCTGTCTGTGAATTGGGGACGTGGAGGACATGTCCTTGCAGGCGGAGTCGGATCGAGGTGCAGAGCGACAAGGAGCGTGTCCACTAAAACGCCTAGGATGCCCGCGTGGTTAGTGCCCGGAACAGCTAGGAGTGTGTAAGAGATGAGGCTTGAACACGGGCGGAGGGGGCGTCGCTAACGGCTCTGCGCCCACCACGATGGCGATGGAGGGACAGCAGTGGCTTAGTGAGGGGGGCGTCCGGGAGGAGTCGCTCCGGCCGTTTCATCCCCAGCAAAGTGTGGCGGGAAGAAAGCACGGGAAGCGGACAGCAGGTGCCCCGCAGTGCAGCCCCGTTCACCACCCTCACGGGGTCTCCCCCAGGAGTTCCAGACGATCGAAGCTCGGTGTCTCCCACAGAGCAGCAGCTTCCCCGTCAGCTCCCGGGGTTCGGGTTCCCTCTGGGACGCCGGCACCCAGTGCTCGAGATAGAGTGGGTGACACGGCCCAGACCATTTTCCTCAGCCTGTTCCGCGTGGTTCTCTTCCACACACGCGCACGCACGTGCACACACAAGTGCGCAGACACACGCACATTCTCACCTGACTGTCCCTGAAAGTAAGCGGAGGGGCTGGGTCCCCAGCAACGCAGCCCGGGCAGCACAAGCGGGCAGCGGGCCGGGACACTGGGCGAGCACTGTCCCCGTGTGCAGGGGCTCAGCGCTCAGACATCGAGAGGCAGCGCTGTGCCCCGGGGGAGGCGGGCCTGCCAGGGGGAGTGAGTCTGTGCAGGAGCAGCTGCGAGTCCCCATCTCTGTGAGGCCGCAGAACTCCACACCCCATACACAGCCACTGTCGCATTTTCTTTTCCTACGTCCAGAGCCCCGTTTTCCTGGTTATTGAGTAATCACGGAACATTGAGCGATGCTATAGCGATTGGGACTCGTGAATAGGAACGTGTGCCGAGCCCCAGCTGTGCCTCAGGCTGGGTGGGGGCGCGCATGTGCCTGCGGGGCAGCGGCCAGAGGCAGGCGCCCCCCCCCCCCAAGCTCAGGTTACCAGGGGCCAGCTCCTGCCCTCAACCGCCCCTGCAAAATCTGGCCAGACAGAGCCCCACCCACACCGGTGTCCCAGGTCCCCAGGAGGCCGTCCCCAGGTGCTTGCACACAAGTTTTGTCGTCAGCTGCCAGATGGAGCTGGCCCTCCCCACGCTGTGCTGTGCGGCTGCTGGCTCTGGGGATGGGGGTGACTCACTCCCCCTGGCAGGCCCACCTCCCCCGGGGCACAGCGCGGCCTCTCGATGTCTGAGCGCTGAGCCCCTGCACACGGGGACAGTGCTCGCCCAGTGTCCCGGCCCGCTGCCCGCTTGTGCTGCCCGGGCTGTGTTGCTGAGGACCCAGCCCCTCTGCTTACTTTCAGGGTCCCCCGGGAGCACGTGAAGGTACAGGATAGGCACGTCCTCCCTCCCACCGCAAAGCCATCCAGTGTTGAGATGAAGTCCCCTAGGAAAAGTCCTGGTCCTCCCCTGCCCCGCACACAAGGCGGCCCCCCGAACCTGGTGGGAAGGCACTGCCTGGTCAGGCCGTGAGTGTCGCGGAGAGGTCGCCTTCCTCTCGGTACCCGCTCCTCTGTGAGGTCTCAGGAGACGCTTCTATCAGGCGGTTCACGCAGGTGACAAGTGCACTCACTTCAGCCACCAGCCCCTCCAGATAAAAGTGGACTCTCAGAAAATGTAAGAAATGCATAGCACTTACGTATTTCCCCAACTTTTAAAATTGTTAACTCCGAAACGCTAGTGTTGGGTCATCAGCGGTGGCGACAGGCATGCTCGCCAGCTTTGACTTTGCCACCGCAGTATCATTCACCTCCACACTCGCCGCACTGTGTCCTGGCGATGTCCCTCTCCAGGGGCACCCCACACGCACGTGGTCTCAGCCCCAGCGCCCCTCGGAGAACAGCGATGAGATTTTGCATCACAACCACCGATGCCAGGTCCAAATGCCGACGACCGGTCGACAGAATCAAAGCACAAAACATTTTAACACTTAAAAGTCCCGCCCCCCGCTTCATCGCGTCAGCTGCCGAGGGCCCTCTGCTTCGTGGCACATCCCCTCAGCCTGGAGCGTGGAGCAGCAGTGACTCAGGGCCACCGTCGCTGGGCAGACGACCGGCCGGGCGCACCCGTGTCCACTTGCCAAGTGCCCTCAGCCCTCCGTGACAGCGACTTCCCCTCACGGGCAGGGGGCTGTGCTCTCGCTTCGCTTCTGTTCTGTGACTTCTTCAGAGACGTTCTGACTGTTAAGAGTGGCTTCCGAGACAGTGAACACTTCTGAGCGCGTCGTCTGTGCCAGTCAGACACCTGCACGTCTGCCGGCCACACTTGTAAGCGACCGCACCCTCCGACAGCCCCCGACGCCCCTTGGCGCCACCGCCTGGTCCTGGTTCTGTGACCCCGAGCCCGGGCGGAGGCGGGTTTGCCTGGAAGCTCTAGGCGGCCGGGCCTCAGCGCCACTCACCTGTCGTCTGCGTGCGCGTGCCCGCACGTTTTACTTGCACTAGACGTTTTCACAGCTTGTAGTAAAATGCTGCGTCCTCGAAGTGTGGGGTGGGCACTTGGACTGGGGGTGTTGAGCGAGCTGGGCAGGATGCACCGAGGGGCACCAGGACCTGCTGTGGGTGATCACTGCGAACTCTAGGACACGCCGCGTGTGACAGTCTGCACACTTAAGCAGACGCTCACCCCACGCTCGTGCTCAGTTAACTCTTCATCTCCTGTAAAGAGGGCCTTGGCCCTGTGTGAGCTGCGGTGGCAGGACCCCCCCAAGGGCCACCTCATGGTCCCTGCCTCATGCGTCCATGGTTATCGTCCGAGAACGCAGACCCGACCTCACCGTCGCCTGCAGCCCTTGTGCTTCACCCGCCCGTGCAAACCCTTCGGGGTCTCATGTCTGCCTTTCTCTGTGTCACCCCCTCTTCCTCATCTCCGCTCCACACAGGTGTCCCCGTAGTGCACAGCCCCCCATTCTCTACCCCACCGCTCTCGTTCACTCTTGAAAACTGAAGGGTCACGTGCTCTCTGTGGCCCCTGAGGCCCTCTCGGAAGCTAGCTCGGTGTCCGTCAGCTAAATGGCCCTCTCTGTCCCTTCCGTGCTCTGCGACTTGCAGCTGGGCACACCTCCAGCCCCCGCCCCGACAGCAGGGCTGCGTCAGATGTTCAGGCTGAGGAACTGAGCAGAGGGTGAGGGAGGTCCAGTCATGTTCATGGAAAAAAACATAAGAGTAAATCTGACGTTTATATTCGGGTTTACTCAGGGCATGACCATTGCATCTCGTTTCCAGTGCCTGTCCTGTTGTGCCCGGATGCGGTGGATTTATCAACAGCAGCCTGAGTCACCATCAGAAGTGTCTCCGTTCAAATGATAAATTATATGGTCACCCCACTTACAGACCACAGTCACATGCACGCCGCTAACCCATCCATGTGGTGCTGACCAGTGCACACCTCCGGGGCACACTACCCAGGCACAGACGTCTGATGAACTCAGGCCGAGCCATCTCTTCAGGTTGGTGCTAGGCAGAGAAGTAATTAGAGATGGTGATGTCCGCACAATGGCTATCGTGTACGAGTTGGTAAACACATAGTTACTACATGCACTTGTCTCCTCGCCCCGTCAGCTGAGAGGACTCAGAAGCGGTGACACCCTGGCAGAAACAAGCACACTCAGTGCCCAGATCTTGGCTTCTAAGTTCCATTCTCCATAGAAAGTAACCAGGGCTCCTTGGAGAAATGACCGACAGGCAGGGACACACGAGATGAGCCTGGAGCTTCTTGTAACATAAGGAAGCATGAACAGGGTGTGTCAAAGGAACACAGGAGCTAAACGAAAAGCTCCCAGTGGGCACAGCTGGCACAATTTGAGCAACAGAATAAAGCCTTACAGGGTTATGATCCGTGAGCCCACCTGATACAAACACTTGCTCGAGTGGCTGAGTAAACGGGGGAGGGCAGACATGTGCCATGAGAACTCCAGATGACGCGCGCAGGTGCTCCGTCATCGGGGGCTGCCGCCCCACCCCAAAGTGCGGGCCGTGCATATGCCCCTTCCAAAGGCTAGTGCAGAAGGGGACAGAGCAGCTTCACAGTGGTGACGCCTTACAAACAGCCCCCGACATGGCGAGACGCGGAGGGGCTGAGGGCTCACATCTCGTTATTTATTACATAGTCTCTGACTCCAGCTTCGGGGGACGGGAGGGGTGGTGGACAGGGAGAGTCTGAGATTTCTGGAAAGATGCAAAGTGTTTACAAATACGTGCATGTCATTTTGACAAAGACGTCAAATGTCTTTACTATATATGGGCACCTTCTTATACTGGCTTCTATTAAGCTCAGTCTGGAAGCATATTCTGCCTTAAATAGTAATGAGGAAAGAGTCCTGGATGATATTTCAGTCTGTTCCCTGCGGAAGGAGCCAGACCGAGGAGCTGCATGGACGTGTGGCCACTGGATATCGTGGCTCCCGGCCTTTTGGCTTTATTTGGGTGACAAAGGAGCAGAAACTCTGAGGCACAACGTCTATTCCTCACTTGAATGGTCCTGTCAGGGAGGTAGTGCATGACTTCAGGCTGCCCACGAGCCTTGGCACCCCTGCACCTGCTGGAGCCACCAGGGCTCCCCGTGGAGGTGGCACGTCCCCTGTACTGGGGCTCAGCCTGACGCCGGGAGCTTGCAGACCTCTACCGACAGTGAGGCCCCGAGGATGGGCTGTACGAGTCACAGTAAGTCGGCTGCTACAGACTCTGAAATACAAGCCACGGTTTGGATTTTATCCTAGGATTCATGGGAAGTTGTTTGGAGATTTAGAATGAGGACACGATGAAGCAGAGATGAAAGGCGCTTAATCTAGAAGCTTTTGCAAGAGGAAGGGGAAAACTCCACGTGGAAAAAACACCCGAATCAATGACACATGTGTCTCAGGATATTTTGAGACAATACCTGGCAATCTAAAAACGGAAACCTTTGACGAAGCAAAACATTTTGAATTCACGTGATTGTGTTTTGACATAGGCTTAGAATGCCCTCAGCTGAGGGCATGGCAATGTGACACGGGGCACGGCGATGGCCAGGGGACAGCAGGGGCGGCCACAGGAGGAGGATGTAAGGCCCCGGGCCCTCTGCCTCCCGCCTCCCCATCCTCAGAGGGGGAAGAAGAAAACTCGGTCCTGAGTAACCCTCCAGCCTCATTTAAAAGTGCACTGTTAACAATATGATTGCTCAGAACTGTCAATAAGGGACTTCCGTCATCTCATGAAAACATGGACGTTACTTTCAAGGTTATTTGTGGAGAAGGTAATTATTACTCAAGACCTCAGTGTCACCCACGACACACAACTCCACAAGTCTCGCTCACATTTTACTCTTGGATTGAGTGGGGACACTATTCTAGATGTCACAGTAAAAAAATATTGTCTAAGCAACAGCTCCAAAGCACAAATTGAGATTGAAATTGGTTTACATAAGAAACTCAACAAATTAAATTTTTTTCAAGTACTCCGTAAAATGTTTTCTTCTAATCGGTCCTATTATCCTCTCTCTCTCTCTCTCTGTCACACACACACACACACACACACACACACACACACGCACACACACACATTAAAGGAATACATAGTATTCTTTGTGCATATATTTTTTAAGATACAGCTACCCATGTCAGGAACCTAGGCGCCAACCTTCAGTCAGAGCTGGCCTCTGTCCTGCCTCCTGGAGCCCCGGGCACAGAGCAGGAGGCAGGAGGTGTTGATGGACGGGCTGCCGCACCTCCCACCCGGTCCAGATGGCCACAGGTGCCAAGTTCAACGTGAGCCTGCCAAGTCACACTTCATCCAAGTCGGGTCGCTTATTAAAATACCTGTTGGTGAAGGTTAGTTTGGACTGGTTTTCATTTTGATTTTCTTTGTTGCTGCTTTTGGGGTGGGATTTCTTCTCGAGTTAAGGGATGATGGTAGTTTGGGGGATACTGGCTAAGCTGTTTTGTTTTCCACTCATATTCATGTTAAGAAACATATTGGCTCTCAAGTATTGAACTCGAACTGACCTTGCTCCTTCTCTGCTCTGGTCCTTAGAGCCCACAGCGGCGCACGCTGCTCTCCTGACCTCGCTTCTTGAATTCCCTCATGCTCTCCATGTCAGACTTACGCTGGCCAACCAGTGGGAGCATGACCTGGTCACCTCCAGGTGGTAGAGCAGAGCATCCTTGGGACGCAGCTGGCTCCCTGAGCCCAGATCGCAGCCCGCACACGGGGCTCACGGCGCGGGGTCGCCGTGGCAGCAGGACCTCCGGGGGCTGGTCGTTTGTGAGGCTGGACCGTGTTCTCCCTCAGCTGGTTGCTATTAGTGCCTCTGCAGTAGCGGCAAGAAAGTCGCCCGCCAAGCCTCTGAATTCCGACACAGGCCCAGACGAGGTCCAACCTGCCACGTCCAGGAGGCGAGAAGAACGGTGCTCGTGACTGTGACCTTCCCATCGGCGGCGGACAGAGCTCGTTAAGCACCCAGATTAAAGGGCGCTGAAAGTCAGGGCGGCGGACTTAGGGGCGCCACTCCCCATTCATCTTCATGATGCAAAAGGAGACAAAGTCGGTCCACGGTAGGTCAACGCAGAGCCCAGAGGGGAGCCCGGGGTGGGGTTGGGGGTCTCGAGCGCCCCTCGCCCCACGTGGCGTCGCAGCTGGGCCTCTCCAGCCTTCTCAGTGGCAGTCCGCGTGGCCCCTGGGGACCGGGGACGCCTACAGACGGTGAGCACTCGAGGGCGTCGCTGGAAGCACCCGAGCACCCGGGAGAGGCGGCGTCCTTCTCCAGCGCGCGGCCACCCGTGACGCCTTTCCCGCCGCACTCACACGCGCCTGCGGGCCACACGCAGCCGTGCGAGTGACCACCCTCGCCCAGCCGCCCACCCTGTCAGCCATCGTCGTCAGGGCACGTCGTCGTCACACACATCGCAGCGATCGGTAGTGTGCTGACATCCGACTGTCCCGTGCATGTCAGAAGGAGGCGTTCGCCTCCGCCCTCCTGACAAGCTATTTCCTGAACAGCCCTCTGCCGAAAACAAAATGCCGAATGAAATTTTAAACAAATCTTTTTTCACTGTGCCGCTAGCGGGCAGAGAGCACAAAACAAAGCCTGGAAGCAACCGAGAGCTTCTACGGATGGAAAGAGGGTGGCTTCTGGTGGGGGTGGCATCTTGGGACGAGGGGACAGGTGTCCGGTGCAGACGGGGGGGGGGGCAGGTCCTTCCCATCCACTTCCGGAAGGAGCCGCCCTCAGTTTCAGAAGTTGGGGAAGAGAAAAACGAAGATTTTGAAGAATTTGAATCCAAACGCATCTGCCCTATTACTATGGGGAGTTGACCCCACAAGCTTATAAAATTTTGATGGCATTTTTGTTTAATAGCAAAGTTTTGAGTTTTGGGTGTTTTCTGTTTCCCTGGCTGTTTTAATAGAAATTTGGAAGCGGACCTAGGAGGAAACAGCGGCCAGATGCAATCTTAAACTAAAAGGACTAATCAGTATTTTAAGAGCACTTAGGGATTTTACTCATTAAAATAATTCCATGACAAATCGTTTAGTAGGGCAAAGAAACCCTTTATAAAGCGGTGCCCAACGCTTCCCCCGTCGGTCCCGCAGATGTCCGTTCATAAGAGGCACTTCCCGTCCAGGATTACTGGGTCAGAGTTCCTGTGATGAGTAACCGAGGTTTGTCTCATCCACCCACACTGCCTGTGTGATGACCTCGTGTGTGATGAGCTCCATCTGGAAAACGCAGGTGGCACTGGATGCCGTGGGTCGAGATGCCCGTCTTACTGCTTTACTCTGCCTTACTGCTGGACGCGCACCCCGAGGCGTCTGAGCAAGACGGCGGCGGCTCAGGCCTGAAACGCGTCTGCGGGGATGCGTTTCACCATCATATGCCTCCTCTAGGGCGACAGCCACCCGAGTGTCACCCCTTCAGGGGGACTGTGGCCCGAGCAGATGAGCTGACCAAGACGCTGTGGCTCAGGCCTGGCACTGCGAACCTCCCAGCCCAAGGGAGGAGGAGGGACACGGAGCGCCTTGCGCAGGGACACGGAGGCAGCAGGAAGAGCCCCATAGTTGTGGGCCGAGGGGGGGAGGGGACCCGGGGGGGAGGGGACCCAGGGCGGGAGAAGGATAGAGACGCTGATGAGCACCCCAGACAGCAGGTACTTCAGCCCAGTGGTCATCTTCCTGTCAGACGCCAAGGTCATGGTTAAAAGCTTGTTTCACCGGGAGCTAAGCCCAAGCCAGAACCAGCAGGGTCACCAGGCAAGATCTCCCTGCAGGAGCCGCCAGGAGGGCATCCAGAGCTGAGGGTCCATGACGAGGCCGGCGGGGTCCCCGTCGCCTCAGGGCCGTGGCCTGGTTCGCTCCGTGACCACCGCAGTGTGGCTTCACGGAAGTTCCTGCGCGATCTAAGCACTCTTACCGTGAGTGTGATACACAAAACACACACTGGTCAGAGCAAACAGCCAGCTTTCTGTCCCCGCAGGTCCTGGCTCAGCTGGGCCACTCTCCCCGAGGGTCATACCTGAGCTGTTTGAGACGGACTCTAGGGGTATGACCATCACTCGGGAACCGTTCCCGCTCTCTAGGAGCATAATAATAACAGCTGTCATTTCAAATATGAAAATAAGACATGAGTAGATGATCTTTTTAAAAATGGCCACACTAGGAATAAGAGAGGGCAAAACATTGACGTCCCCCTCCAACTAAATACACCTGACTCCCTCTCCACAGACCATTTCACCTCATAGTTTCGGGGAACATGCTTCCAACTTTGTGTCCACGCAATTGAAAGAAATCCAGACACAGCGGTACACATGCCTGGAGAGACTGCCAGGTGGCAGATGACAGGCATCTTCGGGAGCACTTGTCACCCTCCTAGCCACCTCATGTTGGTGTTTGGGAGCCCAGAGGTCCTCTCAGGCACCACCCCGCGCCGAGCCGCAGGGCCTCGTTCCAGGGGTGAACTATGCGTATGCCCGGTGCCACGGTGGCGCTGAGCCCCTCTGCGCCCAGCTGGCCCTCCGCTCACAACACAGCCCGGGCCCTTCCCTTCCAGTAATCAGCCCTCTCTGACCCCACCCCAGGGGCTCAGGTGGGGACGCCCTCACTGCCTTAGTTCCCGGGGTGGATTGGGAACCCCCATTTGGCCCAGCAGAGCATCCTAACCCCAGATCAATTCCAACATGGACATGTGATTTAAGTCAGACGAAAGGTGCTGTCTTGGGGCTTTCTGTTCACCCCTCTGGGAGGTGGCGGCCCGTGTAAGACTGAGCGCTGCGGACAGCTTTGCCAGCAACAGCAAAGAACCAGCCTGAGAATGAAAACACCACGGAGGCTCAGAGCTGCTCAGAGCTGGGCGAGGAGGAGACGCGGAGGTCCAGCCTGAGGGTTTTCCCTGCGTGAGCCAACCTAGTCCATCTTAGTTAAGGCAGCTTGGGATGCGTTTCTGAAACATGTGACCAAGAAGTACCAATTACACTAATCGGGTTTTTTTTCTTTAAATATATTATCTCATGCAGAAAACAAAAAGTACAGTGACAAACCATTGCTATGGTAACACTAGCTTTTAAAGTCGCCCATGTGTCTACCTTCGCTGAGAACTTCGCCCCTCCATGTGGCTTCCGGTTCCTGTCTCGTATCCTCTCGTCGTCCCCACAGGACCCCTTTGAGCTCTTCTTACAGGGTAGACCTGGTGGTCACGAACTCCCA
>NW_011889094.1:628333-640437 GCF_000151845.1 Pteropus vampyrus | reverse complement strand
ACACTATGCTCAATCTGATTCACCATTATAATAATGATGTCTATTCATTTATTATGAATTCCATTAAAAGTATCAAAAATAACAACAGCAATACCGCGCTTCATTGTACCATGCTGCGCGATACACTTGAATATTTTTCAAGCCTCACACTGTCTTAGGAGTAAGGCGTTCTCGCTTCCACTTTCCAGATGAGGATACTGAGGCTGGGAGAGGTTATGAGTTTGTAAGGCCACTCTGTTGGTAAGAGACAAGCTAAAGACATAATCGTGCTCGTGGGGTCCAGAGTGCAGTCTCCCCATCGCTATTTCCAGACGAACTCTCCAACAGTCCCTAAGATGGGCTCGTGCACTGTCCTGCACTCTGCGAGTGAGGGGACCCCGAACGATCGTCTGTGTCCAGTGCCTGACCTGGTGCTCGGCACATGACAGGAGCCCAATGACTGTCTGTGGCCATAATGATTGAAGCCGACAGCAGTGCTCAGAGGAGCCTGTTACAGGCCCTGATGTTTGTACTGAGCTCTTGTGATGGCGGTGGTGGTGGCCCTTCCTTGGCAAAGTATCTGCATTTAAAATAATATTTTCAACCATATACAACCGGGCAAAATAATTACAGCCAAAGGAAAAAAAAGAAAAGGAATTCTGAGAAATTGTTAGACTAATACACACAATGGTTACTGAAAAACTATTGCTCACCAGATACACACAGTGGAAAATTTAGAATGTCATGGTCACCCAGCGTGATGCATTGTAAAGTGTTAAGTGAAATCTCAAAAAACGGTTACAAGGTAATAATAATACGACAATTACATCCTTATTGTCATTAGGGCCACAACAAAAATAATAAAGCCCAATGGATTGCACACCTGCGACGCATTGTGCCCACGGGCATGCCCACGGGGCATTGGTGTGTCAAGCAGACCTGTCACGGCGAAAGCACAGCGTGCGCCAGACCGTGCCGTTCTCCGGGGCGGACCGTGAAAGCGATGAAGTGGAAGCGGCTGCAGCTGGGCTAACGAACGCGGACTCGAGTCCTCGTGCTCTGTCAAAGATAAAGTTCTGGACAAATACATACGTGCACCTGGTGGGAGGAAACGAAGGCACCTTCTCGAGGATGCACCGACAAAGGCCACGCTTGACGATGGGCGATGCAAGCGACACGGGGCTCCACGATCGTGACGTGATCAGGGACAAGCGTCACTGGCAGGTAGTAATACATTCGACAGCGCAGAGAATGGAATCCATCGAGCCACGGTGGGAAGCCGCCTGGGCAGCCCATGGCCAAGCGACAGGAGACAGGAGACCTCGAACTGCTTCAGCCGACACCTGTGTGGCCGAATGTCCCACAGGTCTCGTAAGCTGCATGGAGCAAACCTAGAGCGCCAGCAAATGTGGCCTGAGTGTAAACGGGTCCCTTAAAAACAAAAATCCATTAGCTGTAGGAACACCGTCTTTCCAAATCATTAAACTTCCCGTGGGGCTCGGACACCTGGAACTCGAACGGAGGGAAACGCGAAAGGCCGGTCCGGCCCGCCGGCTCCGTGCCGCTCACCTCCGGGCCGGCTTCCTCTCAGGGCTTTGCAAACGTTAAGTTCGTTAGGCTCTTTTTATCCACTAGGACAAGGAAGCTCATGATCGGGGCGAGAGGGTGGAGGCGGGAGAGCCGGAACCCGCAGTCGGCACCGAGTTTCCAGAGCAGATGCCTTTTCCGCGTGGAGGCCACAGATGCGCCCGACGCACCGGCGGTGGCAGCCCGGCGACCGCCTCCGGAAGCGGCTCTGCACGGCCAGCTTTCCGACGCACGGACACGGCGCCGGACCCAGCGGTTTGGAATGGCAGGTGCTCTAATGTCACGCTATGTCACAGCATGCCATGTCTCACCATGGCAGGACACGTCACACTGTCACACCACGTCATGCCAGAATGTGTCATGCTGTGTCTTATCATGTCATGCCATGTCTCAAGGTGCCAAGATATGTCTCGCTGTGTTACACCACGTCATACCATTTCTTACCACGTCACACTATGCCACACCACACCATGTCTCACCATGCCAGGACATGTCACGCTGTGTCACAGCACATTACGCCACGGAGGGACAGCACCACGGTCCTTACTCCAGCTCCTCCGTCTGCAGCGGCCTTCAGGAGTCAGTGGGGGAGGGGAGGCTCTTCGCTGAAATCATCTGTTGGTTTGCCTGTCATAAAGACAACACGTGGGAAGTCGCTTTTGAAAAAGCCCCACAGCTGCCTGGGATCGAGGTGACCGCCAACCTTCGGATGGCGCACCACAAGAGGACAGAGAAAAAGCTACAATCTAGTGACCCAGCATCCATCATGACGCTCAGTTTCGTCCCCCGTAACTGCGCAGATGCGCGATGACGTGAGAAGCGTGAAGGAGTCGCATGCCGTGAACCCCTCTCCCGTCACCTGATCTGCCGCATGACACCGAAGGCCATTTATTTATTCGTTCAATCTCTACTGAGTGTGTACCACGTCCACTATACACAGTAACACTTCGTCATCCACGTGGCCCTGTCTTCCTGTCCGTCCCTTTCCAGTCTGCACTCCTGGCGAGGCCACTGCTCTGTGTGTCCTTCTGGTTCTGATTGCACGGAATGGGACCCACACAGTGTGGACTCGAGTCTGGCTCCTCGTGCAAACGTAGGCCTCGCCCATCTGCGGACACTGTTGGCCCACAGTTCTCTCCACAGCCTGGCCGCACACGGCCGTCCACAGTTCAGTCACCCGTTCTCGTGGGGACGGCACTGGGTCGCTCCCCGCTTGGGTGTACTACGATAAAGCGTCCGTGAACGCTCTCGTGCATGTCTCTGGGGATCTGCTCGCTCGCTGCTACACCTTAGAGCACAGCGTGGGATCCCAGGGTAGGTGGACGCCCGAAGTTAGTGAACATGGCTGAGAAGCGTGCCCCGAATGGTCGCCCACCTCGTATTCCCTCAGCGACGGGTGAGTGTCCTCGAGCCGCATCGTCGCCGACACTGGTATTTTCCGTCTCTTCGGTCTCGGCGCTGTGGCGAGCGTGCAGGCCCCCTCATCGTGGATCTAATGACATTTTCTCCAGAAGCGGCGGCCTGATCACCCTCCGCGCGCTCGGTGGCTTTGGCGTCCGATGCGTCCGTCCCTGGGCCCCGTGGTTCAGTTTTCGGTCGGGTTATCATTTCCTGATTAGTTCATGCGGTTTTCACCGTGAGCGCAAATGCCCCGCCTCGTCACGTGCTGGTGTGGCATGAACAGGCGGTCTTGATTTTGATGGAGTCCAGTCTATCACTGTTTATTATTTTAGTGCTTTCTGTGTCCTCCTAAGAAATATCTGCTTCCTGCAGATCATGAAGAGATTTACAAGAAGAATTTCTAGAAGATGGTGGTTAAATTTGACGACAAATATGTGAGGAAGACGCATTGTTTTCCCTTTGTTTAGCTTCTTTCTTCTAATCGCTTACTCGCAGTGGGAAACGTCGGCCTAAACGACAACCATAAACGGAGTGAAAAGCCAGAGTGTCGAAGGAGGCAGAGAGCCCGCGTGGGGGACAGGCACGGAGGGCTCGTGGGGGGACAGGCGTGGAGGGAATTTGAAGCGGAGCCTCTCGCATCTGAGAGAGAGAAGTGCCCAGCGCAGAAACATTCCTGAGAGGTCAGCAGACTGTCTCCACGCCTGGGATGCCATTCTTACATGATTGATGCGGGTCTCATAAAGAGCGAGGGACATGAGTTCGAGTGACTCCTTCAGCCTGGCATAAACAATCACGCCTGGTGCCAAGAGAGCATGACCAGGCAAGGCCTATGACATTCCGATGGTGACGAGTAATTGTTATCATCCAGCCTCAGAATTTATACCAAATTTTGCCTCTGAGCTTTATTTTTCTTTTCGCTTCAGAATCCCGGGGAATGCTCTGCTATGATGTTTTGTTGCGGGAGGGATGATGTGGGTTTCTGGTGAGGAAAATCTGAACAGACAGTGAACTTTACAAAAATATTTCTGCACTAATCACAGCCCACATTCCAGTGCGGATCAAGCAAGATTGTTCTTTTAATTAAATCAAAATTAAATTATTCTAGTTGTCAAATCCTTCCGCACATAGACACACACAACCTAGAGATAAATTATGACAAGAACTTAGGATGTTTATGGGCATTACGAAGGCGTTTTAAATCAAAGTTGTTTATTTTCACTTATCTACGCTAATAACATTTATCAGAACAAAGTCTCGCAATGACATTAAACATCTCGTTAAATATTAAAAACATACGCGATCAATTCATCCCCACATTTGAAAATTCCAAGTGGATGACTTTTCCGCGTCGTGTTGGAATCACGGCAAAGACGCGGTTATAGTTTTACTCTCTTCCCTGGTGTCGCTTCTCCCCGATGTCACCGCTTCTCAGGAGCAGAGCTTTCCTCTCGCTCTTCCTTCCACTGAATGAGCCCAGCTTTAACACCCACCCGTCTGTCCCAAAGCTGTCCCTCCTGCAGCATTGATTCAAGACCCATGAGGCCAGGGTTCCGAACGCCTTCACCCTAAGCCGCCATTGGCAGGCGCTCCACATGCTCCTTGACTGTGAGGGCCCTTGTCCTTCATCACGTCACTCACACGTCACTGGCCTTTAAGTCTTTGCATTACCCTACAAAATATTCTCCCATCAAAATGCCTCGTTCTTTGCCCATTATGCCGATAAAAACGGGGTGACGCCTTGGAGCCTCGGGTAGCTGGACCCTCCTCTCTGCTGCCTTCTCTCTACCTCCAGGTTTTTCTCACCTTCTCCCCAGATACCCTGCTATCGGGCTCCGTGTCTTCCTCTCAGCTGTGACTTCTACCACCCTCCTGGGTAACTCCATGGGGACACATAGCCAAGCCATGTCCTCCTAGCTCACGCTGGCCCGCTAATCCCCAGCAGCTCTCACCCTGCCCTCTTCCAGACACACCCCTGGTCCTTCAGGTCACCCTCAGGGCTTGGTCACAAGCCGAAGAATCAGCTACCTGGTCACAGCTTCCCTCCTTCCTACCTGCTTGCCGACTTTGATTCTAATGGCTACCAGAAAACTCACCATCATCCGGCTATATAGTCAGAGAAGCAGAACCAATAGGAGATTCATCTACCTATCATCTATCATCCATCTATCATCTGTCTATCATCATCTATCATCTATCCATATCTATCTATCATCTATCATCTATCTATCTAGGTTTATTTTAAGGAATTGGCTCACAGGGCTGTGAGGTCTGGCAAGTGTGAACTCTGCAGGCTGGAGACCCAGAGAACAGTGTCGTCGCCATCTTGACCCTGAGGACTACAAACTCAGGCACGATTTCTATGCTACAGTCTGGGGGCAGAATTACTTCTTCTCTGGGTGACCTCAAGTTTTCCTCTTCGGGCCTTCAACTGCTTGGATGCGGCCCACCCACACTGTGGAAGGTCATCCGCTTTACTCAAAGTCAGCTAATATAAATGTTAATCTTGTCTATAAAGACCTCCGCAGCAACGTCTGGACTGGAGTGTGACCACACAACTGGGCACCGTGGGCCAGTTAAGTGGACACACACAGTTAACCACGATGCCGGCCATGAGCTGCGTTCTCATGCTATCGTCCAGCTTAAAACGGAGGCCCCGCCCTCTCTGCAATGCCCTGAAGGTTTGCTAACTCTTCATCTCATCCACTTGCAGGAAGCTCAGCCTGAGGTGAACCCAGCTCTTCATTTGTCTTTACGTACGTGTGACAACCCAGCCCTTCTGGAGGAGTCACAGGCCAGCAGCCCGATTTCACCGTAGATTCGGCCAGTGGCCCCCAGCGGGCTCGCCAGCCCCCTTATGACCTGTGCAGCTCCTGGGGCCTCAGATGCTGCAAACCGCCCGCTTCTGCAGTTTCGCCCCTCGGCGCTCCGTGCTGGGCCCCTGCTCCGCCCCCTGCTCCGCCCCCTGCTCCGAGCCCCGCCCCAGACCCGGTCCTGCTGCGTCGGGGCCTCTCCTGCCTCAGACCCCGCCCCCGGGCCCCCCGCCGCCCTCTGACTGCCCCCTGCTTCTCTCCGCTGCTACGCAGCCCACCTTCTCAACAACGGCCCCCGCGTGGCTGCCGTCCCTCTGCCTCCGCCTCCTCCTCAGGCCCCAACCAGGCTTCTCACCCCAACCACCAGCAAAGTAACGCGCTCATACCGAAAGGCGACCCCGTGTTTCTAACCCTAAGCCGCAAACTCCAGTCCTCATCTCGGCAGCACTGCTACTCCTGGGCTTGTCCCAGAAAGCGCCCTCTCGGTGGCCTCTGTGTCACTGATTTTCCTTTTTCAAGGTATTAAAGTGTTCGCGTTCCTTCAAGTTCGGTCCCAGGCCTTCATCCCCGCCCTGCTAAACCCTCCTGGGTGGCCTCGTCCAGGTCCGCAGTTCCAACGTCACCCACACGGTGAAGAATGAAAATGCGTCTCTCCCGAATCCTTCCCGAGCGTCCAAACTGACTGGGTTTCTGCTAAAGGAGAAGAAAGCTTTCGGGGGGACTTCGTGCACAGATTTTAGCTCCAGGACCACGATGGACAAAAGACCTCAATATAAAACAGACAAGAGAATCTCTCAGGCAGCACCAGACGGAGTTCTCACTGCTGAGGGACTGAGTGGTGACACCTGAGCCGCACAGGGAAGAGGACAGACGTGGCGACTGGGCAGGTGGGTTCCTGAGGGAGGGACCGCAGAGCACCGCGTGGCGCTGGCCTGGGCGGGTGGCTCTGTTCTTGCACGCACGTGCCTGGCCCAGTCCCTCGGTGAGCCACTCGGGGCCACGAATCTCACCAAGGTGACGGTGACGAAGCACCGTCCACTCAGCCGTGCCCAGCCAGGGGCAGATTTCTGGTCTTTCTGTGGCTCTTTACTGCTGTTGGAGCTGACCAGCAAAGGTGACCGAGGTGGCCCGCAGGATGGTGCTTGCTGGTGTCAGTGTCAGGGTCAGGGTCCCGCGCTGTTGTTCTGGCGGACGCAGAAGCTCTGCTCATGACGCCGGGAACGTGTTCATAAACCTTTGCGAACATGGAGGTTTTATCTGATTAGCACATAATCACAAAATTAAAAAGAGTGACGCCACATGTGTCCTGTTTAAAAAAAACATAACTACATACTGTTAATCGTTCCTATCATAATTTGATCCATTTCAGCATACATTTATATATTTTATGTATACAAATATTATATCTTGTATTGTATGTAAATATTATGTTATACATATTCCTTCAGCATGTGATTTTAGAAACTTTTAAACCAAAATCCAAAGACGAAGTGAAAAACAGACTAGTGATTAAGGTGACTGTGACATGTATTTCATAGACAGTTATATTGTCTGAGAAAACTTAAAAAGCATCATTTATGAATACAAATACAAAACAGATTGAGGTCGATTGATGTGGCCAAAAGATTGAATCTATGTCATGTCACCAGAGCACAGAACAGCACACTACGCACTTGGTCACTAGGCGAAGGTGTGGCTTTCTGTCCTTGACACCCTGTGACTGAGCAAGTTCATTCTGGGGGAACTCTCCGGAGGCAGCCGGGGAGGACAGAGGACAGCGGCCACGGTGCGCCCGGGGCCCCAGGCAGCCGCTGCGCTCCCGCTCCTCCGGCTGTAGATTATTTAGACGACATGCCATGTGCCGGCGTGGTCACACTCTGTGACTGAAACTGGGACATGCTGTCCTCATCTCAGGGAGGGGGCGTCAGGGCGGGGTGTGGGACAGCTGCCTACATTGCAAGAAGTGGTGACAGCATTTGTCCAGGTCCCTCTGATAAACCAGAACAATCGAAATGCGAGTTGTATCTAGAACGTCTCACGGGGTCGCCATAATGGTAGACTAGTGTCTCTGCAGTGGCCGCGCAGGCCAAGAACCCTGTGAAGATCAGCGAGCCGAGACCGGAGATGGGACATGGAGACTGCTGGGGACAGGAGCCCAGGCCCAGAACAAGCCACCGCCCAGTGCCCGCGTGGGTGTGAGGCCGCCTCCCAGGGACTGCTGGCAGCAATGACAAATGCCACGGCTCTGCCCCCACCCTGCTGCCCCGCCGTCCACACATGGTTCCAGTCGGAGCCACCAGGTTCTGCAACCAGGAGGCAAACGCCGACGACGCGCTTGTGTGCCGTCACCGGCCCTTCGAGTCCTGACCGCTGCACGTCTGTGCTCAGATCGTTCAGGAACCTCTGAGCTGCGGTGAGGTCTCGCGCATCGCGCCGTGTTCTACTGCAGACACGTGGCGACGTTGCAATTTTAGACGGGACAGGGAAGGCGAGCCCCTTCGTCTGAGAGAAGGCGTCTGCTCTGTCACCCAGTTTACTCCCAACGCGAGGACGCAGCTGGCTCCTTGGCAGAGGGTGGCTCCACGACACGGCAGAGAGGCCACCTGCAGGCAGGAAACGGTGCTGCCCACTTCAGGCCTGAAGGCCACTGTGGTCGGGGACACTGCAGAACAGTCTGAACTCTCTCCTCTTCCATGGGAACATGTGAGTGGCCGGTGCTCATGACCAGCGTCACCTGCCAGGTGGTTCACAGCAGGGGCTGACTGCCGGGCGAGGAGACCTCAACGCCAGGATGGTAGGCTGTCTGCTGATGGCGACAACTGGGAGTGAGAGCCTGTGGGGCTCCCCAGAGAGCCTTGTGTGCCCAGGGAGGGCCCAGACGCCAGCCCTGCCACACGGAGGACACCTGGCCTGCCACTGCGGGCCCAGGAAGCAGAACGGTCCCAGGGAGCATTACAGCAACTCCCTACTTCTTAACGTGACTCCAGGCTGTCGCCCTCCCCTCCCAGCACGGGCTTCAGGGGGTAGGGGCAGCAGCGTGTCAGGGGCGTCCCCACTCTGCTCAGCAGCGGTGGCCCCATGAGCCTGGCCTGCGAAAAGACAAGGGAGGTGACGTTAAAACACCTTTGAACCTGGACCTTCCATCTGAACACGTTTCAACAAGCAAACATAACCAGGCGCCATGAGACCTTTGCAGGGTGACAGGCGGGCTGGGAGATCTTCCAGGGCAGGGGGAGGCCGCAGGCCCCTCCCTCAGATCCCGCCGAGTGGCAGTCAGTGACGTGGCCGATGCCCCACCCCCCTGCACGTGGGACAAACACGTGGACACAGGAGATGGAGTTGGCCAGGCTGGACTTGGGTCCCCATCTAAAGCCACGACCACGGCCTTGGAAAGACAAGGGCCAGTGGAACGCGGGGTGTTCGGGTCCACCCGGCAGGCGTATGACTAAGCCGTGTGACTCTTGCCTTAGGGAACAAACCCTCCTGAACTAAATGTTTTTTAAAATTGTCGTCCAATGCTGCAAACTTAAGTTATTCAAACATATGGATCAAATTTTCCTTAAAATTACCATGCTTCAAACACTGAGCTGAAAAACGCCTGGCGATGCTACTGAAAGCGCTTTTTCAAATGGGTTGAGTTCAAGTAGAAATGTTTACTGAGTCCCAAAAAGTTTCTGGGCGCACGGTCTCAACTGAAGGCTCATGGGAGTTGTTCGTGCGCAAACCCGAGCAGTCAGCTTTGCCTCCATCCCACAGTCGCCAAAGTCCCACAGAGCCGAAGAATCTCAGGGGATGACTCCGTCAAACTTCTGGCTTTTCTCTCACATTTTCTTTCGCAGTCAAATAACTTCAGATATTACACATTCGATCGTCAATATTAATTTTCTATTTTTCCACCTAGTTTATTGTATACTTATGATCAAAAAGTTAAGACCACATTCTAAGTGTAACTATTTAAACGATAACTCCATTATTCATTTTTAATTGTGATATAGAATTTTAACCACGGCACAGAATGTCCTCGTGAGTGGTTGCTGCCACTCCTGAAGTGAATTCAGTGGCGGCGACCCCTGAGCGTTGGGACTGGAGGTCCGGAACTCTGAGTTTTAGTCCCAGAACCTGCTGTGAATCAGCCCCGTGTGGTCGGGGTTCACTCTCCCTCTCGAAGCCTGGCCCCCTGGCTGAGATGCGGAGGCCGGCGCATGCAGCCCGGGGCACTCAGAGCTGGGCTCCACACCGGGAAGCTCAGCCTGGGTGACGTGTCTCAAACTGGCAATTAAGAACAAGGGAGGGCCCTGGGGTTGACGTCATAGCCGCGGAATTGTGGGACACTAAGTGGACGGGCACGGGTCACCTCCACGCACAGTCTCTGCCCCAAACGTCCAGGAGCTTCTGAGATAGGGAGAGAGATGACCCAGTTCTGTATTTTTTGACTCTCGAGAACAGGAAAGACAGGGCAAGCCAGCGCGGGGGCCACGCTCCATGCCACCCGTGTCCCCAGGTGTGGCTGGGGGACTCCCCGCGTGCGCCACTCAGGCCTGCTCACCAGAACCAGGGAGAAAACGCCCCAGGGCTGATGACAGAGCTGGAGGGGGTTCCAGGTTTTGCTGACTGTGAACCCCAAGTCCAGGCCATAGGAAGGGGTCTGGGAATTTCTAATATTTACCCCAAAGTAAAACAGGTGGACCAGGTGGGACCAGGTGGTCACTACAAACAGCGGCCACTTGCGCTGTACAAACAATGGGACGCTTCTCACCACAGAAGGCTATTCGCGAACCCAAGAGGGGGCAGGGCCTCCCCACGCACGGCTGCCCCGGCCCCCGGCCCTCCGGGGCTGTGCTGTGCTGACCCCATCCCAGGGTGGGCCACAGACAGGCCACAGCTCCCAAAAGGACTTGTTGGCTCCAAGCCTCAGCCCCCCGTTTGCAGGACACACGGCCTGGCAGGCTTCCTGAGGTCAAGGGTTCACGGTCACCCAGTCGGCTGTGCCCAGGGGAGGGAGAGAGGCTGGGCTGCGCCATCCGGGGACCCCCAAGGTGAAGATGGGAAGCTCCCAGGACGTCTTGGCTCGAGATGGCCTGGGGACCTCCTATAAACAGCCACCCATGGAGTGGGGGGCAGACAGCGTTTGAGGGGAAAATATGGGGTGTTCTTTTAAAAACGTACCTTTTGTCTTTTTTAAAACAACTTCCCTCCCCCAGGAAATCACTGTGGTAAGTCAGGAGGAGAAACGATTCGTCTAAAAGCAATGGTGTCCACGAGCCCTTACCCAGCAGGTTTAAGGTAGTTGTTCCAAAACGTGCTGTCTGTGGGTGACACGTTTTCTACTTCAGCTGTCGGGCCCAGCCCGTGAGGAAGAGGACGCAGGTGGGGACGCAGCCGGGCAGGTGGGATGTGGCCTGGGCCGGCGGGCCGGCTCCCCACGGCGCCCACAGTGTTAACTGAGCGGTTTTCTGCGATGTCTGGTTGTGCGCAACGGTCCTCAAGTTCTTTCGTTTCAGGGTTTCATTTTAATATCATAGAATTTTCATTCTTCCAGATAAACTGTAATTTTTCATCATCTCCTAAAAATTAATTTGAGTTTTTGAACTTGTAAACAAAGCTACAGGTTCCTCTAAAAGATGTATATCCTTATAATACCTTACCATGCCTCCATTTATTCAAATCTCCCTGATGAAAATGTTTGTTTTCTTGACCCTCTCGGTGTGGTTATTCTTAAGACTTTTACTTGTTCCCGCAGATAGAGCAGTTTCGTCCTGTTTTATGCCACGCGCCCGCTTCCGCTGCCCCCTCCCCGGCCGGCCGATGGCGTCCCCCACGCCCCCCACACACCCCGCCTCGTCGTCTGCGTTTAGCTGCCTCTCCGGTCTCAGTGGCAACTGCTGTGTCATCAGCTGCATTCAGACCACTGTTCCCTACCGGGATGAAAAATTATTTTCATGAATTATGATTTCGAATGTCATTAAATGTGTTTGCTGTCAAGATGGTCACAGGTAGTGAACTGTATTAATACATTTTCTAATACTGAACACTTCTGATTCCTGGAACAAAGCCAACTTTGTCTTAATGTGTAATATTTTTAAATGAGTTGGATTTATTTATCAGCATCTCGTTTCAGATTTTTGTCTTCAGTCTTAAACGTGACTGCTAATGTCAGGCTTCGGTAACCGGGTACCACTCGCTTCATGAAACAGGATGCCGTGTTTGGGGGCGTCTGCCAGATGCTAGGAGCGCTCTCGCCGGTGCACACCCACAAGCCGTCCGAGGCCAATGTCGTTTCCGTGGGTAACGTTATTACTCTGATTCTGTTTCTTATTGTTGTTATTG
>NW_011889094.1:621944-626954 GCF_000151845.1 Pteropus vampyrus | reverse complement strand
CCAACGTCCCCCACCAGCGCACCCCTCCATCTTTACCTCTCGGGGCACGCCGAGTCACCGCTGGCTTTCCTGTAAGTTATATCAATTTATTTTCTGTACCATTTTAAGAGAATTACTGCAGAAAGGGAAAAGGGAAGGCCATGTGCCCCGGAGAACTCCACGTCAAAGCAGGTTCACAGGAGGCGGGAGTGCGCGTCACCCTCTCTGGCCGGGTCACAAATCACCCTGACACTGGGGGCATTAAACAGCAGCTGCGAATCCTCTCGCAGTGTGCGTGTCAGGAACCTGTGCAGTTTATCCGGCCTGGGTCAAGGTCACCCATGAGGCCGCTGTCAACCTGGCGCCAGGGCCTCTGTGGTCCCGTCTGAGGCTGGACCGGGCCGCCTGCAGCCCCTGCGTGGCCACTGTCCAGCCCCCTCCCCATGGTTGGGGTGGGGGCCTCAGCTCCTCCCGGCCATGTGTGCCTCTCGCTGCAAATGCGTGTGACACAGACATCGGCTCCCAGCACGACGAGCTGGGAGAGGGACAGAGAGGAGGGGAAGAGAGGCCTCCGAGGCAAAGTCACAACCTTTTACAGCGAATGCTGCCATGATGTCTCCTCGCTTCTTCTGCTGTCTCCCTGAGTCCGTCCGGAGGGACCCGGCAACGCCGTCCACGGCAGGGGGGCGCGGCCGGAGCGGAGGCAGGGTCCCCCGGGCACAGACAGCACCCATCTCCCGGCCAGTTACAGGCGGTGAGCACGGCAGGAGGTTAGGGAGGCGTCGCTCCCAGTTTTTGGATCCACCTGCCCGGAAATTAGGCTGCGGCTTCCCACGCAGAAGACCAAACAAAAACGTTACATTTTCCTCTAGAGGTGGTTTTGTTTTATTAGCCAGGTTCTATGAAATGCATTCTCTAGGGAAATTTCAATCACGATTTTAAGATTCTACATCCTTTCTTCCTTCTCTGCTCAGGAATAAACTAAAAAAAAATTCCAAAAAAAAAAAAAAAAAAAGTCCCTCCTCCTCACTCCTACTGCTTGTCACCAAAAGGTTTGGGTACGTCATTGTCCTTTGGTTGGCATTTTTAGTGCTGAGACTTTTCTGTCTTCGTTTGTATTGTGGTGACGGATACAAAGGTCGCACTGGGACTTGGCGACCTTCCTTTAAGCACTTGCACTTCTATTTCGTATGCGCTTTCGAACTAAATATGCTAAGAGGTAAATGAATGAGAATTCTAGATATAAATCGCGAATGCGTTTATTCTAGGAAGCAACGGTAAAAAGTACCCACATGATTTAAGGGCAAGTTTTACTCATAAGTGGTCACGTGGGCACAAAATCCCGAACATGACAAGGGCGTATTTGACACAGGTAAGATGGCAATGCAGCAAGTCCCCTCAGACGTCCCATTAAATTCAAAACAGACGGAAGTACGTTTAAAGACTCATTCAGCCCGAGTGTGTGCAACAGTTGACACAGCTCGAGACGGCGGCAATGCCGCGGGATTCAGTGCTTAGCTCGCGCGTTCTTTCACGAAGCCATGAGTTTTAGCAACAAGAGCAGCTTTGGGTGACAGACTTCCTGACCCCTTGCGGCTTCTACCTAACAGTCTAGGCGACAAGTCCATGGCACACTCGCCATAACGTTCTTATACACAGGTGGAGAGGCGGACGCTTAGAAAGGTAAGAACTTTCTCAAGGTGACCCCATCGGTAAGTGGTGGAACCAGATTTGAACCAGGACGTCTGACTGCGGAACTTTGCTCCTAACTGTGGCGACACGCTGCCTCCATCGGAAACACGTGAACGGGCATGGATCGGCATCTGTCGACTTAACTGAAAGTTTGTGAATGTTTGATGACGGATGGCCGAGATGTTTTTTTTTAATCTGAATCAAATTGTGGGGTGCTATCTTTTTCATCTGGACGCTTTTCACCCAAACAAATGGCGCCTACAGAACAAAGCTGCTTGACATTGTCGTCCTTGGTCAACATCACGTTAGCACCATTTCAAGGGGACACAACGGGAGGAAGCGCAGGCAGCGTTGTCAACGCGAGCGTGTCGCGTGCCGTGTGCCGGGGTCGCCCCCTTCAGCCTCGTCCTCGCCCGGTTTCTAAACTTGGCCGTGTGTGACGTTACCAGTCACCTCCTAAGACTTCTGGAGCTGGGAGCGAGACCCAGCTCCCGCTGGCCCGTGGCCTGGAAAAGTCTGGTCTCCTCATGCTTCTTCCATGCGGTTAGCTGAAGCGCTCTCTGCTCCAGCGTGGGCAAAGCCAACCCGTCTCCCCTGGCGGTCTTAAAATTTTTATAAAGTGGAAAGTATTTTGCTTTCTTGGACTATCAAACTCGAGAGAGGGAAGGACACCGCAGTTGTGCTTGGGGGCAGCGTGTGCCTCCTGCGTTTGGAAATCTCGAGATCACCACGAATCCAGCGGCTTAAGGTTTGCAGTTTGACCCCATGCGTGCATCCCTTTGTTGACATTTTGAGTAAAACGCCTCCTCATCATTATTACAGTGACACCTATTTCTCTGCATTTCACTATCTTCCGCAAAATGGCACATTTTGGAGCAGACTTAAGAAGTAGAAAAAAAAAATAAGGTTTCTCTCTGCTGAGAAACAGGAGGGGGCCGCTGGGGCGTCGGGCTCTGAGCGGGCAGCACCGCCACTTCTGGGCCCAGGCGTAGCCGGGCGGCTCAAAAAAAACCCAAACTCTTACAGCCAAAGCTCTGTGGATACTGAGATTTTTTCATTTTTGTCTCAAGAAGGTTCAGTGACACATCAAAGAATCGTTAATAAAACAGGGATTAGATGATCCTGACTAAAGATCTACGAAAGCTCAGGGCTGAAATACAATTTCCATCATTTTCAGTTGCTTTTCAATCAAACTAAAACTTGGCAGCATTACTAACCCTGCTCCTAAAGTCTGTATCTCAGCATGTTGTTTTATTTGAACTTACCTTCTGGCCGTTAAGAGTATAATTTTATTTCCCCAGAGGGTCATTTTCATGTTTTTTCAGCCCATTTGGTCTGAGAGTTTGCAATGATGAAACTAGAACTTAAAATTAATAAAGAGAATGCTGTATTAATGCAGGTTTGGGCTTGTTTTATTAATATTATTTTACTTTGAGAGGGGCTTGCTTTTTCCAAAGTTTCGATTTGAGAAATGGCTCTTTGCAGTTGCGTTGCCAGAATGCAGTTAAGCGCGCATAAAACCGCGCAGGATCAGGGCGGGCAGGAAGCAGTGCTACCACAGACATTTTTGCAAAAGACACGCTTCCAACCCGGAATTTATGTCCTAGGAAACTTTCGAGCTAGGTTACATAATTAGTGAAGAACTTGAAAATGTATATTTTGTCCACCTAATCTTATGACATTTGTTCGAGTAATGTTTATTTTTATGTCCCAAATACTTTCTGGTAAGAGGCATTTTGGTCAAGGTCCACGTAGCCCATGAAAGCAAATGCATGAGCAATTTCTTGGCAAAGGAAGCCACATGACCCTGAAGATAACTGGGCCCATAAAGTCAGTGCTTGACACAAATGAACCGGGTTGCACGCACCAACCAGTTATTTAAGCTCCAAGGGACCCTGGCTTCTGCAAGAGCTGTTTTGTTCAGGGACGAAGGACAAGGCTTGCATTCTACCAGAAGAGGCATCTGGCTTTCGGTGACTCACCTCCGGGAACCAAATTCGGTGGAGATATTTTTCTAAGACAATCTTTAGGACGTTCCCTTCTGTTCACACTTTGCTCGGTATCTTTACTGTGGTGGGTGCAGTTTACTGTCTATCAATTAACCTAAATAAAGCTGTTGAAAATCAAAACTTGTTGGTCGCAGCTAAATTGTAGTGAGAGAAATCTGTATCTATCACGTACATTGGGGGCAAGCTGAGAAGTGACTGTCTACAACCCCGCGTCACCAAGTGAGGGAAGGGACAGCTCAAACTGAAGACAGGACGGGGATCATAACGAAAGGGCAGAGTCAGCGCTACGAAAACCGAACCGATCAATCGCGGGGAGTTTCCAGAACCGACCGTGACCGTCATCACCGGAAGGCGACACGGGCATGTGCACCACATGGGCCACCCCTCCTCCTGGCGCCTCTCAAGGGAACGCACGGAAACCTTGGTGCCCGCACATCTGGGGACTGTCCTCGCCCCAGCCGGGTCGCGGGGTTACGTCTCTTTCGTTTGCGGTCACTTAGGTCCCCTCCTCTCATGTGGGGGAGGGACCAACTGTGAGAGGGTTTCTTGTGAGGCGCGCTCACGACAGGTGGCCGAGAAGATGGGACCCCTGAGCCGAGGCCCCGGCTGGACCAGGGTGGCCGCAAACTGGACAACGCACCGCGCTGGTCTCACGGGCTTCTGGCGAGGCAGGGCAGGGCAGTGCGCTTCCCTCGGTGTCCTCGCTGAGCCAGGGGACCCCAGCGCAGTTGCGCCCCACAGGCAAAGTGGACACCTGCCCCATGCACCTGCCCAGCACCCCTACCCGGCCCACCTGCCCAGCACGCCCGCCCACAGAGCCAGCCTTGCACACGGGACCCCCACCTCGCTGGTTCCTGCCTGTCTGGCTCATCACTGTGGCTCCCACCCTCCCCGAGGCCCCCAGCTGGGTGACATGGCCATGCTGTCACCCTGCTCTGACCCAGCTCTCCTCCAGGCCCGACATCTGGCATCTGCCGGAGGCCCCGGTGCACGTCGCTGGCCAAGGTCAAATCATTAAGTCAAAAACAGACCAAGTTCCGTTCCTCACCTGAGTTCTGCTTTGGGTTCTGATGCTCTCAGTGATTTCCAACGAGGTTCGTCTGTGTGAACATCGTCCAATGTTAGGAAGCACATTCATGCGGTGACCAGCGAGAGGTACACAGCTATGCGCAGAGGAAGACGGTAAAATATTCTGGTGTCACAGATGGGGTCGCCCGGCATGAAGAATCCAGCCAGCATCAGAGGCAATAAATAAAGTTGGAAATGGGAGAAGGGACATCACGACTGATGCCACAAAAATAAGAGAGACGCGCGAGAGGCATTCGGAACA
>NW_011889094.1:607743-620619 GCF_000151845.1 Pteropus vampyrus | reverse complement strand
TGATGCCACAAAAATAAGAGAGACGCGCGAGAGGCATTCGGAACAATTACATGCCGACGAATCAGACAACTTAGAAGAAATGGATAAGTTCCTACCAATATACACCCTACCAAGACTGAATCAAAAAGAAATAAAAAGCCTGAAATAAGGAGATTGAATCAGCAATCAAAAATCTTCCAACAGAGCAAAGCTCAGAACTAGATGGCTCCACAGTTGAATCATACAAATATTTAATAGCAAATTTTCTTAAACTTTTCCAAAAAAAAAAAAAAAAAAAAGAAGAGGGAAGAAGAAGAAGAAGAAACTTCCAAACTAATTTTACGGGGCCAGCATTACCCTGATATGAAAGCCAGACGACAACCCCACAGGAAAAGGAAACATAGGCCAATATCTCCAGTGAACACAGATGCAAAAATTTTCAACAAAATATTAGCAAACCAGATTCAATAGCACATTAAAAAAATCACACACCATGACCAAGTAGAAGTTTTGCCTGGGATGCAAGGATGGTTCAACATCCACAGATCAATGTGACACACAGCAACAGAATGAAAATCACATTACCATTTCGATAGATGTAGGAAATGCATTTGAGACGATTTAATACCTTTCCATGATTAAAAACTCTAAACAAATTCTAGAAAAAACTTACTTCAACATAATAAAGCCCGTATATGAAAATTCCACAGCTACCATCATACTCGATGATAAAAAGTGAGTTTTTCTTTTAAGATCTGGAACAAGGCAAGGTACCCACTATCATCACTGCTGTTCAACAGCACTGGAAGCCCCAGGCAGAGCTATTAGAAAATAAAAAAATAATAATAAAATAAAATGTAAAATAAAATAAATCCAAATCAGAAAGGAAGTAAAATTGTGTTTGCGTATGACATGATCTTATACGTAGAAACTCCAAAAACTCCAACAACAAAAAACTGTTATAACGAATAAATTCTACAAAGTTGCAGGATACACAATGAACAAATAAAAATCAGTTTCATTTCTAAACAACAATAAATTATCTGAAAAGGAAATTAAGAAAAGAGTCCCATTAATAATAGCTTCAAAAAGAATCAACATTTAGACTTTAACTTACCTGAGGAGAAGATTGCTGCGCCGAAACTACAAAGCAGGATGGGAGAAAGTACAGCGGACAGGAACGAACGGAAACACACCCCGCGTTTATGCATTGAAAGAATGTCATTAAAAATTCATACGACCCAAAGTGACCTACAGATTTATATACAATCGCTATCAAAATCCCAATAGATTTTTTTATAGAAATAGAAAAATTCACAGAGAACCAAAAAGACCTCAAATAGCCAAAGCAATATCAAGCGAGTACCACAAAGCTGGAGACATCGAACTTTCTGATTCCAAAATGTATTACGAAGCTACAGTAATCTAAACGGTAGAGTAGTGGCATAAAGATGGCCACACATACCAGTGGGACACAGTAGAGAACCTCGCAATGAACCCGTACGTATTTAGTCAACCAGTATTCAATAAGTTGACAAGAATACACAAGGAAACTCTCTCCAATAAACGGTGTTGTGAAAACTGGATTTCCACATGCAGAAGAATCAAATCAGACTCTTATTTTACACCATACAAAAAATTAACCAGAATTGGATTTAAGACTTAAATGTAAGATCTGAAATAGTAAAATTCTTAGGGGGAAAAAAAAAAAAAACAAGGAAAAACATTCTCGACATTGGTCTTGTCAATGATTTTTTGGATGTGACACCCAAAGCACAGGCAACAAAAGCAAAAATAAACAAATGGGGCTGCATTAAACTATAAAGCTTCTGCACGGAAGAGAAAACGGTCGACACAATGAAAAGGCAACTGAGAAATGGAAGAAAATATCTGCGAGCCACGGACCTGATAGAGAGTTAATATTTAAAATATACAGGACACTCCTACAACTCAACAGCAAAAAAATAATAACCCAATAAAATGGGCAGAAGATTGAAGGGACTTTTCTTCAAAAAAGACCAACAAAAGGCTGTCAGGTGAATGAAAAGATGCTCAGCATCACCGATCGCCAGGGAAATGCAAAGCAAAACCACAAAGAGATAGTACCTCACGCCAGTTAGGACGGCTATTATTATTTTTCAAATGACAAATGTTGGCAGAATGTGGAGGAAAGAAAACTTTGTACATTACCGGTGTAAATATAAATAGGTTCAGCAACTCCAGAAGTGTGGATTCCTAAAAAAAAAACTAAAATGGAATCGCCGTGTGATCCAGCAATCCCGCTTCAGAATATTTATCCAAAAGAACTGAAACCCGGCTCTTGAAGAAGCAGTCACACCCCCAGCTCCTT
This sequence comes from Pteropus vampyrus, assembly GCF_000151845.1. Classification (NCBI taxonomy): domain Eukaryota; kingdom Metazoa; phylum Chordata; class Mammalia; order Chiroptera; family Pteropodidae; genus Pteropus; species Pteropus vampyrus. Next base: position 618,290 of record NW_011889094.1, on the reverse strand, counting down.
GTGGCATTATCCACGATGGCCAAGACACGGAAGCACGCCGAATGTCCACCAGCAGCGTGTGCACACACTGAAACGCCACTCATTCTTTCCAAAGCGCCATTTGCAATAACATGGATGCACCTTGAAGACTGAGTGAAATAAGCGAATATAATAAATATATTAAGTGACACAAAAGGACAACTACAGCATGCCCCGCTTACACGAGGACTCCAAGGGCCAGGCCCCGAGTCGCAGGCGGGGGCGTCGTCAGGGGCTGGAAGAGGGAAACGGGAAGCTCTGGCCGAGGGCAGGTCAGTCCCCTGGGAGGCCATCCGTCCTGGGGGCTACCGCCCGGTGAGTGTGGAGTGAATGCCGCGTTATGTTAAAAACTTGCCGAGAGGGTGGATCTTACGTTAAGTGTCCTTGTCACACACAAAATATGACAATAATAATAAGACAGCAGGAAGAAAATTTCGGCAGAGACGACGCTGACGGCCTCAGAGGACGCTGACCCTTCCCTCTGCGCTCATCCAGCGTGTGCATTAAACACGTGCAGATTCCTGTGTCAATCATACTCCATACACAAAGTTGCCATCGGAAACGGCTTTATGCTCAGAGTATAAAAGAAGTCGGTGATGAGAAATCAGGAAGAAACCACGGCCAAGTGAGACCTCCGGGCATCATGGGACTGACTGCGACACGGTCATGGGACTGGCCCTGCTTTCTCAAGTTCATGCAAATGTTTTGCTTTTCACAGCCCTGTAATCAATAGTGACAAATACAATGTACAAAAAGACTGTACCACTTTTCGAGCATATTTGCCATTTGTAAATATTGGAAGCCCAACAGAAAAATAATGGTAAAATTACAAATTCGGTGATAATATTTTCATAATAACTAATTTGCTTATCATGTGCTAAATTTTACACATTTTAATGCATTTTGTTTTCTAACATTCTTAAGATGCAAATGACTCAATTTCTTATTGAGAGATCAATTTCCTGGTGTCGCAAAGTGCAACAGGGACCTGTAATGCTTTACATTCAAGTCCATTTAATCATTATGGATGTTTATTTTTCATCTCGAGGAACAACCTGTGGTTAAGGAAGTAAATTAGCCAAGTGAACAAAGCCGACATCGCACCGCGACTAAAGTCTGCAGCCACGCGTTCGGCCCGCGGGCGGGGGCCAGCGGTGACGTTGCGTCCTCAGTGTGTCCTACGATAGATGGCTGGATAAAGACACTGCGGTGCACACATCACACACAATGGAAAACCACTCAGCCATAGCACATGAAACATCGCCAGTGGCGACAACATGGATGGGCCTAGAGACAATCATCTGAGCGAAATAAGCGCGACGGTAAAGTTGAAACGCACACGAGATCACTTACATGTGCGACGTAAATCTAACAGCAACACGACGACCGTGACAAACACAGAGACTCGTGGACAGTGGGTTAGCGGTTACCAGGGGGAAGGGGGAGGGAAGGCGAATGGGGATAAAAGGGATCGAATGTGTGGTGACCGGACCCCAGCTCTGGGTGCTGAACCCCAATGCGGTCTATGTATATGTGACATACTGCTGAATTGCACACTCAAAACTCACTGGGTTTTGTTGATCAATGTCGCCCCAATAATTTTCAATTTTAAAAAATCTATGTCCGTTCTGGAAATGGTGAGGACAGGAGTGAACTGTCTCCACGTCACCTACGTCACCTGCGGCTGGCAGGACAGAGCGAAGTGTCAGTGTCCGCAGGCCTGAAGTAAGAAACAAAGGCATTTTCAGAGATTATTACGAGATCATCGAATTGAATCTAAGAAGCTCGACGAGGTCCCCGTGTGACAGCCACAGCTAGTGCCTGGCACGACTGTAGCACCATTACCATCCACGGGGCCAAAACCAGGCGACACCGCCTGACTCTGACCCTGAGAGCCAGAGGCCAACAGGAGCGGCCTCGCGTCTTCCGCAGCGTGGCGCCAGCGAACTCGCGTGGACACACTCCCTTCCCAGAAGCCACTTCGTCTACTCCGCTTCCTTAGGGTTCCCGAGCAACTCAGCACTGGCCCCTCGCTTCAGACGACGAAGTCAAAACATGAGCCCCATGCCGACGACTCAACTGTCTGCCCACGGCTGGCACCGTCTCCTCCAGCCCTGGGGTCAAGTCTGTGCACCGGGTGTGGGGACTAGAGGTGGCCAGGCGACACGTATGACACGCCGTGGCCGCAGACGTGCAGCCTCCCGCCTTCCGCAGAGGTGGCCACAGCCCGACACTCGTCGCCCTCCCTGAGGTCGCAGCCGCCCGCTCGCCTCGCACGGCCGGCCCTCTCCTAGTCCACTTCCGGCGGCTCATTTAACGTGAAGAACACACACGAAGATTGGGTGCGGACTCCAGAACATTCCCGAGTAACCTCCTAACATCTGAATCTGCCGAAGCAAAAGAAAAATATGTGGTGAGTCGTTTTCTGTGACATGGCACAGCAGAAGTGACGTCACACATGCGGGGAGCTCGGAAGCAAAGGGCCCCCCGCCAGGCTGGCTCCAGAGTGGCTTCCATGGTCCCCGCAGCCCCGCGTGGTGGCCAGCTCCTATGCGCCCAGCCCGCCACCTCCTGCCCAACTGCCACTCGGGCAGCCCCTCGAGTCAAGGGCTGAAGAGACCGGAAGGCAGGGCCGGGGACTGCTGGCCTCAGAGCCGGGGCCCCTCCGTCGGCGAGCAGTAGCCCCCGGATCCAGGCACCAGCCCACCCCTCCCCAGTGAGGGACGTCAGGGCTCGTTCTAGGTTTTAGCCACCATGAGCAAAGCTCTGTGACCTTCTCATACTAGGTGTTTGGGGACACAGACAGTCTTTCTCTTCAGTGAATGACCAGAAGAGGAATCACTGCGCCGTGTTCGACTTGTAACGCCGCCACCCAGCCTGCTTCCCAGCGACGGCCGGTTACGCCGATCGGCAGCGTTTCGGTTAAATGAATGACGCCCGCCGACGCCGGTGTCGTCAGCCTCGGTCACGGACGCTCGAGGGAGCACGTGGGAGCATCTCGTCGTGGCTTTAATTTGCATTTCCCTAACGATTAATGACGCTGAGCGATTTTTCCATCCGCATCGTCATTCTTTCACGAGTGCCAGTCATGTGTTTTGCCCATTTTTGGTTGTTTGCTTTTTTTATTATAAAGTATAACAGTTCTTTACGTTGTCTAGAGACAATTCTTTTGTCTGGTATATGTATTATAAATATTTGCCCCATTCTTTGACCTACTTATTGACTTTCCTAATGCCATCTTTCGAAGAGCAAACTATATTTCTCCATTAAGAAACAAAAATGATGAACTTAGAATAAAAACTTTTGAAGTATAATTTCCTTTACAACAACCATAGCCAACTTCATAGATTTTTTCTGATCTTTGAAAGAAAAATTCTGATTCATTTATTTCACAGTAGAAAATAAATCAATATAGTTTCACTTCAGATGGTTTGTTTTCCTGTTTCCTCACCCATCTGCAACGCATTTAAATGACCCAAGGCTTAGTCACTGCGGACGGAATGTGACTGCCATGCCTGGCACTTGCCACGGCATCACGCATGCGGATCTCTGGGTTTGAAAGCAAAGTTCCAGTTTTTTAGTGGACAGTTTAGTGTTTCCTTGGTGGACAAGAAAAGGCTGCACTTGGAGAAGAGCATGATGCAAGACCAATGTCTCCATCTAAAGGGACACGAACTCAGCGAGATGCCGGACGACGAGATGGTGGCGCCTGGACAGGCCCCACGAGAGAACAGACAGTAAGTCAGAGCCTGAGGAGTGCCACCAGCAAGCACCGTGTCACGGGACGGTGACACCGACACCCACGGAAGGCGAGGTCCCAGTGCAGAAGTCACCTCCTGAAGCATGTGTTTCGGAGGCGATGGTGACATGGCGTCGCGCTCGCCCCGTGGACCGCTCTTAACTCTCCTCTTCCTGCCAGTCGTGTGTTTTGTTATCCAGATGGGTCACTACGGTTTTAGAACAGTGACTCAGTGCGAGACTTCTATTGGCAGCTGCTTCTGCAATTCAAATGACAAGTGACACTAGCCCTTCATGGCATCACGGGTGCAGAGAGGTCACATCACAGCCGTCCAAGCAGCGGCTGTTAGAGCAACACGACCTGCAGGCTCACGAGGAGGCTGGGCAGCGGGGAGCCCGGTGGCAGACAGGCCGCGCTCCAGGGACAGGGGGACACCCGCAGACAGGCCGCACTCCAGGGACAGAGGACACCCGCAGACAGGCCGCGCGCCGGGGACAGGGGACACCCGCAGACAGGCCGCACTCCAGGGACAGGGGACACCCGCAGACAGGCCGCGCGCCGGGGACAGGGGACACCCGCAGACAGGCCGCACTCCAGGGACAGGGGACACCTGCAGACAGGCCGCACTCTAGGGACAGGGGACACCCGCAGACAGGCCGCACTCCAGGGACAGGGGACACCCGCAGACAGGCCGCGCGCCGGGGACAGGGGCCGGCCGGCCGCAGCTCCCGCCGGGCTGACTGCTGCAGCACGGCGGCGGGAGACCTCCCTCCAGGGCTGCGCAGCCCAGCCCGATGCGGTCCGGACAGGTCCTGCAGGCCACGGTCCTGGACTCCAGGATCCGCAGTGCCCACCGAGGGGGCGCTCGGATGGCCCCGTCTGTGAGACTCAGCGCAGATACGAGCATCTGTATGAGGATGTCGACTGTCTATTGACGTGACTTTGAAAATTGAAGCCCAAACCCTGTTGCCCAGCAAAGGAGCCTCCAGGCATCTTCCTGCTGGAGTGTCTGTCCCCAGCACTCCATGGAAGAGACCCGCTGCTCCAGGCCAACACCAAGACCTCACAGCCTGTGAGGACACGTCTGTTCCACCGCCAGCAGGCCCTAATCCCTCGTCCCTCTGAAGCCTCTGTAAGCAGCCATCTTTTCCACACAATTCAAGTTTCTTGCCATTAATTTCAAAATCGCAGACAACCACTCGTTTCTGGTCAAAGTCGCATTATTTCTCTTCAATATCAGTTGCTTGTTTCCATTTGATCCTTGTTCTTCTGGAATCTTTGCCTCATAAGTGCCTCACGTGCCAGGAAAAGATAATCATTAAATTGTATTAATTCATTTTTTAATCCCATTGAAAAACTCAGACTAGTACACACGAAACAAGCAGATGCAGCAGCGTTTGGGGCGTAGGTGTGAAACGCTCAGTCTCAGACCCCACGCGGCTCAGAATCCATAACAGACAACCCGTTAACTGCCAGCTGCTCCCCTGACAAGTGGCTCAAACCGCAGCCAGGATTTTGCTTAGCTCCCCACGAGGCCCTGTACTTTCTAACCATGGCTTTGTGTGAGCAGCCTCAGTGCTCTGCAAGGACCGCCGTCCCCGTCACCCGCAGGGGACACCCCCACGACCCCAAGGGATGCCCAACGCTGCAAAGAGCATCGAATCCCAGTGCTCCGGGCTTCTACTCTACACGCACATCTATAAATTAGCCACAGAGATTCATAATCATAAAATAGAAATTACAGCAACAGGCCGTAACACAGGGAAAGTGAATGGGGTCTCTCTCTGCAGTAATTTTACATTCTTCAGCCCCAAACCATTCCTGAATCTGTGTGCCCGCCCCTGACTTGCAGGAAAGGGCTTGGTGTCGCTTGTGGCGGCGGTCACCGCGGAGGTCTTCGTGTGCTCTCCGGCGTACCGCGGCGCTGTCCGCGTGAGCCGGGTTTCTGTTCGTGTCCCCGCCCAGAATTCGCGCCCTGGCGTCCTGAGCAGCGCTGACACGCCGCGGCCGTAACTCCACAGTCGGAGGGGCGACGGCCACAGCACAGCGACTTCGGTCTCCGTCACGAGCTCACGGACGGCAGACTCCTCCTCCTCTCGGTCTTAGCGACCTCGGCACCCGGTTTTCCTCTTTCCTTATTAAGTCGGGAACTTTCGCCCCTTCGCTCAAAGGAAGCGCTTCAGGGCACAGCCTGACTGCCCGCGTCGCTACTCCTGCGCTTTGGGGCCACCGTAAGTGAAATCGGGGACCTGCACACGAGCACTGTGACACCGTGACAGTCAATCTGACGACCCGGACAGCTCCTCAGTGACCAGCGGGCGGGGAGTGTCTACAGCGTGGGGACGCTGGGCAGAGGGAAGAGTCACATCCTGGGAGGGACGGGGCGGGACGGGGCGGGACAGGGCGGGACGGGGCGGGATTTCATCATGCTGTTCAGAACGGCACGCGATTTGTAACACGTGAATTGTTTATTTCTGGAATTTTCCATGCAATCTTTTAGGAACGTGGCTGACCGTGGGTAGCGGAAATGACAGAAAGTGGAACAGAGAAGGGGACACTTTACCATGGAGCCAGTAACACCGGCAAAACTAAAACTAAGTTGGGAACACACCAAAGAAACGAACGGAAAGGCTCTTTCCAATTCGGGTCTGAAACAGAGTGAGTGAGAGAGAAAACGGACGGAAGAAAGCGAGAGGGCGGGGCGGGGGGGCGGGCGCCGCGCTTTGCACACGCTGCATCTCTCGTCGCAAAACCTCCTCGGTTAAGCCACGCAACGTGCCACGTTTGCAGGTCAGAAACAGCTGAGCGCAGGTCATTTCACGCGGCTGTCGGATCCGAACGCAAAGGGACCTGGCAGGGATCGGGGAAGGTGCCCTGAGCGTCTGCGCCGCACTCACACCTGCCCATCCCGCTGGGTGACCTCGGACGTCTGCGTACGGCACAGAGTTCACCTTGTCTCCACTTGACAGTCAACCGCGAAACGCCGACAGCTGCGCCTCCCCGAAGCCCGAAGCCGGGTCCACATCTGCCGAGCTCCACGTCTGAATAGGGCGCCTCTCGGCAGCGTCCAGATCGAACGCAAACTGCTCATCCGGCACCCGCTGAGGCCGCCCCGTCCCCCCGGTCCCCCCACAGAAGGCCTGGGCGGACCGCGACCACGTTCCGGCTTTGTCGTCCACAGAACATGGGCGTGCCGAAAGCTGTGCAAAGCCCACGCCACGTGCCGCAGACCATGAGTCACCCTGTCGTCGGACACCACGGAGGGCGCTCGCAGCCCGCGCTTCCGCCGCAGACCGGGGCTCCCCTGGAGGACAGTGCCCCCCCGCACACACGCAGCCTCCAACTGGCCATCCTGTCCCCGCTCAGATGGCCGCCCTAAAACTGGCCCATCCCAGGAAGCCTCGCGGGGCCTCAGTCCCCCGCCTGGAGCACAGAGAAGCCCTCGGCCCGGTTAACCTGCTCCCACGGACTCCGAAATTGCTGGTGCCATCCCCGAAACGTCCTCCCACAGCCCTCGGGGCCCACGGGGCACTGTCGGTGACCCCGGCCCTGACCCCCTCCCCACAGGGTCCTCGGGAGGCCTGGGGTCTTTCTCCGGGCAAGGGCGCCCCGCAACGCTCTGCTGCCTCCGTCGGCTCCAGGACTACGTTCTTTGTCATATCTGGGCTCTCGCCGCCACCGCCACCTGCCCCTCCCCACTTCCAGGACAGCACCAGCCTGTGACCAAGCTCAGTCGCCATCTCGGTGCCTCCACCCTGTCTGAAGTACCGTCAGCGAGCCTGGCACAGCGACGTCCTTCCCACGTGCCCTGCGAGGCCCGGTCCGCCTGGCCTGGTTAGACCTAAAGATTTGTGAAAACAGGGCCTTTGAATGGATTTCCAAGGTGAAATGTCATCAGTCCCCTCCCCATGACATGGCTTTCCTCAGGCATTAGGAAAAAAAACATAACAATACCTACAAGTTCATAAAATTCATAGGGTTATTTAAAAAGGGATAACAAAATGAAATCACGTAAAAAAATGAAAAGCTCCGCATAAATACATTATCCTCACCCTGCTCTCTGAAGAAGGCAGGTCGCTTTCACACGACACGCACTTGCTCACTGCCCGGGAACGTGGGGCGGCCTTACGACGCTGATCCAGCGTCCACATTACAGGGCCACCTGTGGCAGCCAGACGTCCACAGACCCAGGGACGCGGCGCCCACTGCCCTTCACTGGCCTGCACAGAAGCATCACGCCGCTGTGTCCCCAAACCGAGCAGGGGGCCTCTGCGTGAACAGCCCGGTCCTGAGCCTGGTTACTGCCCAGAGCTCCGCCGCCGCACGCCCCCCACGCCCCTCAGCCCGACGCCCCGTTAGCAGAGCCGCGACACGGCTCTCCACTCCGCAGCGGCTCCTCCAAGTTTATGTCGTCCTATTTTCCCTTGATAAAGCTCATTTTAAATATATACGTTAGAGGGTTTTTAAAGATCTTTAGTTTTTATTTACGTTGTTTTTTTTTTTAATTTTTTCATGACTCAGGTACTCACACACTCACACCCACAGCAGCGCTGTTCACAGCGGCCAAAAGCTGGAAACAACCCAGGAGCCCATCCAGGATGACGGACAAAAAGCCCTGTGTCTGTAAAGGAAATCTGACTTGGGCTGTGACACGGGTGGACCCTGAGGACGTCACGCTCAGTGAGATACGCCAGGCACTAAAGGACGGATACCGTGTGATCCCACTGACGTGACGTCCCCAGAGGAGCCAAAGCCACAGACACAGAAATTAAATGGCGGGTGCCAGCGGCTGGGGGAGGGGCCGTTGGTGTTTGGTGGGGATGGCTTCAGGCTGGGAAGATGACAGTGCTCTGGGAATGACAGTGACGGCTGCACAATGGTGTGAGTGTAGTTAATACCAGCAAGCTGCACACTCAAAATGGCTGAGATGGTGATTCTGACGTTACGTGTATTTTGCTGCAATTAAGAATAAAATTTTAAAATAAATTAAATGATGTGACAGAAATTAAAAATATTAAATGAGATTCTATGGGCTTACCCTAAAGTGGCTTTATTTACCTATTTTTAACTGGTTTTCAATAAATTTCATGTTAACGAAGGGAAAAAATATAATTACTATAAACGAATAAAAGTGTTTGGCTGACTCCAAAGATCAGTAAAATAAAAGTGAATTCTTGTAAATTCTGCTTCTCAAAAACGTGGCAAAAGGAGCCCGTACGTTTATGGCCAACGAGGAGCCAGGAACGCAGTCCGTGCGGTCCCTGCAGGCGGAGCGACAGTGAGCGGCCACTCCCGGGAGGACGGGGGCCCCGGGGGCGACACCCCGGCTGACAGGATGAGTATCTCAGAGTCTCCCCAGGGTGTTTCCAGGCTGGCCCTAAGAGGCATCCACGCTGATGGTCGTTTGGGACCTGGAATTATTCTAGAAGCGTCCTGACTCTTCTGGGGTCTCAGGGAGCCATGGGGAGCCGTGGATCTGGGGCCGTCAGAGGCAGCCATGCAGAAGGTCCCCAGGGCGGCTGCTGGTCCCTGAGGGGCAGCTGGACCCTGCCTCGGGGGTTCACCGTCACCGTAGGAGGCGTCTGAAGCCTGGCGGGCAGGGGCGGGACCCGCTGTGGTGACACTGCCCAGCACCCCGCTCTCCAGCAAAGACGAGGGCGTGAAACGGATTATGGGGACCTTTTATTGAATAGCGTCCCCGCAGAAAGGCTGGCAGCCACGGGGCCTCCAAGGGGCGGGCGGGGGCTCGGGAACGAGGGGCCTGCAGTGACGTCAGAGCCGCGACGCCCCCGGCCATCCTCACGTGGCTGCTCCCGCGTCCTGGCCCACAGGTCGGCGGTCACTCAACTGCAAACAGCTGCAGGCTGCCGTCCAAGGTGGCTGTGATGAGCTGTGGCGGGAGACAAAGCAGCAGGTGGTCTCAGTCCCCTTCCCCTGGGCGTCCCCAGGAGCGCTAGCTCATGTGCTCCTGTCCCTTGTTCGTCACCTTCTATACCCTACGACAAAACGCACTAAAACAGCGAATCTGTCAGTCCAGCAGCATTGTACCCCACTCACCCACGCCACCCCCGGCCACTCCAACACCGCGGAGCCGGGTCGCAGCCCGCCCACGCCGCCCCGGACACCCCCGCGCTCTCCACCAACCAGTCCCGAGGCTAAGGGACCACTCGCAGCACTGTGGCCCTCTGCCGTCGCTTCCACAGGCCCCACGCGGAGGGCCCCGGCATCTGGGCACAGCCCTCATCACCCAGGCCTGCCCGGTGGGGGTGGGGTCAGGACCCCAGCAGGGCACCATGGCCTCCCGCTCCTACGTGATCCTGAGGCCAGTTTGACACCAGGCTCCTCGGCCGCTGCTGCCCCATGAGCTCGGTGGGCCAAGGGCCTGCCCGCCTGCTTGTCACATCTCAGTGAGCTCGGGCCACTCTGACATGAGTCAGTCTTCCACGTGTGACTGGGTCGGGTGGAGGGGGAGTGACACAATTCTGTCACAGCAGAGGCCAGGCCTGTCTCCCCCAACTTGGCCTCTGACTCGGCCAGGGGACGCAAGCGCTGTTGACCATGACCAGCACGGCCGGCTTGGCCAAGAGCCTCAGTGAGTCTTAGCGAGCAAACTGTGCCCAGGGCCGGGACACCGCACGATGGCGCCTGCAGCCTCAGTGTCACTAAAGGCGGCTCACAGGGGACTTCAGCCCCTGCTGGTCACGGCAGTTTGCAGTGCTTCGTCCTTGGCTAGTTTCTCGGCAACATCTGAATCTGGGGCTAAACAGGTGAGGGCAGCTCGCTGCAGTCC
>NW_011889094.1:605283-607288 GCF_000151845.1 Pteropus vampyrus | reverse complement strand
GAGCTGTGGCGGGAGACAAAGCAGCAGGTGGTCTCAGTCCCCTTCCCCTGGGCGTCCCCAGGAGCGCTAGCTCACGTGCTCCTGTCCCTTGTTCGTCACCTTCTATACCCTACGACAAAACGCACTAAAACAGCGAATCTGTCAGTCCAGCGGCATTGTACCCCACTCACCCACGCCACCCCCAGCCACTCCGACACCGCGGAGCCGGGTCGCAGCCCGCCCACGCCGCCCCGGACACCCCCGCGCTCTCCACCAACCGGTCCCGAGGCTAAGGGACCACTCGCAGCACTGTGGCCCCCTCCCGTTGCTTCCACAGGCCCCACGCGGAGGGCCCGGGCATCTGGGCACGGCCCTCGTCACCCAGGCCTGCCCGGTGGGGGGTGGGGTCAGGACCCCAGAGGGGCACCATGGCCTCCCGCTCCTACGTGATCCTGAGGCCAGTTTGGCACCAGGCTCCTCGGCCGCTGCTGCCCCATGAGCTCGGTGGGCCGAGGGCCTGCCCGCCTGCTTGTCACATCTCAGTGAGCTCGGGCCACTCTGACATGAGTCAGTCTTCCACGTGTGACTGGGTCGGGTGGAGGGGGGTGACACAATTCTGTCACAGCAGAAGCCAGGCCTGTCTCTCCCCAATTGGCCTCTGACTCGGCCAGGGGACACAAGTGCTGTTGACCATGACCAGCACGGCCGGCTTGGCCAAGAGCCTGAGTGAGTCTTAGCGAGTAAACTGTGCCCAGGGCCGGGACACCGCACGATGGCGCCTGCAGCCTCAGTGTCACTAAAGGCGGCTCACAGGGGACTTCAGCCCCTGCTGGTCACGGCGGTTTGCAGTGCTTCGTCCTTGGCTAGTTTCTCGGCAACATCTGAATCTGGGGGCTAAACAGGGGAGGGCAGCTCGCTGCAGTCCGCGTGGGGCGCTCGCTGCGCGTCTACGCCGGAGCCGATACGGATACGGACACAGGGAGAGGGAGATGGATGTGGACAGAGATGTCGGCACAGATACAGATTCAGTAGACACGGGCATGTAGATAGACGTGGACGCGGATATGGAGATGAATCACAAGCGGACGTACAGATACAGATAGAAAAGTGGATACAAATACGAACCCAGACAGACACGGGTCCATACGGTGACACAGACGCCCTGAGCTAAAGACACCTGCGGAGCCATCGCAGCGGCACCTGGGGGAACTTGACTTTCTACTCGATTTAGTTCTAAACCCCGTCCAGAGTTCCAAAGTGTGACTCAGCACAGCCGTGGAGTCAGCCCTCGGCTCCGCCAGGCATCCGCTGTGTGACCTGGCGCGAGTCACTTAAGTTCTCTCCACCTCAGGTCAGGTAGACGCGGCGTAACAACACCAGGGTAAAACCGCACGTGCGGGCGTCGTCACGCGGAGCAGCCAACACACGCAAAGCGCCTGTCGGCGCAGACACGGCAACCACTGTGCACACGTTAGCACCGTTTCAGAGCCGAAGGCGGCAGATGGGGACAGAGAGAACGAGTCTGCAGTGTCGACTGAGTTACCACCTCCATAATCCTAAGAATGACAAACACGCTTGCGGTGCAGATTCTCAAACGTACACTGTTTTGAGGGGTCTCGGTTCTTCCTTCACAGAAAAGGCCAGTGCAAACTCAGGTCTCATGGTGGAGCAAAGCTGTGCTTACGTGAAAGTCCCCAAATAATTTTACACTCATAGACGTGTCAAATTTATTCTTAAAATTTTCTTAAATTGGACTGGAAAGGAGACAATGATAAACCACACAGATCCAGAATTATAAAAAAAGGAGGCTTATCTGTTCTAAATGGCTCCATCTGCAAAACACAGCTGCCAACCCCACACTAACGACATCTCCCAGCACTGACGAACTTTCTCGGAACAGATCTTAAAACAACATAAAATCATATTCGGACGGCCGTGCCACTTATTTCCAAACTCTCGAACCACTAAGAAAAGGGAAAAGCAACACGGCCAAGCGAAGACGCGCATTAGATTTATTCACGTGAAT
>NW_011889094.1:600867-604893 GCF_000151845.1 Pteropus vampyrus | reverse complement strand
ACGCCGGAGCCGATACGGATACGGACACAGGGAGAGGGAGATGGATGTGGACAGAGATGTCGGCACAGATACAGATTCAGTAGACACGGGCATGTGGATAGACGTGGACGCGGATATGGAGATGAATCACAAGTGGACGTACAGATACAGATAGAAAAGTGGATACAAATACGAACCCAGACAGACACGGGTCCATACGCCGACACAGACGCCCTGAGCTAAAGACACCTGCGGAGCCATCGCAGCGGCACCCGGGGGAACTTGACTTTCTACTCGATTTAGTTCTAAACCCCGTCCAGAGTTCCAGAGTGTGACTCAGGACAGCCGTGGAGTCAGCCCTCGGCTCTGCCAGGCATCCGCTGTGTGACCTGGCGCAAGTCAGGTCACACAGCGGATGACCTGAGTTCTCTCCACCTCAGGTCAGGTAGACCCGGTGTAACAACACCAGGGTAAAACCGCACGTGCGGGCGTTGTCAGGTGGAGCAGCCAACACACGCAAAGCGCCTGTCGGCGCAGACACGGCAACCACTGTGCACACGTTAGCACCGTTTCAGAGCCAAAGGCGGCAGATGGGGACAGAGAGAACGAGTCTGCAGTGTCGACTGAGTTACCACCTCCATAATCCTAAGAATGACAAACACGCTCGCGGTGCAGATTCTCAAATGTACACTGTTTTGAGGGGTCTCGGTTCTTCCTTCACAGAAAAGGCCAGTGCAAACTCAGGTCTCATGGTGGAGCAAAGCCGTGCTTACGTGAAAGTCCCCAAATAATTTTACACTCATAGACGTGTCAAATTTATTTTTAAAATTTTCTTAAATTGGACTGGAAAGGAGACAATGATAAACCACACAGATCCAGAATTATAAAAAAAGGAGGCTTATCTGTTCTAAATGGCTCTGCAAAACACAGCTGCCAACCCCACACTAACGACATCTCCCAGCACTGACGAACTTTCTCGGAACAGATCTTAAAACAACATAAAATCATATTCGGACGGCCGTGCCACTTATTTCCAAACTCTCGAACCACTAAGAAAAGGGAAAAGCAACACGGCCAAGCGAAGACGCGCATTAGATTTATTCACGTGAATGTCGTCTGAATTTGGCCAGAAATCTGACCTTTTAACATCAGGTCTTCATCGACATAAACGAAATGCACGCTGCATTTCCCAGGAGCCTGTGGAGCAGGCGCCGCCGGGTGGCTGCAGGAGACGGGCTGCCAGGGGGTCACAGAAAACAAAACCGCAAGAAGGTAGGGAAGGAGTCAGCTTTAAGAGAGGCTTTCCAAAGACACCGGGACTTGAAACAAGTCTCTCTGGAGCCAGGTGACAAATGCAACCCAGAATGGGGAAAGGGAAGATTCTCCCGAAGTCACTACAGAGAGGACGGGAGAGTTGCTGTGAGAATTCAGCAATTGACTCTCCTGGCTGCGAGGGACAGCAGCCGCCTGAGGCCAGATCAGCAGGAGGACATTCTACCACGTGGTCACTAACTGCCCGACCGGGCTGAAGAGCAAAAACGGATTTTGGAGTCAGAAAAGCCAAACCCACAGACTTAACTGTCACCAGGACACTGCCGTCAGCCCGCGTCTACTTTTCGATATATGTTCTCTTTCTTCTGTTTCTTTAGAAACTATGTGTTTCTAATTTGCTGGTCCACATGATCAGAAAAAAAACCAAACAAACAAAAACAGAACAAACAGCAACAGAAACCTCGGGTCTTTAGGCCGGCAAGTCTCAGCTTCTGCCATTGCTCTTAGGTTTAGTTTCCACATTTGGCCCCAGCAGGGTCGTGTGTCACTACCGTGGTGCTCCTGAGACAAACACGTGTGTGGAAGTTTCCTAGAAAAGCAAGGAGACTAAAAGGCAAAAGGATGAAGGACAGACACGATTCCCTCCTAAAACTAAGTCGGGGAACCCCATCTAAGTGAGTGTTTGTTTCACGGCTGCACGCTGCAAACTCAGGACAGCGGGGACGGAAAAAACTAACACTTCTAAGGCTTTCACGGGATTTGTTAATGCACGTAGTTGAGCTGGCGAGAAAATATGGGCAAAAATTAAGATAACTGAAAGCCAGAGAGATAAATTTATAAGGTCACACTGTTTGCCCTGCGTAAATCACTGAGTTGTTTTCCAAAAAACAGCACAGAGGGGAAGTAGTAGTTGGGTTCTAACGGCCATAAGGACACAGAAGATGAGGACCTGGGGTCTCATGAGAAAGGGAGTTGGGCCTGGGGACGCTGCGCAAAGCCAGAATCATGTGTTTGAACCTGAGTGAGGTGTGGACTAGATGCCCCAGGGAGATGAGGACGTCTCATGTGCGGTAAGGAAATCCCCTCCAAAAGCCCTGAGAGCTTGCATTTTAACGCCCCTTATGTGTCACGTGAGATCTAAGTCAAGGGACTGGTGCACGAGAAGTGTAGTCTCATCTAGCGACAGCCCCAAAGCACCTCGCAGAGCAAACCCAAGACCACCCCGAACCACCACGCTGACAGAGCTGCTCAGGACCCGCGGGGAATACCCTGCTGAAGGGCCCCTCTGCGTATTTCACAATGACTTACTACTGGTGGACACAATAAAAAAGCAGAAACAAAGTACTAAAAACTTGAAACAGAACCATTATATAGTCTTGAAATCAATGTTGAAAATGATTAGAAACATAGTAAAAGAAGGTGCTACACTAAGAAACTGAACAGTTGAAAAGAACCAAAGTACAACTAGAAATAAGAGTCATGAAACATAAACATTCAACTGATCAGTTAAGAGATGATTAGAAATAGCTGAAGAGAGAATTAGTGAACTAGAAAACAGGTATGAGGAAATCTTCCAGAACTCAGAGTTGAAAGGATAGAAAATGTGAACGCGAGTTTAGATGACAGACTAAGTATAATATTTACTTAACAGGAATTCTAGAAGGAGACAACAGTGAGAATGGAAAATAGGGAGTATTTAAAGAGATAAAACCTAGAATTATTCAGAATTGGGGAGAAATCAAACTGCCACTGAGGGAGTGAAATGAGTTCTAGAAAAAAATCATAATAAACCTGCAGCTAAATTTATAAGTGTCCAGCACAGTACGCGCAATGGTCCTTCTCCGTTGGTGGGCTTCATTCTGAGTCTCTACCACACTGGTTTGGGTTCCAGTGCCCAGCCCCACTCAGAGGGACTTGGTGCAGTTAGGGTGGTGAGAGGTACAAACGGCGATACTAAAATACAAGCCCCAAGTGACTCTGAGGTGCAGCAAGAAGCAAGGTCTACTTTTTAATATATGACTCGTTTTTTAGGTTTAACTATTACTGTCAGTCATCGGCCATTAACTTTGTCACTGACTCCACTGGAAATACATCTCTAATTTAGATGAAAATAAATTCACCAAAGTTTTGTCTCCTATTTTATACTTTCCAAGTTTGTTTAAGAAGTCTTTCCAAGCAGAGGTCACAAAGCTATCCCCAGTCTTGCATGCAGGGATAATCAAGATGTATTTTTAACTGCACAGTCGAATTCAATTGGCTCGTTTCCTTAGGAGCCACAGTTTTGTTCATAACTGAAATTGCCCTATAGTCACTTTTTGAAGAATATTTAGCTGATGTCAGAATCCCCCACAGGCACAACTACACCTTGGCAAGCAGCCGCGTGGGGTTCAGCGACCACACTCCCTCACCCGCTTTGGCGCCCACGCCTGCATGTCTCCGCTGTCCTGGCGGTCCCTTCCCCATCCGCCTACAGATCTGCCGGGAGGGCTGCGGCCCTGCGCCCCGGGCGGAACGGAGTGCCAGCAAACCGAGCCGCACGCCCTCGCCCCGGGCTGGTGTGATCCTGCAGCTTTTCGGCGCGATCGCTGACGGACACCTGCTGCCAACACACGGAGCAGAGCACGGTGGGCTTCCTCCAGGTGCCAGAGACCGTGCCAATGTGGGAAGGACACTTATGCCACAAATGCAACCATCGGGCAAAATGCCGAGAGAAGAAATTACTGCTTAAAGATAGTTAATAAACATGAATCTAGCTAATGGAAGAAACGCGGGGAA
>NW_011889094.1:600095-600817 GCF_000151845.1 Pteropus vampyrus | reverse complement strand
AGAATATTTAGCTGATGTCAGAATCCCCCACAGGCACAACTACACCTTGGCAAGCAGCCGCGTGGGGTTCAGCGACCACACTCCCTCACCCGCTTCGGCGCCCACGCCTGCATGTCTCCGCTGTCCTGGCGGTCCCTTCCCCATCCGCCTACAGATCTGCCGGGAGGGCGGCGGCCCTGCGCCCCGGGCGGAACGGAGTGCCAGCAAACCGAGCCGCACGCCCTCGCCCCGGGCTGGTGTGATCCTGCAGCTTTCCGGCGCGATCGCTGACAGACACCTGCTGCCAACACACTGAGCAGAGCACGGTGGGCTTCCTCCAGGTGCCAGAGACCGTGCCAACGTGGGAAGGACACTTATGCCGCAAATGCAACCATCGGGCAAAATGCCGAGAGAAGAAATTACTGCTTAAAGATAGTTAATAAACATGAATCTAGCTAATGGAAGAAACGCGGGGAACACTGACAAACGCGCAGGGCCGGATGCATACAGAATGCTTCCCAGGACCGCGCGGCACACGTGGCCGCTCGGGGCCCTACCTGCCTCCTCTGACCAGGTCCTGGTCCGTGATCACTGCGGGGGCACGTGCTAAGGAGACTGCAGCATCCTGAGGTCAGCTGATGCGTAACTGCGGGGACCTAAACGCTGGCCCCGGAAGCGACCGGGGCTGTGTCACAGTAACACTTTCCTTCGCGTGCCTGGGTCTGGGATCCAGTCCTTCCAGA
>NW_011889094.1:599632-600045 GCF_000151845.1 Pteropus vampyrus | reverse complement strand
CGGAAGCGACCGGGGCTGTGTCACAGTAACACTTTCCTTCGCGTGCCTGGGTCTGGGATCCAGTCCTTCCAGATGGCTCTACTGAATTAGGTGGGACAAACACCACGGACAGGACCAAAGCACCGCCATGCGAGGACCAGCCCATGGACGCGCTCCTGTACCAGGTGCCCGGGCGACGTGACCGCCACACCTCCAGTGGTCTCTCGTCCTGGATCTAGAGGGTGCTGTCATGGGTGGGTGGGTGGCCATCCGGCAACGGGGCGAGCATGGCAGGCGAGCACACACGGGGAAGCTGGAGGGGCGGGCCGCACCTCTCCCCGTGGGCCCCGCGCTCCTAGGGCCTTGGCTGTGTGAAAAGCGGACACGATGGGACAAGACCCGAGACGCGCACGTCCCGGGGCATTTATCCCTCC
>NW_011889094.1:596977-599582 GCF_000151845.1 Pteropus vampyrus | reverse complement strand
CGGAAGCGACCGGGGCTGTGTCACAGTAACACTTTCCTTCGCGTGCCTGGGTCTGGGATCCAGTCCTTCCAGATGGCTCTACTGAATTAGGTGGGGCAAACACCACGGACAGGACCAAAGCACCGCCACGCGAGGACCAGCCCATGGACGCGCTCCTGTACCAGGTGCCCGGGCGACGTGGCCGCCACACCTCCAGTGGTCTCTCGTCCTGGATCTAGAGAGTGCTGTCATGGGTGGGTGGGTGGCCATCCGGCGACGGGGCGAGCACGGCGGGCGAGCACACACGGGGAAGCTGGAGGGGCGGGCCGCACCTCTCCCCGCGGGCCCCGCGCTCCTAGGGCCTTGGCTGTGTGAAAAGCGGACACGATGGGACAAGACCCGAGACGCGCACGTCCCGGGGCATTTATCCCTCCCAAAGTTCTGCCACCGAAACTGAAGCGCGACACGACGTCCTTGCGGGCAGCTGGTGCACATGACACACACCCCGGAGGGGACATGCCCACACGTCTGCTCCCTGTGGCCCCCATGGCAAGTCAGCACAAACCTAGTGGCTGCAAACACCACCGACTGAGCACCTCACAGCTCTGTGGATCAGCCTCCAGAACAGGGCTCACTGTGCGGAGACCCGGTGTCACCGGCGCTGCAGTCCGGCTTCCAGGCTGGCTCGATCCTTGGCCCGCGGCCCCTTTCTCCACCTGCAAAGCCCGCAGCATCATGTCCCTGTCCCTGACTCTTCTGCCGGCCTCCTGAGGGCTCTCCTGGGCCACCTGAATGGTCCAGGGTGATCTCTGTCTCAAGGTCAGCTGACAGCACCTTCAATCCATCTGCTTTAACCCCCTCTGCCACATAAAGTCACATTCACAGGTTCTAAGAGTTCAAACATAGACATTTTGGGTCACTCCTAAAAATCAAGTAGCCAGCGGCGATTAGTCGGGTCAAACTATGTCTTCTACAGGCCCAAAGAGGAGCTTTCAGCAGGTCTCCCAGCGAGGGCCAGATCGTCACCACACGTGAGCTTTCTTGGAGCACGTGGGCCGGAAGACGCCGAACAGGTCGCCTCTCACTCCGCCCATAAATAAGACGCCCTTGGCCATGTCGTGAACAGCATGCCCAGACGAGGGGGGCTGGCCTGAAATCACTGGGGCGCCCGGTTGCCAAAACCGAAGCCTTGAGGTGAGAGCTCGCGTTCCGAGTGTAGGGGCATCGCTGTCACCTCCTGATCATGGCCACACACGGCAGCTCTGAAGAAGCTCTGAAGACTGGCCAGTGGCCACAATGCAACTTCATGAAAAAATACAGATTCAGATCAGGCGTACGGAACCACGGGTCCACAGCTGAGGACATTTCTAAATGGACGGACATGCTGGTCGGTCAGATGATCCTCTTGGATTTACTGACAGATGACCTACCCCTCACCCACATGCGTAAACATTTCTGGGAAGAAATACAAGTGAAGGTTCACGGAACGGATTCTCTTCTGGGCTCCAAGAGCCTCCCCAGACAGCACAGCCTGCCATCTACTGCTGTTCAGGCTCCTTTTCTTGGAGGGAAGATGAGAGAGTTTGACAGGGAAAAAAAAAATGCAAACTTAGATGTGTTAACTACATATTTTGGGGACGTTTCGGTGCATGTGGCTCGCTAACATATTTGATTCCTGCTGTAATGTCCTGGGCCTGCCCAGCACGTTCGCAGACACACGAAGTGGAAAAACCAATTCCCGACTGCACTGTGGTCAGCAGTGTGGCCTCTTCCCGTCGTTTTAAACCTATATCAGTCGAGCTCGCCACTCGCATGACGTTTCAGCCAAAAGCCATAAAATGAAAAGCCAGACAGCCTACTCTTAATTACGCCCCATGTGTGGCAAGCTGGGCTCCTAAGCCGTGAAAAGGTAGGTTTGCTAAGAAGTGAAACCAAATTCTGGTTTTAAATGCTAGTAATAGATTAAACTCAGGCCAGACACTCAGGTACTGGGAAGTGCACTGATGTGTAAAATGCACTTTAAAATGCATCAAAAACCAAACGGGTCATTGAGCGGATGGAGCGGGGAACACAGATGCATTGTTTTTTGATAAAACGAGTGCGGTAAAGTACTAACGTAGAGTCTGAATAACGGGAATTCACCTGATCACTGCAAAACGCTTCCGACTTCACTGCATGTGAGAAAACTTTGTGATGCTGTGGGCGACCTGTGAGGAGCTGTCGCCCACTGCTCACATTCTCCCCAGATGCTTGTGAAGTCGATTATTTTGGGCTCCTCTTTTTTTCTTCTATCTTTTGTGAAGTTTGCCTCAGATCCTTACGTGAGACCTGTCAAGAAAGACCGTATTACTTGGCCATCGCTCTACCTGGGGGTTAACAGGTGGCATGTCGTGTCTCGTGTGACAATGAGCACACTATAGTTACGCAGATTGTCCTTCGGCAATGAACAAGGCTCGTGTCAAGCCTCGCCAGCCTCGATACTGCAGAGTGAGCGTCCTCAAGATCCCGGTCAGCCCTGCGCGGCTCCTGCCGGTGGTCAGACCTAATTCTATTCCTGCAGCTGCCGCAGGTGGTGCTGCGAGCGACTTCCCTGATATAGGCCTGTTGCCACCTGTAGGAAGCCACT
>NW_011889094.1:591530-596927 GCF_000151845.1 Pteropus vampyrus | reverse complement strand
GTTTCAGCCAAAAGCCATAAAATGAAAAGCCAGACAGCCTACTCTTAATTACGCCCCATGTGTGGCAAGCTGGGCTCCTAAGCCGTGAAAAGGTAGGTTTGCTAAGAAGTGAAACCAAATTCTGGTTTTAAATGCTAGTAATAGATTAAACTCAGGCCAGACACTCAGGTACTGGGAAGTGCACTGCTGTGTAAAATGCACTTTAAAATGCATCAAAAACCAAACGGGTCATTGAGCGGATGGAGCGGGGAACACAGATGCATTGTTTTTTGATAAAACGAGTGCGGTAAAGTACTAACGTAGAGTCTGAATAACGGGAATTCACCTGATCACTGCAAAACGCTTCCGACTTCACTGCATGTGAGAAAACTTTGTGATGCTGTGGGCGACGTGTGAGGAGCTGTCGCCCACTGCTCACATTCTCCCCAGATGCTTGTGAAGTCGATTATTTTGGGCTCCTCTTTTTTTCTTCTATCTTTTGTGAAGTTTGCCTCAGATCCTTACGTGAGACCTGTCAAGAAAGACCGTATTACTTGGCCATCGCTCTACCTGGGGGTTAACAGGTGGCATGTCGTGTCTCGTGTGACAATGAGCACACTATAGTTACGCAGATTGTCCTTCGGCAATGAACAAGGCTCGTGTCAAGCCTCGCCAGCCTCGATACTGCAGAGTGAGCGTCCTCAAGATCCCGGTCAGCCCTGCGCGGCTCCTGCCGGTGGTCAGACCTAATTCTATTCCTGCAGCTGCCGCAGGTGGTGCTGCGAGCGACTTCCCTGATATAGGCCTGTTGCCACCTGTAGGAAGCCACTGATCTCAACCTGCTGGGACAATAAGAACAAAGCTCATGTCTACAGATGGCCCGCACCAGCGCCACAGGGCGCATACAAGCGTCCGGCCTTTCTGCAGGTGGAGCAGCAAGGCCCAGCCCGCCTGAGGACGCGTCCTGAAGCGACTCGTGGCTGGCAGAGCTAGGAGTGAAGCTGGAGCCGGCGCCTTCACTCAGGGTGTCAACCCCGACGGCTGTCAGCAGTGCAGGACACCCCCACCTGTCCATCAGCATCTTCACAGGATCCCGAGTGCTCCGACGGCACGTCAAAGCTGGAGACGCGGGGACAGACCCGGTCCCCGAACACACTCACTGGGGCTCCCAGACCTCCGTGCGGCCACAGCCATCTGGGCGGCTGATTCAAGCCTAGGATGCTGCGCCCCTCCCCCGTTTGGGATTCGGCAGGACTGGGTGGAGGGCCTGGAACCGCGCCCCCAGCAAGCCCCTGGATGATGCCCATGCCACTGGCCCAGGACCCCACTCTGACAACCGCTACGCTCTGCTCTCCTGTCCCCAAATGCCACGTCTCCTGTCCCCAAACGCCACGTCTATCAGAACGCAGACACTAGCTGAACTTCCCTAGCTGTGCAACGGACCCGAAGCTCCCACAAGTCAACTGCGCAGTGCACACTTGCATTTTTACATTTTTTGTTCCAGTGGAACGTGCTTTCTCTGTAAACGTGCAGTATTTTGTGGGAGCTAAAACGGAAATGCCACGACTCGGAAGCTACGCTTGGAGGCCGTCCGAGCACTAACTCCTCTGAGTTTTCCGTTTTAATCACGGTTTCCCTTTGATGGGGGAAACAGGCACACATCACAGTCCCTGACGTTTCCAGGGACACGATAATCAGCATATGTGTGACGATCGTATCCTACGTGCCCTACGCAGCAAATGCTGAGATCCTGTTCATTCGAACCCACTCACCTGCTGACAGACTTGCAGTGACCAGAAAGAAAAAACCAAGGGTCCCCTTGGCGCCTGTCCTAACAGAGTGAGTCGCTTACGCAAATGTCTGGATTTTCATCTTTAAATCCTGCCTCCCCTAGCGAGCATGGGCTGAAGCCCACAGAGACCTAACGCTGCGCCTCGTGAGCGTGAGTCCCACTGGGTGAGGAGAGAACCACGGTGATTCCAGAATTAAAGAAAGCAACAGGGCAATAAAGCTGCAAAAGCACAATAACGAGTAAAACTATAGCTATTACAGGTAAAAAAAAAAAAAATAGGTAAGAGCGGAGTTAATGCAGGTTAGTTGGATACATGAGCACGAGGCCCAGGGACCACGTGCGGGTCCTGTAATGCCCGGGCCACTCAGACAGGGAGCCAGACAGCAGCCCATGAGCGGCCCTCACGGACCTTTTCCACATCCGCTCGCCCGTGTGGCCGGCAGGTCGCGCACGAGCCGGGGGCACCGGAAACGGCCATCGCCGTGACGCCGGCGCTCGGGCTCGGGAAACGTCTCGCTGTGCAGCACGTTAACTCTGAACTTAGCTGCAGCTATGAGAGTTAGAGCGGAATTCGAACCGCGCCGTTGACGGTCTAATGATATAAAACAACGTCTGACTGAACGTTACTTCAACTCATTTCGAATTTTTAAAGAAAATTAAAATATGAGTTCAGAAAATATTACCCTTCCATTTCAGAACTGACTTTCGAGTTCTGCTCTGGGTCCCCGACTCGTTTCCTTGCAGACTTAGGTAAGACGAAAACAAGCACAAAGCGCCACGTGGCCTCGGAAGCCTCCTGCCTCCCTTCCCGGCTCTGGGGCCTGAGCCGCCGGCGGAGATGGAGGAGGGCGCGGGGCGCCTGCGGCTCGATGGGGAGGGACCGGGGGCCGCTGCGGCTGCCCGCGCTTCCCCTTTCGGCTGAGCGAGGGCCCGGCGCGGGGCCGGGAACCAGATGAGAGGTGACGAGGGGAAGCGCCACCTGGGGGCAATGGCGCCCTTCTCGCCCGCTGACGGTGGAGCCCACGCCGCCTCGCGCCCCTCCAGGAGCCAGCGAACCGCGGCCGTGGCCCGCGCCCGGTCCCCGCGGCTCCTACGTGGCTGTCACACTTGCAAGTGGCCAAGAAAAAGGAACACTTTGTGACACGTGAAAATGCTCTGAAGGTCAAATCCCAGTGTTCGCAAATGACGCCACGCGGCTGCCCCGTCCCGTCCACGTGCTTAGCGCCGTCGCACCTACGGCTCGCTGCCAAAGCAGAGTGGGGTGGCGGCGACAGGCCCGGAGGTGGCACCGTCACAGCTCCAGCCCTGTGCTAGCTGTCCCACCACAGAGGCGCACGCCGCGTGCCCTGTGCATGGCGGTCCAGTGACGTCGCCTCCGGAGCACACCCGGCGTGACAAAACGAGAGAGGAGCGGGCCCCTCACGCCACGTCGTGGGTGCGACGGGTGTGGACGAGTCTGTCACAGAACCACCCGGCATCACGTTCGCTGTGCGGTGACACTCGGGCTGCGCTCGAAGGAGCCCCAGGGGTGCCGCCCACACCCCAGGCCGAGCGCCCGTCCCGACCCGGGCAGCTTGGTCACGAGAGCGGCCGAACGCACGACAGAAACCTCAACCGCCCAGAACTTCTTCCAGAAAACCCAAGGCAGGCTGCGACCGAGGCATGTCCCGAGGCAGCCAAACGAGGCACGCCGGCGACGGAGTGCGCAGTGACGCGGTCGCGCCGGGGACGGAGTGCGCGGTGACGCGGTCACGCCGGGGACGGAGTGCGCGGTGACACGGTCACGCCGGCGACGGAGTGCACGGTGACGCGGTCGCGGCGACCGCGGCGGCCCACGAGGCGGCCCAGGCACACGCGCTCGCGGAGGCTGCTCGCTTTCGGGCGCTAAGACACGCACGAGGGTCAAGGACACTGGCGGCGACGTCCACAGCTCACACGACATGGCGCCACCCTGCGAAATTCTGTGAAATGGACGCCGAGGACCCCGGCTTCCTCCGGCACGCGCCGGGACCGTGTGGCCGCGACACCGAGCTCCGGCGGCCACGGCAGGTCCTCGGTGAGAACTGCCACCCGCCACCTCAGTCACGCACGGACGGACGGAGAAGAGGCTCGAGGCTGCGTCCTAACAACTCGGCCTCAAATCCCAAGGCGCGGTCACTCTGGAGACACCGACGTCTGCAGCACGTCGCCCCCACTCCCCACGCGCCACAAGCAGGGAGACCGCCGTCCCCACGCCTACGAGCCGCGGACACGGTCCCCACGCTCCAACTCGGCACTGCGGCGGTTTCAGACCTCCGCGCGGGGCAAACGGCATCCCGCGTCCCAACTGCATTCACCGCATGCCTGGAGCTGCCCCCCAACCTTCCACCCACAGCGACTAATCTGCAGTGTAATACGATCTTGACAAATATCGAGTCAAATCCAGTAGAATCCAAAAAATGCTTGCCAAGCCGCAGATACGCTCGATTAAAACGGAACGTGTGTGGACTGATCTCGGTGTCTCGTAGGACTTTCCGGTGCGGAAAAGACACTGTCAAAGAGGAAACGGGCAGAATTTCCTTCCGGGTCAGCTCACACCGACGGCGGACATCCGCCATCACTTCTGGCGACAGGGAACGCTCCCTTTGAACCCCAATGAAACCAAAGGCTGCCCTTCCAAAAATATAACTTCACCGTTCTCACCTGTAGATCTGTGTTATTAAAAAAAAGCACATTTTATTATTATATTTCGAAAGTTGCCATTGAAGAGAGTATAGACATTTGTTCCCTTTCTTATTATGTAAATATCCTCGGTTTTTCCTCTTGGCCCAAAGCCTCAAACATTTTCTATCACGCCCTTTCCTAAAGGAGGTTTTGAAACCCTTTCTCTAGATATCACTTTAGTCCCCAAGTTATACTTAGCATTTTTTTGCTAACGCCCATGTCTGTCATCATCTTACATGGTTTTGAGTTAAAATTTGTGGGTGGCTAGATGGATGGACAGATAAGTTCCAGTTCTGTGACCTTTAAATCGTGACCCATGATCCCTGGTCACTGTTTTTCTGAAAGGAAGTGGAGCCCTCATGAACCACGTGTGGGTGGGAACTGCAGGGACGCAGTGGGGTCCATCGACTGAGGCGACCATGCCCAGGCCGCAAGTGCAGGTCTACACTGGCCTTCCTCAGAGTATTTCAATGCAAACAACAGAAAAGTAGCTTCATCTAATACGCAAAATATCAAATTATTTCCTTCCAAACAGAAGAGACACAGAACTGACATACATACATTTTCAAGCTGCCCTTCAAATAGTAACAGCTTGTGGTTCGCCAAACTATAGTGTCTTCTTATCGAGTGTCAAGATTTGATACCTAGAGGTCTTGAAAATGTAATGACTGTTAACTCACTCAAAACAGAGTCTTTTTTATCTTTTTAGTAACTCAACACTTTAATTTTTGATAAGAAAATGCTAATTGATCTTTAAATGTCATTGGAATAACCTCCTAAATAAAACTAACCGCTGTATTTTGTAAAGGGTTTTCCACTTCAGAACCATCAGCAGCCCACCCTAACGGCCACCTCCTGGCGTGCCTCACTCAGCCAGCCATCAGGGACCCAGTGGACCCCTCTTTTTTAACTAAACTGGTAAC
>NW_011889094.1:588393-591480 GCF_000151845.1 Pteropus vampyrus | reverse complement strand
GGGCACACGCGCTCGCGGAGGCTGCTCGCTTTCGGGCGCTAAGACACGCACGAGGGTCAAGGACACCGGCGGCGACGTCCACAGCTCACACGACACGGCGCCGCCCTGCGAAGTTCTGTGAAATGGACGCCGAGGACCCCGGCTTCCTCCGGCACGCGCCGGTACCGTGTGGCCGCGACACCGAGCTCCGGCGGTCACGGCAGGTCCTCGGTGAGAATTGCCGCCCGCCACCTCGGTCACGCACGGACGGACGGAGAAGAGGCTCCAGGCTGCGTCCTAACGACTCGGCCTCGAATCCCAAGGCGCGGTCACTCTGGAGACAACAACGTCTGCAGCACGTCACCCCCCGTCCTCCCACTCCCCACGCGCCACAAGCAGGGAGACCGCCGTCCCCACGCCTACGAGCCGCGGACACGGTCCCCACGCTCCAACTCGGCACTGCGGCGGTTTCAGACCTCGCGCGGGGCAAAGGGCATCCCGCGTCCCAACTGTATTCACCGCATGCCCGGAGCTGCCCCCCAACCTTCCACCCACAGCGACTAATCTGCAGTGTAATACGATCTTGACAAATATCGAGTCAAATCCAGTAGAATCCAAAAAATGCTTGCCAAGCCGCAGATACGCTCGATTAAAACGGAACGTGTGTGGACTGATCTCGGTGTCTCGTAGGACTTTCCGGTGCGGAAAAGACACTGTCAAAGATGAAACGGGCAGAATTTCCTTCCGGGTCAGCTCACACCGACGGGCGGACATCCGCCATCACTTCTGGCGACAGGGAACACTCCCTTTGAACCCCAATTAAACCAAAGGCTGCCCTTCCAAAAATATAACTTCACCGTTCTCACCTGTAGATCTGTGTTATTAAAAAAAAAAGCACATTTTATTATTATATTTCTAAAGTTGCCATTGAAGAGAGTATAGACATTTGTTCCCTTTCTTATTATGTAAATATCCTCGGTTTTTCCTCTTGGCCCAAAGCCTCAAACATTTTCTATCACGCCCTTTCCTAAAGAAGGTTTTGAAACCCTTTCTCTAGATATCACTTTAGTCCCCAAGTTATACTTATCATTTTTTTGCTAATGCCCATGTCTGTCATCATCTTACATGGTTTTGAGTTAAAATTTGTGGGTGGCTGGATGGATGGACAGATAAGTTCCAGTTCTGTGACCTTTAAATTGTGACCCATGATCCCTGGTCACTGTTTTTTCTGAAAGGAAGTGGAGCCCTCATGAACCACGTGTGGGTGGGAACTGCAGGGACGCAGTGGGGTCCATCGACAGAGGCGACCATGCCCAGGCCGCAAGTGCAGGTCTACACTGGCCTTCCTCAGAGTATTTCAATGCAAACAACAGAAAAGTAGCTTCATCTAATACACAAAATATCAAATTATTTCCTTCCAAACAGAAGAGACACAGAACTGACATACATACATTTTCCAGCTGCCCTTCAAATAGTAACAGCTTGTGGTTCGCCAAACTATAGTGTCTTCTTATCGAGTGTGAAGATTTGATACCTAGAGGTCTTGAAAATGTAATGACTGTTAACTCACCCAAAACAGAGTCTTTTTTATCTTTTTAGTAACTCAACACTTTAATTTTTTATAAGAAAATGCTAATTGATCTTTAAATGTCATTGGAATAACCTCCTAAATAAAACTAACTGCTATATTTTGTAAAGGGTTTTCCACCTCAGAACCATCAGCAGCCCACCCTAACGGCCACCTCCTGGCGTGCCTCACTCAGCCAGCCATCAGGGACCCAGTGGACCCCTCTTTTTTAACTAAACTGGTAACACAAATAGAATCCTAGTAGATTTTTTGATATTCAGGTTTTCCAGGGTCCAACGGTAAGTTCTGAGACAACGTTAAGCAAGTTATTTCTGTTGTTGTACATTATTATTAAATTAAGCGAGCGAGTCATTCTGTTGTTTTTGTCTTTAAAAATCATGAAACTATCTAACACTAAGTCTTTACTTCTCCTAGCCACTTACTTCCCCGAGGGAAGGAAAACACCAAACATCAAATTTTAGACTCTAGCAGTTCACACCCAATTTTCAACTCTGGCATAAAAAAAGTAAACCAACAAACAAAACAACCAGGCTTTAAAAAGCAAAACAAACAAACAAAGACTACCAGGAAGCTTTCCCTATAAACAATCACACCATCAAGGGTCAGGCAGATCCCTGAGGCCCACGACAGGGTCTCCCACAGGGGTCGGCTTTGTGCTCCACTCCAACAGCTAATGCAGGAAAGGCAGGAAGTCAGAAAGCCATGCATTTCAAAGCCCGCTCATGATCTGATCTCCTAGATGACAAAAAAATTAAATTCTAGAATCGAGTCTGAAAAATGGAAGGATGATCATGATGCCAAAAAGGAATTTCAAATTGTTATTCCATTTAGCCGCTTTACCTTAGCGGAAGCTAAAATTAGTAAAGCAGAGAAATGTGTAAAAACAGCTAGTAAGAGCCCATCATGCAGATTAGTGGAGGTCCATTTCATGCAGTTCTGTGAAATGGACACCAAGGACCCTGACTTCACACAAGCCAGATTCTAATGATGTGATTTAAAGCATGTTTAGAGGCTGCAATCATGAGCATTTTGATACTTTGGTGCTACAGAACCATCTGCTTATCTTAGCCTCTTTAGGTAGTAGAGATCATGGCTTGAAATCACCTGGTTTCATATTAACAGAAGGTCGTGTTCGATGTTTCAAAAAATAACATGAGAAAATAGTGCCTGATATAGTCTCTTTATCTGAAAACAAAATCTGTGAGGAGACAGGAAAGAGACAATGTCAAAAACTAAGAAACAGTGATACCCGAACATGGTCCTGGAGCAAATGGAACTAGATTGACATAAACCTTCATGAAATACCGAATACACAAAAAAATTAAAGATGTACCAATTATCTGTTGTTGCATTACAAGCTACCCCCAAACTTATTAATTTAAAATAATAACCATTTTCTTATATTTCACAATTTGTGGGTCAGAAACCGGGCAAGTCCAGTTGGGTGACTCTCTGCTCCCTGTTGCACCGATGACAGTCACCCGCTGGGCTCAGCTGGACCAGATGAAGGGGGCGCCCAC
>NW_011889094.1:587206-587858 GCF_000151845.1 Pteropus vampyrus | reverse complement strand
AAGCCATGCATTTCAAAGCCCGCTCATGATCTGATCTCCTAGATGACAAAAAAATTAAATTCTAGAATCGAGTCTGAAAAATGGAAGGATGATCACGATGCCAAAAAGGAATTTCAAATTGTTATTCCATTTAGCCGCTTTACCTTAGCGGAAGCTAAAATTAGTAAAGCAGAGAAATGTGTAAAAACCGCTAGTAAGAGCCCATCATGCAGATTCACTGGCTCGCCCAGCTTCACACAAGCCAGATTCTAATGATGTGATTTAAAGCATGTTTAGAGGCTGCAACCATGAGCATTTCGACACTTTGGTGCTACAGAACCATCTGCTCATCTTTGCCTCTTTAGGTAGTAGAGATCATGGCTTGAAATCACCTGGTTTCATATTAACAGAAGGTCGTGTTCAATGTTTCAAAAAATAACATGAGAAAATAGTGCCTGATATAGTCTCTTTATCTGAAAACAAAATCTACGAGGAGACAGGAAAGAGACAATGTCGAAAACTAAGAAACAGTGATACCCAAACATGGTCCTGGAGCAAATGGAACTAGATTGATATAAACCTTCATGCAATACCGAATACACAAAAAAATTAAAGATGTACCAATTATCTGTTGTTGCATTACAAGCTACCCCCAAACTTATTAATTTAAAAT
>NW_011889094.1:583652-586656 GCF_000151845.1 Pteropus vampyrus | reverse complement strand
AAGCCATGCATTTCAAAGCCCGCTCATGATCTGATCTCCTAGATGACAAAAAAATTAAATTCTAGAATCGAGTCTGAAAAATGGAAGGATGATCATGATGCCAAAAAGGAATTTCAAATTGTTATTCCATTTAGCCGCTTTACCTTAGCGGAAGCTAAAATTAGTAAAGCAGAGAAATGTGTAAAAACAGCTAGTAAGAGCCCATCATGCAGATTAGTGGAGGTCCATTTCATGCAGTTCTGTGAAATGGACACCAAGGACCCTGACTTCACACAAGCCAGATTCTAATGATGTGATTTAAAGCATGTTTAGAGGCTGCAATCATGAGCATTTTGATACTTTGGTGCTACAGAACCATCTGCTTATCTTAGCCTCTTTAGGTAGTAGAGATCATGGCTTGAAATCACCTGGTTTCATATTAACAGAAGGTCGTGTTCGATGTTTCAAAAAATAACATGAGAAAATAGTGCCTGATATAGTCTCTTTATCTGAAAACAAAATCTGTGAGGAGACAGGAAAGAGACAATGTCAAAAACTAAGAAACAGTGATACCCGAACATGGTCCTGGAGCAAATGGAACTAGATTGACATAAACCTTCATGAAATACCGAATACACAAAAAAATTAAAGATGTACCAATTATCTGTTGTTGCATTACAAGCTACCCCCAAACTTATTAATTTAAAATAATAACCATTTTCTTATATTTCACAATTTGTGGGTCAGAAACCGGGCAAGTCCAGTTGGGTGACTCTCTGCTCCCTGTTGCACCGATGACAGTCACCCGCTGGGCTCAGCTGGACCAGATGAAGGGGGCGCCCACGTGGCCTCTCCACCATGGTGGCCTCGGCTTCTTACAGTGTGGCCCAGTGTCCAAGAGTGAACATTCTAAAGCGAGAGAGAAGCTGTATGGGCTTCTATGGCTAAACCATAAGGTGTCCTATCTGTCACACTTAATTGTTCAAAACAGCCAAAAGGACACCCAAATTAAAGAGGAGGGGATAGGTAGAGATGCTTGCCTTTTGACGAAAGAAGCATCAAGAATTTGTAGCTATGTTTTAAAATTCTAGATTCCGAACCCCGCCGTTCCTCCCAGATTTGGAATTTATCCACTCTTACGTATTCACATTTATTCGGCGACGACAATGTCCTGGACTGAGCAGGACTGAGGAGGGAGCCTATGAGAACGCGGCACACTAAGCCCACGTCCTCACCGGCGAGCCTCCAAAGGAAGGAAGGCGCGCCTCCAACGCGAATGTGCGAGAAACCGTGGTCAGCCACTCGCTCATGGAGCTACTTAATACGGATCGAGTGTCTCCATCCGCCAGGGCCTGGACTCGCAGACACAGACCGCGGTGCCTCTGTT
This sequence comes from Pteropus vampyrus, assembly GCF_000151845.1. Taxonomy (NCBI): domain Eukaryota; kingdom Metazoa; phylum Chordata; class Mammalia; order Chiroptera; family Pteropodidae; genus Pteropus; species Pteropus vampyrus. The sequence goes on along the minus strand of NW_011889094.1, from coordinate 585,290 downwards.
CCCACTGCTCGGAGTTCAAGTGCTTGAGAACACAGGCCCGGACGAGGAAGACTTCTGGCCCGCAGAGTCCCCCGGGACACTGCATTTCACAGGAGCTTCCAGCTGTTAGCTCAGAGCTACTTAACACACAATAAACGATAAGGGAAGGTCACTAGCCATCCGCATAATTTGATTGTTGACAGATTCCAAGTCTAGAGGAGACTCCTTTTATTTCGGGATGAATAAAGAGAGAAAACAACAAAATCAACACCTTCACAATAAAAGTCCAGCAAGACTATTATAAAAAATATATATATGTGTGTATATATACACATATATACGAAAGTTGGACAAAGACCCATATATAAATCCACTCAATCATGAACATAAATTTTTTAAATGCAAAATAAAATATTATCTAACTAAATTCCTCAATATATTAAAAGGACAATACATTAAGACCAGGCCAAGTTGAATTTATTCTAAGAATAAAGATAGATTTAACATTCTAAAAAATATTATTCTAACCTACCGAATTAACAGGAAAAACATATGACCATTTCAATAGCTGCAGAAATAGCCTGTGTTAACATTTAGTATCTGTTCTTAGCAACCAAGAAATAGAAGGGAACTTTTTATTTGACAGCTAGTAATTTTCAACAATAATGATACTTTCAGAAATCTCCACCACCAAACTCAACGAGCAAATGCTGAAGGCCTCCCCGGCGGCACCGGGGATAACGTCTCACGCTTCCGCCCGATGTGCGACTGGGGGCTTTAGCCAGTGCAGAAAAAACGAAAGAAAAAGAAAAGGTGACAGAATTGTAATAACACTGTCATCGTCCACAGAGTGTTCGTACAAAGAAAGAAAACTCATTCGCCACAGATTATATGACCATGTGGAATAAAATCTAATATATTCTTATAATAAAAGTTTAGCAAGATCACCGAATATGAAACCAACATAGAAAAGTCAATTGTTTTTACATATATGAACGAAATACAAATAATAAATTAAAAGACACCATTTTGAAGAGCGTCTTAAATATGAAGTATTTAAGGAAAATTTAACAAAAGGTATGTAAAACATTCTACACAGAAAATTGTAAAACACTGAGAGAAAACCTAAATAAATAATGAGAAATGTCAGGTTGATGGATGAGAAGAATCAATATTGCCAAGATGCCTTCCCAAACTAATCCGTCAATATAATTTAATTCCAGTCAAATCTCCCACAGGTATCTTTTATAGAGTTTAACAATACTATTTAAAATTCATGTGAAGATGGCTAAGCTTAGCTAAGTCAGTCTTGAAGAACAAGGCAGAATTAGAAACCCGCGCGTTCATTTAGAAGAACAAGAGACAGGGTCAGGGGGTGGGGGTGGGGGACAGAACAGAGAGAGAGAAGCAGAGACATAGCAGCAGATAGAAGGCAACCTTCTCAACAAATGGTGCTGGGACAAGTTATCTAGATTAAAATAATAATAGTAATTTAACTTGACACATACTTGACCCCATTCATGAAATAACTTCCGACAGGGCTCAGAGCCCCGACATGAAAGGCAAACAGCAGGGCGTCTGCAGGTAACGAAGAGGCATCTTCATGGCTCTGGAGCAAGGAGAGGCTTTCGAAAGGGGACCCAGAGGCACAGACGTAAA
>NW_011889094.1:571250-583602 GCF_000151845.1 Pteropus vampyrus | reverse complement strand
AATGTCAGGTTGATAGATGAGAAGAATCAATATTGCCAAGATGCCTTCCCAAACTAATCCGTCAATATAATTTAATTCCAGTCAAATCTCCCACAGGTATCTTTTATAGAGTTTAACAATACTATTTAAAATTCATGTGAAGATGGCTAAGCTTAGCTAAGTCAGTCTTGAAGAACAAGGCAGAATTAGAAACCTGCGCGTTCATTTAGAAGAACAAGAGACAGGGTCAGGGGGTGGGGGTGGGGGACAGAACAGAGAGAGAGAAGCAGAGACATAGCAGCAGATAGAAGGCAACCTTCTCAACAAATGGTGCTGGGACAAGTTATCTAAATTAAAATAATAATAGTAATTTAACTTGACACATACTTGACCCCATTCATGAAATAACTTCTGAGGGAGCTCAGAGCCCCGACATGAAAGGCAAACAGCAGGGCGTCTGCAGGTAACGAAGAGGCATCTTCATGGCTCTGGAGCAAGGAGAGGCTTTCGAAAGGGGACCCAGAGGCACAGACGTAAAGCCCACTAATCGGCTGGACTGTGTTCATCCACCCACAACAGTTTACACCCAAAAGAGAGCAAAATGACGAGTCAGCAATTCGGAGGTGACATCTGCAACACATATAACTGACAAAATTTATAAAATATTATTCTTACAGATCAACAACAAAAAGGGTAAATTGACAAAATAAAATGGATGACCTTACACAGACACTTCATAAAAGACACCCTGATAGAAATAAACGCGTTGGGAAGTCCTCGAGCGAGCACACTGGTGACCAGGACAGGGCTAGTGAAGCCACAGGGCGAGGCCCCTGCACGCACATCAGGAAGGCGCAAGTCAAAGCCCCAAGTGTCGGTAAGCACGCGGAGCAGCGAACTCGCACTCGTGGGTGGGACCGCTAAGTGGCTTCGCTTAGCACATCTCAAAGTACACACACCTGGCCGCCTGCCGTGTGCGGATACAAGACAGCCACCGACGAAGCAGGACACAGCCCCTCGCCAGTACCGACTCTGCCGGCACCTTGATCTGACACCTTTCAGCCTACAGAACTGCGAGGAATAAATGTTTATTTTTTAACTCAAAAAAAAAAAAAAAAAGGAAACTACACATACCGCCGACCCATCGATTTCTACCCTGGCTGTGCGTCTGCATGCACACCAAGACACGCGTGAGGCTGTGCCCCGCGGCGGTGAACGTCGCTGATACCGAAAGAGACGCACTGTGGGCCATGTACAGAAAATTCAAACACAAGGAAGATAAATGTTTTATGGATGTATGTTTTTAAAGCTAAAAATAAAACCAAGGAAGTGGTGATCATAAAAGCTAGAACACGGAACAGCTTTTGGAAAACGGACACAGAACCTATCGGTACCATGCTCAATGATAAGTCACTGAGTTGTGCACATCTGTTTCATATACATGTCTCCAATGCATTACACTGTACAATGAAAAAGAAAGCGAGGAAAGAATAATTATAACAATACAAAAATCTCTTGGTGAAACAAGATTTTTCTTTAAGTGGTGGGAAAAATTCAAGCCAACCGTGAGAGGCAAGCTTAACTGTCACTCACGTACACCGTATCATCAATTAGCAAAGCTTTCTGACGGTTAGAAATCGTATTGCTTTATAATTTTAAAAACTGCACCCAAAGCAGATCAGAATTAAACAAGAATGCTTGCTACCACTACACTGATATAACAATATTCGGAAATGCTATCTAATAAAATTTCGGATGAAATAAAATTAGGAGCATAAATTTGGAAATGAGGCATCAAAATTATCATTTTTTTCATAAGTGCTTAAGGGTACCATGTGAACAATAATATTCAAGGAAAGATTTGCAAATCGACAGCTTTTTTTCATACCAACGACAGTCTTAGGAAATACAAAGGAAAAACAGACTTTATGAACTACTTCAGTATTATCGAATAAATATAAATAAGCATACATATTTAGTATATATGTATACATTATGTTTTAAATAAATAAAAGTAAAATAAGAAGGGATAAACCTCAAATTTGTGAAGAAACTATTTTTTTAAAGAACTTACAAAGAGGCATATAATACCAATAAGCAGAAGAGTATATTATGTTCTTGATAAAATACTCAAAATTATAAAAATCTCAATTCATTGAAAATCGATATGTGAACTGAATGTAACCTTAATCAAAACTTCGATGTGAATAAATAATTTTCAGCAGGAGAAGTAAAATTACAAAATGACTAAGAGGAAAATAATAGCAGAAAAATAAGAAACTAACTTCTGCTCCTCCATAAAAGCAGAAAACCCGGTATAAACTGTCAGATCTAGCTTTTTTTCAGAAGTCTGAAAATTAAACAAAGGGTTGCAGCAACTTTAAGAGTATTTACTCAACAAAACAGCTGAATTTCAATAAGAACCGCAAGATTTGTGATGTTTGACTCACTCCAGCCCCATTCTCAACTCCCCAGCTCAGCAGTAGCCACGAAAATAGCTGCCCGCCTTCTGCATGCCGGATGGAGAACAGACCTCATCCACAAAAATGTTAGTTATTTATTTTGACATATCTAACATCTCCCTGGAAGACTGACTCAAAAGGCTTGTTGTCTTCATTGTACCTGACTCAGAAGTGGTCTAGTGCTAAAGTGTTTGTCTAAAACAGTTATAGGATGATGCTTTAGTTGATGCTACCTAGGTGATAAATAACATTTGGGGCAAAAATAAACAAACCAAAAACCTTGGAGGGTTTTTGCAGAATGAAATGTCCAGAAGAGGTTGAAAATTCGTTGAATCTAGAAGTCTACGTGCATGCCCAGGAAACACCTGAGAGGCCCTAAGTTCTCACCTCTGGCTGACCTGCAGTTTCCATGAGAAGCAAAAGGTAAGACCGAGTTGTACTTTGCTTAGCTGAATGTAAAGGTGCCCCCTCACACACGCACAGCTCCTGTTCAAAATCTGGAAAATTGTTTGGTTCCAAGCATGTAAGAAAGTCTCCATCCAATCATTAGGTGACAACTAAGTTAAGTGAACAGAGATTTCCATGGCCATAAATAACAAATAATGCTTATAGAATTTACAGAATTAGTCCAGGAAAAAAACAGCAATAAGTGAATAACTAAAATGAGAAGCAAAAACAAATCATCCTGGGAAGTGGAGTGAATCTAATTTCTAGAGAGATCACCCTACGATGTTCAAATACACAGCTTTCGACAACAACAACAAAGTATGAGGCATTCGAAGAAATAAGAAAGGGTGGCCCACACACAGCAGAGGAGGCGAACGACTGAAATTGTCCCTGAGGAAGTTCTGATATTAGACTTCCAGAAATCAGACAAAAACTTTACATCAGCTACTTTCAATATTCATGAAGCAAGAGAAAACCATGCCTAAAGAACTGAAGGAAAGTTTGAGTATGGTATCTCGCCAAACGGAGAATGTCAGTAAAGAGTTAGAAATTACAAAGAGGAACCAAATAGAAATTATGAAGTCAAAAAGTGCAATAACTGAATTTTTTTCTTTAAATCTCTAGAGGGACTCAATAGCAGGCTCAAACAGGCAGAAGAATCAGCAGACTTGAGGTAGTCCAGCTGAGTTCGAATCTGAGGACTGGAAAGAAAGAATAATGAAGAAAAAGGAGCAGAGCCCTGGAAACCCGTGGGACACCTTCAAACGCACCAACCGGCACATAATGGGAGTCCCAGAAGGACAGCAGAAAGAGAAAGGAGTAGAAAGAATAAATGAAGAAATCATGGCTGGAAGCTTCCCAAATTTAATGAAAACCACTAGTCTACATATCCAAGAAGCTCAACAAACTCCAAATTGAATAAACTCAGAGATCTACACTAGAAACATCATAAGGAAACCATCCAAAGACAAAAACAAAGAGACCATCTTGAAAGCAGCAAGACAGAGTGATCCTTAATGTATAAGAGATCTTCGATAAGACTAATATCTGATTTCTCATCAGAAATCATGGAGCCCAAAAGGCAGTTCAGCGCCATATTCAAAGTGTTGAAAGAAAAAAACATTCAATGAATCAGTCTATACCTAGCAAAACTATCCTTCAAAAAATGTAGGAGAAATTAAGACATCTCCAGGTAAAATTTAAGAAGATCCGTTGCTAGCAGAACTTCCCAACAAAATAATGTTAAAGGGAGTCCTTCAGGCTGAAGAGAAAAACACAAGATAATAACTGAAATCCATGTGGAGAAATAAAGAACTCCAATAACCACAACTAAATCGGTAAATATAAAAGACAATACAAATGTATTTTTGTTTGTAATTCCTATTTTTTTCAATCTGTTTAAAAGACAGGTGCATAAAGCAATAATTATAAATAATAACTATAAATCGACATGGATGGGAAAGCAATGTACAAAAGAGAAATAAGACATGTTACTAAAATCAGGAATAAAAGAGGAGACATTATGACGAACCTTACAGAAAAAAAATTGTAAGGGGATATGCCATTGTATACCAACAAACCAAAAAACCTAGATGAAATGGACAAATCCCTATAAATGCACAAACTACCAAAACTGACTCATGAAGAAACAGACCTATAAGAGTTAAGAAGATTAAGTGAAGTGATGATGATGATGATGATGATAATGACAATTAAAACTTTCAACAAAGAAATACTCAGGACTAGATGTCTTTATTGGTGAATTCTACTAAAAATATAAAGAAAAATTAATACCAATCATTCTCAAATTTAAAAAAAGAAACAGGCAAAAATACTCCATAATTCCTCTAAAAGGCCAGTATTTTCCTGATACAAAAGCCAGATGATAGCATCACCAGGAAGGGAAATGACAGAACAATATCCCTTATAAAGAGAGATGCAAAAACCCTCAACAAAATGCAGGAGAACTACTAAATGCAGCAACACATAAAAGAGTTTTACACTATGATCAAGTGAGATTTATCCCAGGAATGCAAAGTTAGTAGAACATACAAAAATTTGTAGTACACCATATCAATAGAATAAAAAAATATGATCATCTCAATATATGCAAGAAAAAATTTTTGAAAACAAGCAACATCCTTTCGTGATAAAAATACTCAGTAGACTAGGAGCAGAGGGCACCTTCCTCAACCTGACAGAGCTGTTTATAAAAATCCACATCTACTTTCTTACTTGAAAGAGTGAAAACTTTCATCCTGTGATCTGGAACATGACAAGGACCTCTGTTCTCGTAACTTCTATACCAGCGGCCCCAGTGGTCCCAAACCTTTGTGGCACCAGGGACCGTTGCTCCTCTGAGAAGCTAACACCTAATGATCTGAGGCGGAGCTGAGGCGGTGACGCCTGCTCTGGGGAGCAGCTGCAGATACAGATGAAGCTTCCCTCGCTGGCCGCTCACCTCCTGCTGTGTGGCCGGTTCCTAACAGGCCACAGACCCGTACTAGTCCACGGCCCGGGGGTTGGGGACCCGTTTTAAACAACATAGTCAAAATTGGTGGACTGTGTTGGAACGAAAAATAACGTTAAGAAGCAGACCCAAGAATATCAATGAAGGACTTGGCACATTAGTGAGGAAAAAATGGTTAGTAGCTACGGTGTGTGCTGATCCTCTGGGAGAAAAACAACTAGTCATAGCCTTACCTAGGACTGTACGTAGACTATAATCCGCAAAAGTTACATTTTAAATAAAATTAAAAACATATAAGAACAAATCATGTAAATATAAAACGACATTGGAAAAACACCAACGAATATGTAACTTTAGGGGAAAGTTCTAAGTCTAATGATAAAAGCAGAGCTTAGATTTTTTTAAAGTTTGAAAAGACAAAAATTATTGTTAATAAAATTTTTTTTAAAGGTGTCTCAGCGAAAGAACTAATTTGAAGGGTAGATAAATAATTCACAAAAAATTAACTACATGTCCCCAAGACACTAAGCACAGTCTGTTTCCTGCTCTCCAATGACAGAGACCCCGCTGGCACTGGAGCCCCGCCCAGCCTCGGCCCGGCCCCGCCCTCCCGGGGTCCCAGAGGAAATGAGGGCGTCGCCTTAAGAACTGAAACTGTAACTTCCTCCTCTCCTCCGCCCCGCCAGGTTGGGACAAGGCCTGTGATCTGTGTAACAAAGAGCTTAAAAATAACAATTTTTATTGTCTGACATAGACACAGTTTCCTCACACTCTGTTAGAAGATATATAAGTCGATTCAAAATTTTTGGAGAAATTTGGCAATATTTATCAAAAGCTGTTCAAAAGCTGACTCATCAATTGCCCTTCTGAAAACGATTATAGGGAAATAGTCACAGAAGTATAAAAAAATGTATTTACAAGGATGCTCATCATAGCACTCCAGGTCCTAGCCAAACAAATTAGAAACCGTCTGAATGCAACAATAAAATGTTGATTAGATAAATTAGGGTTCACCCTTATACTAGAACTAGTGCAAATATCAAATCCAATTATGTGAACAATTAGACTAAAAATAGTATTTGCAATAAGATCTTGTTTTCCTGTGCACGTTGCATCTGTACGTGTAACCACGTACACACCCACACGCATGCGGGACAAAAGTCTCGGAGTTCAGGCAGTGAGTGTCAACAGCAGTTGGTCACCTCTGGGTGTGGCACGGATAATGAGCTGCTGTGTTTCTCCTTTCGTTTGTTCGCTTTGTCTTGTTCATGTACATTTTCTGTTTCCCAAAACAACATATGTTGTTTCTTTAAAAAGTGGAAAAGCATCTCTGAAGTTAAAAACCATTCCATCAGCATACTGTTGCTGTGTATCTGCATTTTAAACCTTAAATTCTCTATAAAATGACTGCATATTCCAGATTATACTGATAGTTATTTTTATCAAGGCCAAATCATACTCATGAAATCAGAGCAAACGATTCACTTTTTTATTCGACTCTAGTTTGTCCCTCAGCGAAAAAATGCAAGCAGCAAGCTTTGGACCAGGCTCCTCGAAATGAGTCACCGCTGCAAAAACCCCTAGATTACCACAGGCACAAACACGGCAGTCTGTGCGGCTTTGTGTGTGGACGATTCTGTTACTGAATCTTTTCCCTGGGTATTATATAGCTGTTCTCTTAAATGCTGCTTATCCCTGAATAAAAAAAAACAAAAAACAAAAAAAAACAGCTGCCACGTCTTTACAATTCACTGCCCTTGGCATTGATGCTGAGCTGTGTGAGACGGGGCCACGGGTGTCGAGGGCAATGCAAGGGCTGCAACTTATTTAGACGGATTTTTCAAGTTGAGCTTATAAATGATTTACAAAGGGACCGAACACAACTAAAATTACAGTCCAACTGTCACATTCCTCCAATGTGACCGCAGTGTGCTCGCGGCTGGCGGCCACGGCGGTGAGCGTCCGTGGAGCCGAGAGCTTTGCCAGACCATGAAGAACAAATATCTTCCATGAGCCAGATATTAGCTCAACGGCCATTAAATATAATAGGAACCGTCTTCCATGGCCGCGGCTCAAAAGCTGCAACACAAACAGTTGCAAATGTGTCACCGGCAATGTGGGCGTCCTGTCACACCGACGGGTCCACGTGCGGCCGGGAGCGCCGCGGTCCCAGCCGTGGAACCCAGGAGGACGGCAAGGAGCTGAAGGGACTGAGGTCGCCGACCACCTTCTCCCTTCGCCGTCCTTCCTCAGTGTCCCGTCCTCTGCGCCCGGATTTAGAAAGACTCGCGATTCCGGGCACTCACAGGCCGGCCCACGGCCGCCGCGCGCCGCACGATGGCCCGGGTTTCAGGAGGGGAGGGTGGCCGCGGCCGAGCGGGAACACAGCACGGGGCTGGGCTCTGCGTCTCACATCACGCGGCCGGCTCCCACGTGCAAGCGGGTGTGACACGGCACTGTCACGGCCCCGCCGGCCCACCCACGCTCACCGTGCACGTGACCTCTCCAGCCCGGGACTGAGACAAAGCACAGCCATCGCCAGAGCTGAACGCCGATGTCCCGGGCCAGAGGCCTGAAGCCCATGCTTAGAGAATTACCTTCCTGAAAAGTGCGACAACCCCCTAAAACCCCACGCACACGCATGTGCACACGCACGTGAGTGTGCACACGTGTACACACGCGCACGCGCACACACACATACACAAGCGCGCGCACGCGCACACACACGCATGCACAAGCGCACGCACACGTGCACGCACACACGCACGCGCGCACACACACACACGCACACAATATCTGAAAACATCAACGTCTTCTTGCATTTTAAAGAGCGTATCTGCGCTCTGATCTCGGGGCCTTCCGCTCGGCGCCCGCCACATCGACGCCCCGCGCCGCGGCCACCGTTTGGTTCAGGCTCTCTCGCCGCCGCTGTCCATGTTCTTCACTAGATTCAGTGCCATGAACACAGGGCCCTGGCCTGCCCTGCCCAGCACTGTTCCCGCGGCCCCTGGTGCGTGTCTGCTGAGCGGACGGACGGGTCGGTTACGGTCACACGTGCCATTCTCCGGACTCACGTTTGAATAAATGGATCGCCCTAGTTTCCTTGGGTTAGTTTTCACATTTTCGAGCTCAGTTACGAGTTTATGTGAGAGTGGGCGAGCTGCGATGTTTTCTGAAAACGGCGTGTGGCCTTCGCCTTGCTTCCCCACTGGAGCGCCGCCTGCTGACGCGCTCTGCGAACCGCGGCCCTCGGCGCTGACCAGCGCTGACCGGCACTGAGCGCACCTGCCCCCCTCAGAGCCCTCGTTCCACAGGCGTCATCTTCGAAATTCTCTTTTCCAACGAAGACGCGAACAGAACACACCCTCGCCTCCCGTCGGACCGTGAGAGGAGCGCGAGCCAGGTCTGTGCGGCTTTGCGTTTAGCCGTCCCGCCACGTGACGCTGCCGCGTGCCACCCCGATAACCCGGCACACAGCGCGTGTTCTCACCCGCTTCCGCAGAGCGCAGCCGTCACATGTCACTACCGAGCTCCTCTAGAGAACCGACCCACCTTCCGAGCCACGCGCCCCCGGCCGGAGGCGAGGAGACCGTTCCCAGCGCCCCGCGTGCGGGGTGCAGCTGACACAGGCTCGCGACGGGACGCGAGCACCCCAGGAGACCGGCCTGGAGGCGGGCGGTGGCCGCGGGCCTCGCGCACTCTCGACCTGTCCCCCGCCGGCCCGGCCTCTTTCCCTAGTTGTTAAATGACGATTTAACTCGATTGCCCACCCTTTGGCAGAGCACCCGAATTTGCACAGTGATGATTATACTCGATTATCTTTCGTTAACTGGAGTCACGTGAAACTCACAGCTTCCCGTGATTTGCCAGTTCCGAGGTGATCGAGGTGCGCGTCTCAGGGCAGACGGGTCAGATACGTCCCTTCAGTCTGTTAACTGAAATTGGAATTTAAGCTCTGGCCCCTGACAGCGCGTCGACCCAGGCCTCCGGGTCAGGTGAACCTGGGGAAAAGCAGACGCTTAGGGTGGTGCCACCTGGAGGGGGAGTTATGCCTGGACCCAGGTCGCCGCGAGGCCAGCTCACCACCAACATCCACCCACGTGCTCCGAGCACGGCGCCTCCGACGCGTGCCGGGCCGTGGAGCTGCGGGTCACGGGTGGATCGGGCGAGCAGAAGCCGCGAAGCCCAGGGCGACGCACGGAACGGCTCTGACGGTGCGAGGCCTCCTGGCGACAGTCCTGAAGGACAGAGGGACTGTGTCCCAGAAAGGAGTGGCATGTGCGACGTCGCCACTATGTGGGAGAACATGGCACGTGGGAAGGGCACAAAACTGAGCATCGTTGGGGAAGATCTGGGAGGAAAATAGGAGATGAGGTTCGAGAAGAAGCAACAGGCCCGAATCTGACGTCCCTGCCCAGGAGTGGCCGGGAACGATGAACGACATCGTCTGCGCGGCATCTTCCTATCTCAAGGGAGCCCTAACAAAGCGACACCTGACTGGGGACAGCAGGCCTGGAGTGAGGACCCTGTTGTAACAGGTCCCTGTCTTCCAACGACAGAAGTCAGAGGCAAACAGCACACACTGGGTCCCCACATCTGGGCACCATGAACCACGGAGCCACACACGGAACGGCCCCCGGAGGAAAGGAGCTGCTTCTCAGAGCCACACGGGCGGAGGTGGCCTGGGGCCTGTCTGCCACCACGGCTGGCCTGTGTCCCCAGACACCGGAGGGAGACGCTCTTCCTGAAAGCCCCTGGCCGCCAACGGGCAGTGGTTCTCAGGAGCTGAGCGTGTGCACATTTCTCGCCTGATGCCCTCACGGGACCCTCCAGCACGACCGCGAGCTGTGGTGGCCAGTGGACGTCCTGGTCCCCTTCCCCATCTGCGAGGGGGACAGTCCAGCCTCTTAACCGTTAGCCGTCAGCGCTGCGGCTTTCACAGGCGGACTCGATCGTGCTGGGGAATCTCTGTTGCACTGTGGTCTGAATCATTCACAAACGGCCGTTAACTTTGCCGAATGATTCTGTCTATTGAGAGATCACACATTTTATTTTTTGCTGTGATACGTTACATGAACTTTTGTTTGTTAAACCAACCTTGCATTCCAGGAAGCAATCTCTCTTCGTAATGGCTTATAATCCTTTTTACGTATTACCGTATCTGATTTGCTAGTGATTTGTCGAGGGGTTTTGCATTATCTGTAAAAGATATCGGGCCTAATTTCCTGTTCTGATTTGTTTTGTCAGAGCGATATGGACACCTCAGTGGATGAGTTGTGAAGAAGTGGTATTAACTGTTCTTTAAGTGTCCGGTAGGAGTCACCCGTGAAGCCATCTTGCCCTAGAATTATCTTGTGGACATTTATTATCATTACTTAATCTCTTTGCTTTTATAAAGCTATTATAATTTTCTCTTTCTCCTTGAGTCGATTTCGACGATTTGTGTCTTTCCAGGAACTCGTCCGTCTCACTCGAGCTCCGGAACCGACAGCGGGGCTGGCAGCAACACCCCCGCTTGTTTCCGACGTCAGTAATCCGCGTTTTCTCTCGTTGACCTCGGTCACCTCTAGCTCTTTCCTTTATTTCCCTACTTGGAAATTTCCTATGTTCTAATACCTGGATGTATACATTTCTCATTCAGGTAAGAGTTGACATTATACTTCCTCCTCATCTCTAAGAACGTTTTAGGATGAAAGATACCTACGAGTATCTTTCCAATTCCTCTGTGAACTATTTAAGGCATTGGCGTGACTCACCTAGAGCCCAGCGGAGCGAGGCGCTGGCAGGTAGGGTGCTCGCTGTGCAGACAGGGCGCCGGGGCGTGCGGGCGAAGAGCGTCTCGGGGAGCGGCCGGCCCTGCGACGACCCGTCCCCACAGCTCCTGATGGGACACTTGCTTTCCTTAGCGCACGAACGGGACCGGTGATGTGCAGGTCCCCTCTGGCACTGGCCCTCGAGCGCTGTTTGGCATCTGGCAGCACCGTGAGCTCACACGGCCTCGGCAGAGGAGGGCACAAGGAGTGACAAACGAACGCTGACGCCACAGTCGCGGCTCGTCCGGCCTCGAGCTGCTCGGTGCCCGCGCGTCCTCTGCAAACTTCTCTTTGAAACTCGAGGACAGACTCCTAGACTTTCCGGGATCCGACGCTTAAAAGGCATCAGAGCCACACGGGAATACCGCGAAGTCATTTCAAATTCTTAAATTCAGCAACAGGGGGAAAAATGGGCTCATCTACTAAACTTTTTTCTTTCTTTCTTTTATAATCTGACATAAATCATAGGAAGCCAAAGGCAAAATTAAAAAGCAGTTAAAGATTTTCCAGTGGCTCCTTATTCTGGGAAGCGGGGCTCACTGACTTTGCCCGGATGCACTTAATGGGGCTGAAACCGCCCGGGCCCTGGCTTTACACGTGTGACAGCTCCCCCCGCGCGAGTGGCCTGAACTAAGACCGCCCAAACTCGGGGACCCCCGCCTCTCCCAAGGTCGGTGCAAGGCAAAGCTCGGTGAGTGAACACAGAGGGGAGGTGGAAGGTGACGTCGCAGGACGCCGTTTCTGTGAGATCTGTGTCGGCCGTCAGTGGTGACACACATGCTGTGCTTCGCTGCTGCAGCCACGTGCCCACGTCGGGGACACGCTTCCCGCAGGGACCGCAGCGCCCACGGCCGCCCCAGCCTCTGCCCCGTCCAGCCCGACGCCTGTCGCTCGCACCCACTTGCCTCGAGGGAATGCGGGCCGACGGCCACGCCCGACGCTGAGGGACCGCGCCACAGAAGCCAGCCTAGGAGCTGCCAGCACGGCCGTGGGACCTCGTCTCTGGGAAATGGGAACTCGCTCTTCTGAGCTGGCCGCAAAGACAGGCTCGAAAGGGGCAGACGGAGGCGCCGTGCGCACGGTCCCAGCGAGGGGACCTCCGCGTTTCCGGCTCGAGGACGTCTCCTTTCAAGAATCCCTGAAGGGGAAGCTTTAGAACTCGACCGCAAGCCGGCTGTTCG
>NW_011889094.1:564247-569331 GCF_000151845.1 Pteropus vampyrus | reverse complement strand
GTCACCTGAGCTTACGCTGCTCCGTAATCAACATCTGAAATTGGAGAGTACGGTGACAGCACCGAGGGTCACGGGCTGTGACACGCTCGGGTGGCAGGTCGGCCACCAGCCCCACGCACGGCTGCCCTGACGTCTCCGACAGACCGCGCTCCACCTGCAGGAGGAGCCCCCCTGAGCCAGCGGGCCGCGGCCCTCGCGGGGCACAGGGGACGCATGCAGGGGCCCGAGGCAGCGCGTGGCCCCTGCTCCGGGTAAACACCATTCACTGGTGTCAGACACACGCGGGGACAGCCCTCCCGCCTCCGAGGCCCTGGGGGCGGCTGCGGCATCGTGGACAGTCCGTCCCAGGCGGCGAGCTCACACTCTCGCCCGCACTGCAGACATCGCTCACAGTCACGACGCTTAAAACCATTTCATTTCTTTCACGCTCGGACCATGAATTCACTGCTTTGTTTTCTTAAACGGTCTCGTTTTCTCTTTACTGCTTATTTTTTTTTAAAAAGCATTTCATCGTACCTTGAGGATCTGTTATTTTCTCGACATCACTCTGCATAACGTGAGGACTAAATCACCGAAACTTCATCACCGACACTCTCCCCAGAAGCCCGCGTCCACCTGCAGGGGCCTGACCCACGGCAGGTCTGGGACTCCCTGCCCTGCCCTGCCCTGCCCTGCCCTCCGGGGTGGGAGCTGCCACTCCCTGCATCTCACGCCTTCTCCTTTGTCCCAACGGCACCTGAGTGGGAGACCTGCTCAAGCCAGTTTCTGAGGAAAGAGGGCCTGAGAGTGAACTTGACCTCTAGGCATTACTGAAAACAGCTCTACCTCCTCAGCTGAACTGACTGTTTGCTGCCTAAAACAAGTCTCCCTCAGAATTTAGAATAAATTACAAAGTGAGCAAGGAAAAACAGACAAATAAACGTGTGGTTAAGAACAGTGAAGGAAGGCAAGAAAACAATAAAAAATGAAAATGAGATAAAGAAGTGAAAAGAATGAAAAACAAGCCAAATACTGTACGTAAAACTTCCTTCGTTCTGAAGAAGGAAGAACGAACAATGGGACAGAAATGATGTTTAAAACTATAATCTAAGGACGCTTCCCAGATATGAGAAAGAGAACCCGAATCCCAGTGTCGAAAGGGCCAGTGACCAGGAGAAAGTGCCCTGATGGGTGGGGACAGAAAATAAATAAGTGGTAGCAGAAGGGACTTTAACGTCAGGAGGTGAGCACGCAATGCAATATACGTATGCCGTGTGACCGAACTGTACACTTGAAACCTATATAACCTTATTATGGATGTGGCCCCAATAAGTTTAATGAAATAAGTAAATAAGAGTAAAATTTTTAAAAAATTAAAAAATTTTAAAAGATAACGAGAAAATCCTCAAGGCCTCCGGGCAAGAGCAGATGTTACGAAGGAGTCGGGCTGACAGCGGGTCTCAAACACAGCAAGGCACATGACAAAGGAGCAGCGACCGGGAAACCCCAACGAGAGAACGTGGGTGCCAAGGATTCTGTGTCCCGACGTGTCCTCCCAGCACCAAGGCTACAGAAAAATGGGTTTAAACACGCAAGAACTGGGGCATTCCGTAACGCGAGCCCTTGGGGAGGAATATAGTAGAAGATAAGCTTCGTCTAGCCAAGAGATGGCGGGGAATATTTCAGCAAAAGGACGGATGGCCGCGGTGCCCTATGAATTGCAACCATCGGCCGATCCGGCGAAAGGAAAAGGGAGGCCTGCCCTGTGCAGCAGGAGTGCCCGAAGATGCACGAATCAAAGCACTTGAGCTTCTAAAACTCTAATGTAGTAAATGATAACAAACCTTAAATGTCACTTAATAAAGGTTCTTTTTTAATGAAAAACCATTTCTAGCCTTTCTCCTCATCCAAATAGGAAACATATTAACGACAATTTCATAATTTATGAAAATCAGCAAACTGTGAAATAATTTCGCAGCTACTGGCTCAAAACTTTTCAAAGAAAAGGGATATAAACATTAGACATCTGCAGAAACCCCCGAGGCTAACACTTTTATACTGTGCTGTTTCATATTTCTCATAATTTATTAAAAATAAATGAGTTTTTAAAAAGGAAGTAAAAATTACACAAAAAAGCCAAGGTCACCAATGAATGTTAACAGAAACAGGGACACATTTAATGATCAACGGATATTTATATCATTTCAAAGTATCCACCACAAAACAGTTATCACAAAAGGAAAAATACTGACTTTACAATAGAGAAACGTGACGTACAGTACCTCAGTCAAGTTCTGAGCGTGAACGAGATAATAGTATCACGTCGCTACCGACATATGTAACATGTCCCTTCCGTGGCATTCCTGACAAAAAAGCGTCTCATCATAAGAAGTTTTACTGAAGAACTGAGCTGCACTTTTCACAAAGTCAAGGCCAAGACAGACACATGAAGGCTGGGAAATTGTTCCAGCTCAGAAGAAACCAGGAGGGCGTGATAAGGGAATGAAACACATCGTCCTGGGATGGGAAGAACAGCAAGGCAGGGCTTTCGGTGCGACCAGGGCCCAACTGCCAACTACGTGAACAGGGCCGGCTCGTCTGCCACGACACCCTGCCTGAGTCACCGCCCTGCGCTCACCCCAAGGGCGCCGTCGTTCCCAGGAAACGCACACTAACGCGTTCGGGGACGAAGGGGATGAAATCTCCAACTCACTCCCGCGGTTTTGAAAAGGAGTTTATACATACGCAATCCAACAGAAATAGTGTGCGAATCACATGTATAACGCTAACTTTTCTAACAGCCGCATTAAAAAATAAAAAATAATTTCGATATATGATTTAAACCAGTACCTGAGAATATTATTTCAGCACATAATCAATATAGGAATTATTGAGAAAATTTATATCTTTGCACCGAAGTCTCTGAATGTGGTGTTTATTTTAAACTTACAGATCGTCTTAATTCGTACCAGTCACATTCAAATGCTAAACAGCTACGTGCAGAGAGAGTGAGAAAGAAGGGGAATGAATAAACGATGTTGATTAGAAAAACAGCATGAAATAAAAATAAAATTATTCTTTAATCTGAATAGAAACCATAAGTGCGTCCATATATTCTTGCGATTTTTCTACAAAGTGCAAATAATATCAAAATTTTTAAAATACAATAAAAATAAAATAAAAATGATAAATGCAATAAACAATTTCATGCCAAGAAATCTTAGCAAGTAGGCAAAGTTCTAGAAAAACATTTTACCAAAATGAATTCAAGGAATTATTTAAGCAAGAATAATCCTATCATGGGGCAGCGGTTCCTAAACTTTTTGGTCTCAATACCCCCTTCACACTCTTAAAAATATTGAGGACCCCAAAGAGCTTTTGTTCATGCAGGTCCTATCCACCAATATTTAGCAAATTAAAAGCTAAAACAGAGAATTTTACAAAATATCCACATTTGAATTCATTAACAATAAGTCCTTCATGTTTTAACATAAATAACCTATTCTATAAAAAATAATTTTATTTTCCAAAACAAAAGTAACAGCAGTGAGCCGAGGGGCCGGCACGGTTTTCTATCTTCTGTCAAATCTCGTTACTGGCCACGCTAACAGAAGGCATCTGGGTTCTCACGCCTGCTTCTGCGTTCAAACTGTTGCGACACGATGTTTTGGCTGAAGACGTGTTGGGACGGGAAGAAGTGTTTTCCACAGTCCTTTCAGGCAACGGCGATGATCTCCTCTGATGCTACTCCAAGATGTGAGTGCGTGCTCCTCAAGGCTACGTGAGTTATGGGAGCTGAAGCCCTGTCGGTGGACGTCTGCACCCTGAGGCGCGGCCTGTCTTCCGCTTTAGATGGATGGATCTTTACCAGCACGTGACTCTGTAACGTGCATCACTCAGGCGGAAAACATCCGCTCCCTGAGCTGTGCTCATGACACGCCACACCAAACAGTACCGGAATATCACCGTCGGCCATGCCAACGCTACGGAAAACTTACACCAATTAATACAAAGAAAGCATCTGGCAAAAGCCAACAGACGTTTATAATAAAAGCCCTCAGCAATTTAGGAGGAGAGGAAAATCACCTCCACTGGGCGAAGAGCAGTGACAGAGCGCCTATTGCCGAGGGAGCTACAAAGCGAAACAGAACGGGGTGACAACGACCGCTAGAGCTAATACATCGATTCACCGAAGTCACAGTATCGTCACACAAAAGCCCATCTCGTCTCTACATACTGACAATGACCGCACAGAAACCAGTGTTAAAGACATAGTGGAATTTACAGTTACCTCAAAGAAATGATATACCAGGTTTAAATGTTAAAAACATATACAGTACATGTAAGGTAAAAATTATAATTTGCTGACAAAAGAAATCCGATATCAAAATAAACGGAAAGACAAACCATGACCTTGGGTTGGAAGACTCACATTCAGGTTCAATACCATTCCTATAAAACCCCATCGAGGACAGCTGTAGATGGCCACGAACCTGTTCCAAAGGCCATAAGCAAGGGTGCAAGCCCTAGAACAGCGAGGATGAACCTGACGAATGAGAATGAGGTGGGGAGACTCACTCCGCCTTTGGATAATCTCGCTGGCTGCAGCCCCCCAACCAGACGGCACCGCACTGGTGGGCAGAGCGACGCCCAGATGGAACGGGGCAGAGAACCGCGACGCAGAGCCGCCACCGGTACGCCCGACGGGTTCTGCACAAAGATGCTGGAGACGGACGTTCAGAGGGGGAGGAGCAGCCTTTGCAAAAACTATGCCGATTAGACATCGACAGGCAAAAAGGTGAACCTCCCCCTAAACCTCACAGCTACACAAAAATTAACTTCAAATGGATCACAGGCATAAACGCAAATAGAAAACAGTAAAACATTTAGACAAAAATGTAGGAGAATACTGACGAGATCTAGGTTTAGCCAAAAAGTTAGATTTCACACCAAAGCGCGATCCATAAAAGGAAAAAGAAAAAAATTTGGACCTTGTTAAAATCCAAACCATCTGCTCTGTGCAAGACTCTGCTAAACGAACCCAGCGACATGTAAAAAATGCAATCCATCGTGACCATCCGAATCTTTCTGAAGATTAGGAAGTG
>NW_011889094.1:557720-564197 GCF_000151845.1 Pteropus vampyrus | reverse complement strand
GAAGACTCACATTCAGGTTCAATACCATTCCTATAAAACCCCATCGAGGACAGCTGTAGATGGCCACGAACCTGTTCCAAAGGCCATAAGCAAGGGTGCAAGCCCTAGAACAGCGAGGATGAACCTGATGAATGAGAATGAGGTGGGGAGACTCACTCCGCCTTTGGATAATCTCGCTGGCTGCAGCCCCCCAACCAGACGGCACCGCACTGGTGGGCAGAGCGACGCCCAGATGGAACGGGGCAGAGAACCGCGACGCAGAGCCGCCACCGGTACGCCCGACGGGTTCTGCACAAAGATGCTGGAGACGGACGTTCAGAGGGGGAGGAGCAGCCTTTGCAAAAACTATGCCGATTAGACATCGACAGGCAAAAAGGTGAACCTCCCCCTAAACCTCACAGCTACACAAAAATTAACTTCAAATGGATCACAGGCATAAACGCAAATAGAAAACAGTAAAACATTTAGACAAAAATGTAGGAGAATACTGACGAGATCTAGGTTTAGCCAAAAAGTTAGATTTCACACCAAAGCGCGATCCATAAAAGGAAAAAGAAAAAAATTGGACCTCGTTAAAATCCAAACCATCTGCTCTGTGCAAGACTCTGCTAAACGAACCCAGCGACATGTAAAAAATGCAATCCATCGTGACCATCCGAATCTTTCTGAAGATTAGGAAGTGGGTCTACAGCCGGGGCGACACCTCATCACAGCCTGAGACCCTGCGCCGAGAACCCAGCTGAGCCGGGCCAGATGCTGGGCCCACAGAGACAGCGAGATAACAGATGTCGCTGTTGCAAACCGCTTCGTTTCCGTTAACACTGTTATGGAGCGAGAGGCAGCTTAGCGCAACGACCACAGACCTAAGTATCGTAAAAACTGTAAACTCCCTACAAGAAAACAAACAATACTTTGCAGGCTTTGAGATGACAAAGGCTTTTTCGACCACAGAAAGTGCTAACCACAACATAAAAGCTGGATTGCATAAAAACTTAAAACTTATGCTCATTATGCTAATATAATACAGATAGACTAGAGGCAGATTAGGCCGAATATTAGAAATGCATATTGCCAACATGGGACAGTATTTAGAGTACATTTTTTTAAAGTTCTGCAACTCAATAATAATAAAACAATAGGCCTAGAAACACAGGAGAAAGTGTTCAACGTCACTCATTATTAAAGATGCAAATTAAAACCCAAAGACTAACAAAACCCAATGTAGCCGAGAACATGGGGCCCCGGGCTCTCCCAGGGTGCTGGGTGCTGGCGGGGGTGTGAGTGGTGCCACCAGCACGTTGGAGAGCCGACCACAAAACAGCGAGGGGGCGCCAGTCCACGTGACTGCACGGGAGGATCTAGGACAAGCTTGCTGAGCCACAGGCGCCTTGGAAGTGACGATCCCGAAGCGACCGGACCAGCCTCTACGGGACGCGAGGCCGCTTCTAGTCTGGGGGTGACGCGAGCTCTGACCCGGGGGGCATGCGGGGGGCCTGGGCTGGAGGAGCCACAGCCGTGTGCGGGGTCCGCACTCAGTGACCCCGCCGAGGCCCTGGCCTGTCGCCGCGGTGCTCTTGCCCCTGAGGCGTACCCTAACACTGCTGCAGCCAAACTGGCCACATCTTAACTTCTTCTGCCTTCAGTCTTTCCTTTCTGATTCTTGTTCAAAAAGCATTTTATGTCTACGGCCATTCCACCCTGAACGAGCGGATCTGATCTCAGAAGCTAAGCAGGGTCGGGCCTGGTTAGCGCCTGGATGGGAGACCGCCTGGGAAGACCAGGTGCTGTAGGCGTAAAAAAATAAAAAATAAGAGACTGTAAGCTGACAAGGTCCTTGCAATCTGCGAGGTCCACCAAGGGTTGCCTCGCCTAAAAAAAAAACAAAGCCTTTTATTTTGATTAAAATAGCAGTGTTGGAAAAAAATGGTCACAAAGGAAGGTTAGAAGTAAAAAAAAGGCTGTTTTCACTGTCCTTTTCTACATCAAACAATATTTTAGACAAAAAATATACGACTGGTGTAAAATCGGACAGATGTTTTTTTCAGTGTTCACAGAAATCCTGGTGTCTATAAACTCTTTTTAAGTTCATGGTATTTTTATGATTTCTAAACACTACGAGCGCATTAAATCATGTCATCGTATCTCCCCACACGATTTAAAATGTTCTGGGTTCAAACGAGTGACCTACATTTCATCAGAAGTTGGTCTAAACCCAATATTCCTCTTGACTTTTCCACTTCCGACAAACCAGTGACATAAAACGCTTTCCTCAGTGAAGTGTTTTGGGGTTGAAAGTCCGTTACTGAGTGACTTCTGAGCATGTCTGAATTTAGAATCCGCTCATGCTGTGTAACGGCCAGTCCTCCACGGGGCACATGGGCCTGGGGCGGCAGGTCCCTGGCCGGGCGGGGGCACTCGGGCACCGCGGGTCAGCCTCCAGAGGAGTCCGTGCTGACGGGCGGTCGCATGGGACTTCCTGGGAACACAGGGACTCGGGGGCTGGCCAGTGGGGAGTCGTCACACCGGAGTCCTGGCCTGTGTCCTGCGGCTGCTGGATCCAGCTGGATGTCCTCCGTCCCGCGCCGGGGACCGTGTGCGCTGTCCACGTGGCGGCCGCGGCCCGCCTGGCCCCGAAGGCCTCGAACGCACGGCGATGCCCCGCGCTCTCCCCGTCCAGTCTCCCGCCCTCTCTGCGCAAGAAATTCTGTCGGCCGCCAGAAACCTCATTTATGCTTTGTCTTCTCAGTTTACCATTTGGACGGGTTATTCCATTTTTGGTACAATTTTTTGGCTACTACAAAAAATGACTTGAATGTTAAAATAAGTGATGTGACAATGGCAGGCTTCCTATGCCTCTAGCCTGTATTACGTTTAAATTTATGATCTGGCTATTAAATTTGCTAGAATCTGCAGAACACGTTCCAAAAGGAGGGTACTGTAGTTTTTAGGGCTGAAATTAACTTTTATGATGTGGGCATGATGAGACAGGAAATATCTGGGAATGATACGCCCCTCAGAACTAGAGTGTTATATGTGAAAACGCATCTTTAAAAGCACTCAACAGCTAGAAAAAAAACGAGTAGAAAAGTCACATTAATAAAAACACAATTATATTCTCTCTCATAAACTGAAACAAGCAACTTTTCTGAAATCTTGATTCTGAACTCAGTTCTAGTCAATAAATCTAAGCTGGAAAGCACATCACTAGCCCCCAGGGCTCTGTAAGCAGATGCGGGCCCCACTCCCGCACCGGCTGCTCGAAGCGCATGCATCTGGACCCTCCTCGTCGGGATTTCCTGGTCCTCAGGGTGGCACTGCCACCACCCTCCTCCGTCCTCACACAGCTCCTCAGCTGTGCAGTGCTGGGCCCGGTGCCCCAGAACCTGGGAGCTGAAACCCGTTCGATGGAATGCGAATCGAGCTTACCCACTTGCCAACTGTATGGATTTGTTCAACTACTTTAATTTCTTCATGCCTCAGTTCCCCTATCCGTAACCTGAAGATAATAAAGCTCCCACTTCTTAAGGATATGATCTTTAAACAAAGCACCTAGAACAGTGACGGGTATGCAATAAATACCTAGTAAGTACAACTAAAGTTTAAATTGAACTCAAACTACTTATTTGTCTTTGTCTGCAAATAAGAAATCAGGCTTGGGCATGTGGCGAAACAGTAGCTCTAAATGAGACGCACGTCAGCCCAGTGTGCAGGGAGGCTGGCGTGCGACGTGGCAGGAAGACACGCACGGCATCAGAGGCAAAATCGGGTCTGAGAGCTGATGCCTGCCGCGTCCGAATCCAAACAAGGATGGCTTAACACCGGCTCTGTCGCTCACCGGCTAAGAGACTTCTGTCGGTTTACTCTACAGTCTTGTCACCAATCCAGTATGGGCAAGGATCATCGCAATCGCTTACTGTATGTTGCATTTTATATATATATGCCATAGAATACCAAATGAAGTACACACATAGATACAAAAAAGCCAGTGCGCGCGCAAACACACACACACATGCACGCACGCACGCACACGACAGGCACAGAGCGCCACAGTACAACCATCTTCTAAGTGAAGAAAGCTATTTGAGAATCACAGAGATCATATAATTCAACAACCTAATTTTAGAGAAGAAAGGCATCTTAGGTATAAGATCAAGACTTGCATCTTAGCGAGGAATTATATGGCAAATATATCAGATTTTACCCTTAGTATTTAAATCTCTTTAACAGATAACTGTTTAAACAAAACTAACAGTAACATAACGTGGGATTTATAACAAAGAGAAAAGCAGAGTGCACGGAAGCAGCCGCATGAAGTCCTTTAGGAGACGAGAAACAGAAGTTTGCTACTGTGAGGTCCCATCCTGCAGATAAAGTGAGGCAACGTCACTTTAAGGGACCTTCGCAATAAAGATTGTGCTGTGGACCTTAAAGCAGCCTCAAAGTAGTGAAACAAGGAGTTATACATAAAGCCAGAGAAATGATCAAATAGAATTACAAAAAAAAAAAAATCCAACTGAGCCAAAGAAAGCAAAAAAAACCAAAAAAAAACGGGGGACACGACTATGAGATGGGAAAATAGAAAACGAATGAGCAAGATGAGTCTTAAACACCATCCCAACAATGACATTGATGTAAACGGTCTAAGCAAACCAATTAAAAGGCAGAGATAGTAAAATTGGATAAAGGGTGAGACAAAACCAAATACCACGTATAAGAAATGCACTTCAGACGTAAAGACCCAACAGGTTAAGGTGAAAAGAATGAAAAAAGATGTACTACCCCAACCCGAATCACAAGAAAGCCAGAGTGGCTATATTAATATCAAAGTACTGTATTTCAGAGCAAATAAAGAAAGAACATTTCGTAATAATAAAGGGGTCTATTCATCAAGAAGACATAACAATCGGAAACTTAATGCAGTAGCTTCAAAATGCATGAAGCAAAACCTGATAGAATTACAAGGAAAAAAGAGAAAACTCACGATTATGGTCAGAGATTTCAAAACGACTCGCGAAAGCTGATACAAGTAAGTATATAGAAAATCTGAAGAACACAGCCTACTAAACTGGTATTTCTAGAACACTCCACCACCAGCTTCGGAATACATTCAAGTGAACACAGAACATGGAACAAAGCTCAATAAATTCAAATCATGCCAGGTGTATCCTCTAACCACATGATTAAATTAAATACCAATAAAAGAAAGACTTCAGGAAAGTCCCCAAGTATTTGGGAACGATCTAGCGCATTTCTGGATAACCGATGAAGGAATGGAAGAGAAATTAGAAAGAACTGGATAAACGGAATGAGCATGACAAGGTAACGTCCAGCTCGGCGGGGAGGGGACTCACGGCACCGACACCTCCGTCAGGACCCCTGAGGATGGGGAGGGCTGACCCCCAGGCAGCGGGCTCACACCGTGCCCGTCAGGGACAGCGGGCGGCCTGGGCACTGCGCTCCACGGCTCGCCACGCCAGGTCCCCGCACTGTGAACGACTGGCGCCGGCGACAGGGGTGGGAAGGGGCGGGTCCTGGGCTCTGACTGGCGGCAGAACCGAAGACTGAACGGAGGGACCAGTAACGAAACGTCTGTGCCACCTGCCAGAAGCGGAATGGGGACCAGAGAGGTGTGAAGACACGAACAGTGACTTGGTGACCCACTGAATCGTGTCTGCTGGCAAGCGAATGCAGGGTGATGGAGAGCAAGACCACAGGCTAACTGCAGGGTCCCGGCTTCGGCCACCGAGCGGCCAGCGGCCAGTGACAGAAGAGGAAGGGGCCGGGCTACAGGCCCTGGGAATGGGGTACCTCATTTGGGTTGCGATTCCCGACCTGGAGGAGCTGCGGCGCTCCCAGGGGAAACGCCCCGTTCCCGGGACAGACGAATTTGAGTCTAACCGAGAACAGTTGGAGCATCTGGCCAAGGCTCAGAGACAGCAGCTTACGGTGAGAAAAAGGCCGATCACTCAGAGGCCGCACGCAGAGTGGAAACAGTAAGACGGACAGAACACCCGCCCTGAGCGCGCAGCTGCGCCCCAGGCCCCCGGAGGCCGCGCGACCCGCCCCCGCTCGAACCCGGCCTTGACGCCATGTGTCCCAGGAGAGCCGGGCACATCTCCTCAAGCCTCCCTGAGGACTCCAGGGTGAGGCCAGGCTGGGGAATCACTGCATCAGAGAGAGGGGAAATGGAGTCAATTTAACAAAAAAGAGAGAAAAAAACAGAAACGAGGCGGAAAGCGCCGGCTAAAGCGTGTGTGAGCAGCGTGTGAAGCTGCGGTCTGAGGACCAGATGCTGCTGGTGAAGGCGACCGTGAGCACTTCGAATGCTCGGGGCCGAATCAGAGTGAACTGACTGACCTGTTTCAAACACGTGGCTCCAGCTAACCCGAGTTCATTTTCCACTGAAAACGTCAGGCATAATTTTTAATCGTGTCATATTCAAGAGCAAAAGGAATAAGTATGGATCTATTTTTTCAC
>NW_011889094.1:554361-556520 GCF_000151845.1 Pteropus vampyrus | reverse complement strand
TTACACGTCTGTTGGTCACCTGTGTGTCCTCTGTGGAGAAGCGTCTATTCGGGTTGTCCGCCCACTGTGACTGGGTGGTCTGTCTGGGCGCAGTGTGCAGCACAGAGAACCCAGTCGGCTATGGCAGTGACCTTGTATTAATAGACTTACTGAGATGATCATTTCGTAAGTATATAAACGTCTAACCACGATGCTGTATGCCTGAAACACAATATTGTATGCCAGCTATATTTTAACTTAAAAACTTTTAATAGGCAAAGTTATTCTCTTAGATGCTGCATTCACTAAAGAAAAAAATCCACAAGAGTCACTATGTTTAGAAAGAATAAACCCAATTTGACTCAGCCTTCCTGAGCTGATCTTTCATGGGATGTTTTAGAAGACTGTGGGTCTGGGGTAGACTGCTAAGTTGCTTAAACAGCACCATATTTGTCCTGACGTATTTTGCCAAGTCAGCAACTAAGAATTGGCAGAGATACGCAAATGTTCCCTTCCCAGAGAACTTTAGTGTTTTATGTGTTTTTTGCCTGGATTTTAAGGCCAATTTCTAAAATGCAAAGCCTATTTTTTTTGGTAAAATTTTGTACCAAGATGAAACTTTACCCTCAATCAATCATCAGAAGACAATTTTAATATTAAATTTTACGTAATATTCTAAATTAAAAACACTTAAGTAAATTGATACTCTACTCCAAATGTGACAGACCACTGCCCGCCCTGGTGTACTGTTTGTTTAATATCAAGGGGTTCATACTTCTACCAGATATTAAAAATCTATAATAAATATTTACTTACTTTAAACAGGGAAGAAGCTATTGGACTCGTTCCTTGCTGCGTCTATGCGACACTCTGCTGCGTGGAGCACAGCTCCATGACAAGCACAAACCACAGAGCTGTGGGGCGTGACGGGGCCAGAATAGAACAAAGAGTCTCTGACAGCTGTGGGGCCGTGTTTCCTGCACAACCAACGGGAGGGTTCCCTCTTGGTGTCACCCCCAGGAGGAGGAAGCTCATTTTACTCAGAGACTTAGCAACACAGCAGAGTAAGAATCCTGCGGAGGACACGCCGGGGCAGCACGCATGTCCCTGCGGAGGACACGCCGGGGCCGGCACGCATGTCCCTGCGGACACCCACTGAGAACACGAGGACGGCGCCGTGACGCGGGGCACGTGAGCGGCTGGCACCACGGTTCATGCAGAAGAAAATGGAGCGCGGTTCGTTTCAACCTTTTAAAATTTATCACTCAATTTATTAAAGATTCAAATATTTAAAGCTTAGTTCCTTAAGCCTTTAATTTGACTTAATATCTAATTACATTTAGAAATCGAGTAAATTTTAACAATCACATGCGAGTGGCTTTCGAGTCACGTTAAATCTCCTCGTGATGAGCAGATTACTGTCCTTCAGGCAATGAGTGAAATTCACAACTTATTTTATTTATTTATTTTTAGAGTCAAAGGAAAGTTTATTAGAAAAAAGGTGACACTCTGCACAGTGCGGTGTCCTCTCAGAGGCAGAGTGAGATGGACCCAACTTAAATTATTTTCAAATGGTCAAGATTCGTTCCAAATTTAATACGGTACATTTCTGAATACTTTAATGACAAAAATAAAAAAGCAAAATACTCCCAAGTTCTTAATTCTCAAAAATTTAATAAAGTAAATTTATAAATATGATGAATCTCAAGTTCTCTTAAAAATTCAAATGCTGCTAACAAATAGTAAAATGTTAATTTTTTCAACTAAAATGTCACAAGTCCAAAGTCAATTTGCATTTCAAATTAGAATCAAATGTTTTAATGTACCCAAATCCTTAAAACATTATAAACACATTAAATATTAATTATTCTCAAATTATTCCTAAGTTCATAAAAATCTGCTAATATTGTAGGTTTAATATACTTCATCTCTATGTTTAATTCTAAGCGCTGAAGAAAACCTTCTCCGACCTGAGATAAAGTGGAGTCACCACTCCAGGGAAGGTCGAACGCACCCAGCTGACACTCGGGCAGAGCCCCTTTTCACTATCACCACACACACGGCCTTGAGGGGGTTCGTGACCCCGAGGTCCAGGGAATCCCTTTGCCTAATTCGTCGGCCTGTTTGCAGGTGGTCACGGTCTCCCGCGTCCTGGCTGGAATTTGTTTGTACTTAGCCCC
>NW_011889094.1:542428-553594 GCF_000151845.1 Pteropus vampyrus | reverse complement strand
CCACAACTCTCAAAGTAATTTGGCCTAATTAAATCAGATGGATTTAAATTTCATACTCACATGCTTCAGTAAATAAATTTATCTAAACGGTTTGATAAGAGATGACTTGGAGAAGAAAAACGGTTATTTTCAAGTGTCTAGAAGGTAACTATTGTCTTTGTATTTCGGTTTTCATAATGGTTCCTGCAGATTAACCTGACGGCCCGCCACAATCAAGGTTGAATAATTAAAGTGAACACACTCGGCTCAACTCCTAACCCTACTGAATCGAGCCAGCAAACTAACAGCCCAGAAAAGAGACACACTTACCCAGGCACACTCATGTTCTTCCACGTTCAACATCTAGCATTCATTCAGAAAGTACAACATACCAAAAATGGGAGCCAACTGTCAAGAAACAAAGCGATCAATAGAACCAGACTCTGAAATGACCCAGATATTGACACAGTCAGCCAAGGAACTGAAAAATTACAATAATATGCTAAAGATTCTACTGTTAAGTTCATCAGAGAGAAATCCTTGGAAAGAAAAAATTATCTTAGCCTAAAATAAGTAGGAAAAATCTAAGTTCTGTACTTGAAAGAGAAAACAAAAAACAAAACCAAATCTAAGGAAACCACCTACTGTTTGTAAATACAAAGAAAATGTCAATTTTAAATTAAAAGCTAGAACGACCAGTAAAGAAAACATTGGGTCCAAAATATAAACATATGAAAGATATAAACAAGCAATTTAAAAATAAAAAAACTGAAATAGGTAGTAGCGTATGGAACTATGTGCAATAGTGTTCAAAGAAAAGCAAATTAAAATAATGAGGTAATGTTTCTTGGTAACGAGCTAGACAAAGATAATGAAAGTGTTGATAATCTAAGTTGGCAAGAAAACAGAAAAAAAACATGCTGAGAAATATTCGTCTATATCTATCAGAATACGTCCAATGTTTTTGCTATTTTACCCAGTAATACTCCTTTAAATGACCTATTTTTGGAAAATAAACCCGGATACAGAAAACACTGTGTACTCAAAGATGTCATCAAAACATTGCTCGTAATACCAAAATATCAAAACGATTCACACATCCACTATAACAACACAGTCTGAAAGGGAAACGACAAGTCTCCCGGTTCCTGGTCACTCGCTTTTCCCTCCCTGTCCCCGTGACCCCGCGGGCCAGCCTGAGGCCGGAGGGCGGCCTCGCACTACCCCGCACGCCGTCCACGCTCGCTCCCGCTCCCTTCCCTTGCCAGGGTATCGTGTGCCGCGGCCCAAACCAGGCCATGCGCACCGGACTCTGCGGCAAAGAGCGGCCTCCGCCTGCATCTTGTCTCTACATAAACCGTCTGACCTCTCCCGTGTTTCCACGCTGTGTTCCAGGGTGACATCGCTACATGGGCCAAACGCAACCCAGGATGGCGGGAGAGACCAAAGCGAGACGTTCCACGCCAAACGCCACGTGACGCAGACGTGGGAGACGAGAGAGGAAGCCTGAAGACCTGCCACCAGCGAGAGGGGCGCCGACGCCATCTTCACCTCCCTTCCACGTCGTCCTACGCTCATGCTGCGTCCACCGATGATTCAGTGTTTGACGCAGATAAGACTGACTGTCATGTTCACAGAAATTTGACAACACAAGGTGAAGTTAGAGTCGAAGTTTCCTGATGTCTTCGCCTTCCGCGCAGCGGCGCTGCGGGCAGCCTACCGCCGCCCTGACCTTCGCCCGAACTTGTCGCCCGCACCTCCAAGCCGGGACCCGCCAGCTCAGTCTAGGGCACAGGCTTCTTCCGGTTCGGGGGCTGCTCTGGGACACCTCGCTCCCTCTCCTTAGAAGTGCTTTGTTGGCCACAGTCTTAGCCGGGACAATTTCACTGTGAGGTGCCCCGAATTTGTGTCCCGCCCTACATGGTGAAGTACCTGAGCGGATACGTCGTAGGATGAACACGCCAACGTCCTCTGCACGTCCAGTCGGCCGAGGCGACAACACGCCCTTTGGGCCACGCTTGCCCGAGCCGCAGAGCTGGTTTCCTGCGCAGTGTCCCCAGTCTGGGCCCTTTCGTGGGGACGCGCCCCCCAGAGCTGCTCTGAGTCCCCGTGGGCTTCCAGAGCTGTGCTGTACTCGTGACAGGATTTCAGACCCACTTTTTTGGACCAAAATGGAGTTTTTGTGCACCGCGCGGACGAGCGAGGCTGTGTCAGGACACGTGGCTGACGCCTGTGGTTGCCGACGAGCTCTCGGCAGCGCAGCTGGAGATGCTGTGGAGAGGCGGGAACGGCCCGGGCCCACGGCGACCGCGACACCGCGCGTCTGAGCACCATCCGGGAGTGGCCGGTCTGGGCAAGGCACCACCGCGGAGGCAGGTCGCTCCGGAGGCCGTGGGCACAGCTCCCACTGTGTCCCCTGGGAGCGGAGGGCAGCACATCGCCTCTCAACACCAGCGCTGTCGCCCCGAGCAGCACACTCCAGCAGCGAGGGACGCGCGCCGCCTGCGGGAAGCCCGCCTCACCTGAAACCGCCCTGAACGGACCGCGAGTCCTTTCCAAGTCGCTTCTTCACCGGCTTCTAGAGACGTCGCCCCGTGCGCCACGGGCTTGGGAAACCGTCACCCCCACGGTGAGCCCGCGTGGAGCACATCAGTGCGAAGACAGCCTCGGTCCGAGCACAAGTTGCCGCCGCGAACAAACGAAAGCCCTCCTCTCTGCCACACGCGTTGCTCGAATAATTTCATTAGTGCAAGTGTCATCTTTTTCCGAAAGACTCGCAAGTCTCGTTTTGACGACGAGCAATAATGGTGACAAAAAACACTCCTCCTAACCGTATCTAGCAACGTTACGGGGGCTCAAAACTTTGATTTTTCAAAGGGGGGATATCTTTTAAAATTTATTTAAAAAATAACTAGTCATGGGATTGGCCTCCTACCTTTCCAAAAGGCATGCCATGTCCCCGGATCAAAGTCAGCGACCGCCTCACCTGCACAAGCCGGCCGCTGCGGGTCAGAGCCCCTGAAGTGGCCTGCGTGAGGCCCAGGCCACCTCCCAGCCGGGTAACGGGGAGACCAATGCCTTAAATGAGGTCACAAATGCAGAGAGCACGGCCCACCCCCAGCTCTTGGGAAGGGTGTGGTCCGCGTCACCCCCGTCCCCCGCACCACCTCGCAGGCCGGTGCGCCGTCTCGGGCAGTGGGGTGACTCCACACAACCAGCCACCACGCAGGAAAGAGGGGCTCAAAGGACAACAGCTGATCTTGGCAAGAACATCTTCGAGTCCATGGAAGTCCCTGAAACGCACGAGGTTAAGAAGAACAATGACAGAGAGGCAGGGGGCGGAGGAGGGCACGCAGCCACCTTGGCTCCAGAATTTGATCCGCTGGACTCGGAGGGACGAGACCCCAGCGGGCCTGCTCCACTTCTCAAGCGTAACCTCACCCGTGGTCGTACAGCTGGGGGCTACTTGCCTTGTTGGCTTTTGTGCAGGAAAGGGTATTTAGAAGGTGCCTCCCACACATACGACCCTGTGCATGAGTTTTGTCCCCTGCCCCCAATAGAAGGGAAGTGTCCCCATTCCAGACGCAACGACCTTGCTGCTGAGCGTAAGCCACCTGCCCCTCCTGCCTGCTGGTGCGGGAATGCACCCAAGTCGCCTGCTCTTCGCCGTGTCCACAAAGCCACCCTCTACACCCCAGCACGCACTGTCACTGTTAGCACGCCCAGATTAGAATCGAAGGGTCTTCTTCCACCATCGAAACGTTCAAATTACTGTTTTCAGGTACCACTCAGTATTTTTTAATGCAGAAGTTGAGTATTTCGTTCTACAGACACAATTTTAAACAACATTAGGTGTATGGTGCAGTAGTGATCTAATAAAACAGAATACACTGCTTTAAACAGGAAGCATGAGGGTTCTAAAACTTACTCCACTGTCTAAGTGTGTGTGAAAGAATACTATGTATCTTAAAATCAAATAAATACGGAACTAAGAAACAAAGACTTTTAAACAGATCTTGAGTCCACTATTGAGGAAATATTGTTATTTCCCAGAGACCTTTCTGATAACAATGATCAGACAAAATGCAAAACTTCTGGACAATTAGCACTGGATTATTTTATCATGATTCCTAAAATTCAGTAACAATTTTACACACATGAAGTGTGGTAGAGTACGCTGAGGTTCGGAAGTGTTCATTCATGTTCTGTGTGGCCTCTTCGTCCCCCGAGATGATGAACCAGGAGCCTGACTTCTCCGATTGTCCATTTTTAATGGCATCTCATCAAGAATCAATGTTCATGAGAAGTACAGCCATTCCTTTCTCTCCCTTTATCATAACTATATTTAAGCCATATTTGCTTCTTTTAGTCATTAAAATAATCTCGATGGCAAAAGAGACCTACACAGCTTTTTCTAATTGAAAACTTCCACGTGTTCAAAAAATTCCTCAGTTCAATTATGCTAAAAGACGTTTTGACGCCAGTACTGAATCTTAAAAAACATCAATATTCTGCCTAGAAATCACTCTATTAGTTCCCGCCACTGACCTCGCTGGTCTTAGCTTTGTTCCTAGCTTCTGACTCTCACCCCTGACCACTCCTCAGCCTTACTGGCAGCGTGTCATTCAAAGAATTAAAAAGGAATCACCTAAATGGCCACCCGCTGTGGACCAAAAGAAAAGTTAGGGTCAGTGTGAAATGGGGTGTAATGTTGGAGTCGATGACGTAACAAACTTTATCCATTTTCCAAACATTCACTGTAAACGGAAGGTAAACCACGTCCCAGGCACCGCGACATCTGGATCGCAACAATCCATTCCCAGTGAAGAGCGGGTCGAAACGGCAGCCACGGCGCGGTTCCACTTAGTTTAGACACACGCACGTCAGACCACAGCGTGTCGTCACACAACCATGTTATCCTCTGCATCAAAGCGGCAAACTTAAATGGACAGAATGAAATTGATGTTCCCAAATACTCAAGTTATTTAATATTACTTTTACAACTTCTATAAAAGAAACTTCGTCTGCCTTTGAACACCAGACCGTTCACTGCTGTGTGACTGACTGACGTGCCGCTGATGCTACGTTCTCTTACTCCTCCCTCCTCGTAAATGTCTTCAAATCCGCGGCCCTGCTCCCCGTTCGCATTCCCTCAGAACTTCTGAATCCCTCCCTCACTTGCCCTGTGCTTGCTCTCTCGCCGTCTTCCTTCGGTTCTAACCATGGCGTTCATATTAGTGCTACCCTTTGTCCGTTTCTACAGTGCTCTGCGTTTCAGTCAGAACACATGCACATCAGCACTGCATGACAACCGCTTCCACTGAAAAAAAACACTCTCAAGATTTTTCTTTCTCCCCCAAAAGTTCTACTTCCTAGGTCTGTCTCCCTGCACGTGATGAAAACTGGCATGCAATCTTAAATATTATAAAAGTTCACCAAAATAAAGTCTGACGGATACAAAAGATACGGCGTAAGACTTGTGGGAAACAAGATTTCCACCCCCCACTTACACAGAAAGACTGTACCTGGGGGGCGGACGGGCTGAAGGCCACTCCAGTGACCATGTCCGTGTGTCCTGCCAGTCTGTGAGAAAAAGTGCTGGAGCCCACTTCATACACGTATGCCTGAAAGACAAAAGACGGACAGGTCTGCTACGTCGGAACAGTCAATACCCAGCTATTGCGCAAAGCTGAAGTATGTTCAGTGGCTAATCAAGTGTCGTAACGGTGATTCGCATGTTGTCCATTAATGCCACGTAAGTCAGAGAACTAAGTTTACGAAGCACGCATTTCTCCTTTTTCCACTTAGAAATTTTCTATTAATGAATTTATATCATCCTCTCTAGCCTATCATGAAATCCTACTATCCTGTGAATAGTTTTAAACGTGTTCACATTCAATGACTAACCTTAAGGAAAGATTACGGATTTTGTAGCCCAGACTGTCAACCAATGGTGGGTGGCACCTACTCAACACCAACAGGAATTCTCAATTCAGGGTGTGGTGAAGACTTTATTCAGCGCAAATAACACAGCACAGGCCAGAACAGCACAGCTGTGAGCAGCCCTGGGCACCAGGTGAGGTAGCCCAGGTGTTGCAGCTCCAGCCAGGTAGAGCCCAGCAACAGGGCTCCAGCAGGGGAGAAACAGCCTCCTGTGGAAAAGGACAATGTATTCCCAAAGCCGCAGGGGAACTGACGTATATAGACAGAAGTCTCTGCCTCTGGTCCCTGATTGGTCCTTTCTCATGCAAATGAGGACTCCAAATCCTCATGGTCTGATTGGTCCAAAAAACACTGTCCTGATTGGTCACAATGGAGCTGCACTGATTGGTCAGGGCAGATGCTAACGAGGATACAGCTACACAGCTGATTGGACAAGGGAAGCTTCAGTCCTATTGGGTGAAATACAATTCCGTGAACTCCTTTTTAAAGGCTGGCTCAGATGGCAGGAACACAGGGCCGGTAGGTGGTACAGTGCAGGCTCCCACCTGGAGTGAAGTTTGTAGGCCCCGCCCCTGTTTAGAAATGGCTGGTAGGCTCTGTGTTTTCTTTTTGGTTTTTTTTTTTTTTTTTTTTTTAAGCTCAGTTAACCACCGGGAACACTTTTTGGTAGTTATTTTCTGTCTAGTGGTTGACAAACCTCACCTGGACGTCTCAAATTGAGTGAAAAAGTGATATTTTATCGTTTTTTCCTTCAACCTGAAAAAGAACTGTCTACTCTGTTTCCTACTAACTGGCTTGAAATTTGAGCAATTCAGAGATTTAGAATTTTTTCTATAGCTCTTGATAAAATTAAAAATAAAAACATACATTTGCCTCCAATGGCGTTACTATATAAAAAGATGTGTGTAGAGATAGAAACATGTCTACATACCCGTAGTTATGTTTACATTCGTATTTGGATCTGTATCTAGAGCAGCCATCAGTATTTCACCGTAGGGAAAGTCTATCGCTATCTACAGGGCATGTCACAACGGTCACATAAATCACAACTGTGGGATGAGGCATGTTCACTTGAAATGATTAACACCCCCGTATTTTCACTGAGGAAACCGTGACGTAGAGAGGGTAAGTCACCAGTCCGGCCATCCGGCGTGGGTACCGAGCCTCCCGTCTGATGTCTCTGACTCTAAGCTTGCACTGTCTTTCTAGTGACAGTGCCCATTCATGAAGGACTCGGGGCATCTTCACGTTCCCTCTCATCTCACAGGTGTTTCAAAACTACCTCTACTCTCAGTATTCCATCGTTAAGACCGCCCTAATTCTGGAGCGTTCTCAGGATCGAAGATTCTCCTGTCGTCTGCTGTTCAGAGCGAGCGGATCAGGGAATTATAATGACCACCTGTTTGCACCCTTCGCTTCTGATGACAAAGTACGGAGGTCAGTCATGACAGCAAGCGCCTGCTGAACACTGACTTTCACATTCGTGGCCTCGTGTAACCCTCTGCGGCCAAACGAAGAAAATACTATTGTGTCGATTCGCGACAAGGAAGCAGGGCTTGGGGGTCAGCCGTCCTCTTGGTCTCAGCCACGGGGGTCGCAGCCAGGCCCTGCACTCACAGCTGCCTCATTTCCGATCTGAACCCCTCGCCTGCTGGAGCCGCCACCCACCCAGCACGTGTCCGAGCACACGTCAGCCTCTGTGACTGCAGCTCTGTGTGCACACGTGTGTGCCAGACATTTGGTGCACGACTGTTCCAGTGCTGCTGCCACTTTGGAAACCCATTCGGAAGCTTCTGGTAATGACAAACACGCAGCAACCTTCAGACCAGCATGTCACTCCTCTGCATTTGCCCAGAGAAACGAAAACAGACGTCCACACCAAGACCTGCGGGCAGCTAGTCACAGCGACTGCACTCGAAAAAGTTAAACCTGCAGCTGCTGCACGACCTGTAAATCACACCCCAGGACTACACTGCAGATTATTACGCTAACGCACGCACGCACCCCACGTCCTTCTAGACTCCAGACGACCCAGAGGAAGAAGACAGGCCTCTAATCACGGTGACGTCTCCACAACGCAGTGAGAGGTGCTGGAACCACCAGGACCTATGAAAGGCGACGCCGCGCTCCGAGAAGCAGAAGCCACAGGGACCCCATTCGCTTGGTTATGCACGTGCTACGTCCGAGGCGACAGCCAGGTCTGCACGTGACGTCCGGCAGCGGGGAAGGGACCAGCATCAGGGATGACGTGACAGTTGATGCAGGGAGGGCACAAACCGTGGAAGCGGGTCGAGTTTCACGGACAGCGCGGGGAGAGGAAGCAGCGTCGGCGGACGCTGACAAACGCGTGCAGAGAAGTGTGGGGAAGAGGCCGCGAGAGCAAAGGGCTTCGGGCCGTGAGAACTGGCGGGGACAGAGGCCAGCTGGGAGGTTCGGCGGTCAGGTCCACTCCCCGACACTCGCTCCCACGGGCCAGGAAGGTCCGTGCAGGAGGCTGGCTTCAGCCGCTATGCTTAGAGTCCAGAGAGCTTGTTCAGGGCGAAGAGAAGGTGGGTTGAGAACGAAGGCGCGAGAACCTTTTCTCCTCCGACAGGGCCCTTGACGAGCACAGAGAGGTGAGCAGAAGGCCCCGGTGACGACCGGGTGACAAGAAAGCCGCTTCCCGCCGCTCCGCCTGCTGACTGCGGACAGACGCAGCTGAGGCTGGTGCCCCGCCGAGGAGGAGGCAGTGCCTGAGGCCCGGGGTCTCCGCAGAGCTCCTGGTACAGAACAGAAGCTCCTCGTGCCCACGAGGCCGCCCTGAGCCTCACTCCGTGCCTACCCAACTCCAGCTGGGAATGAACCCTGGCTTGTACTTGCGCGAACTCTCCAAACGCACGTAAGAGGGCACCGGGACGTTGTGAGAGGCGGCCAGGGGGGATCTGTTTAAGAAACGGGCTTTTGCTTTCCATGTGAAAATGGTATTCGATGAAACACACCTTCTCGCCCAAACATTCTTGAGTCATGAATCTTGCTGGTCATGACAACCTTTAAACAGGAAAACGGCAGTTTGAAGCCCCAAATATCAGAAATATTTATTAGATACGCACTTGTCATGAGCTGTACTTCCACGCAGTGACAACGATCAGTCCAAAAGGACACGATTTAGCTTGTATAATACGGTGGAAAAGTAAGGAATAACTATGCAAATGAGTCAGTCACCACAACCCATGTGGACAACAAATGTTTTAAGTAGAAGTAACAATATTATTTAGTTCATGAAGCAACTTTACCCTATCAAAAAGAAATAACCTGTAGCTAAAACGTACTTAAAAAAAAAAAAAGAAAGTGGAAATAAAACAAGTATAAAGTAACTCTTACTCCAAAACTAAATTAATAAGCCCGGGGGGAAGGGCAAAGGGTGAGGATATGGCACAGAGCACTCAGGCTGGAATAATACTTTACTGTTCAAAAATATTTTCACAAAAACTGTAAGGACTGAATGTACCACTGAAAAAGATGAATGTTTCGCAAACAAAACCAGGCCAGTTCATCACGACTATTTTGTAATTCTGCTGAACAGGATCTATGAAGAGACGTTTCTTTCATTTTTTTTGTCTCACGGAGTTTTTAACACATGTCTCCTCTTTACTCGAATTATTCCGATAAAAGAAATGGGAGAAAGAACTGCAAACAAGCCAGTTCTGCTTTTTTGAAACCTCGTAACAGTAGTAACATCGTTCACAGGGAAAATAAATCGACTATCATGTTATTCGCTTTACTTTTTAAAAATATTGCCAGAAATGACATTTGAATTTTTAGTTCATTAAAAAAATAATAAACTTCTCTTAGAAGACCAAAATGGTCAAGATTTAATACAGAGCTTTATTTCAGGTCACGCTAACACAGAAGTGTTG
Source organism: Pteropus vampyrus (assembly GCF_000151845.1). Classification (NCBI taxonomy): domain Eukaryota; kingdom Metazoa; phylum Chordata; class Mammalia; order Chiroptera; family Pteropodidae; genus Pteropus; species Pteropus vampyrus. The sequence continues at coordinate 543,776 of NW_011889094.1, read as the reverse complement.
CCAGCTTCTAGCAACATCCGGTTCCTTCTGCCGGATCCCTCTGCCCTTCCCCTGCCCCTTCCCGCACAGACAGAGCATGATGGCGGCTGGCCTGCCACTGACCACCGGTCAGCCACCGAGGGTAGCAGCAGCTTTAACAGTCTCAAAATAAATCTTTACTGACTTTATCTCTGATAACAACCTGGGCCTTTCCAGCCTCGCGGGTGCGTATCACGGCATCTCTAAGTGTTCCTTAGTTCATCCGTTTTGACTCCTTCGAAACATGATCTTACAGTAAAACAGCAGGGCAGAGGGATCCGGCAGAAGGAACCGACCTCAGCCCGTAACTGGCACTGTCCTGAGAAAGGGCTCGTGCCTCGTGACAGCTTCTCCTGAACCGACATCCAAGCAGTATTTATTAGGAGCACAGACAAATCACCACGGCGACCTTTCCCCTTCGCATATTACTGCTATTAAAATACTACTGCTGTGTGAGTCTCGAAGCACCGGCCAGGGCTGAAGCGTAAAACAGACTCTCCTCCTAATGCGCAACCGTGTGAGCGGCCCGTGGGTCTAGGACCAACGGCGGCACGTACGTGTCTGTCCTCGGCACCGCAGGCCACATAGCGTCCGCAAGGGCTGAAGGCCATCCCGCACGGGTAGCAGCGGCTCGGATGTCCCTCGAAACGACGCTCACACCTATGAGGAAAAGTGACAGATGTCAGGAGAAAAAACGATTTTTTAATTTTTAACACAAAATAGAATAAAGATACGAACCCGATGCTTTTCTTCACAAAAATGAAGAAAGTAACAGTGAAAGAACATTTTTAAATACGAGGATTAAACAGATCCTCAGGTTAGTCTACAGATCTTCAAAAATAATTAAAACACTTTTCGGAATAATAAATTGACAAAGATGACCAAACTAACACTAAACAAACTTTTTATATAATGAGACTATTAAATAACAAACATATTTTGAAGCTCTTTAAAAATATATAAACAAACCTTTTAAAATCATAAGTTATTTAAATCAATGATTCAAGGGCTTTGGGGAGGTGTGACATTCTATCAAGGCTGGTCAAGTTCTACAGGCAACTAGTTATAAAGTGCTATATAAAATTTATGTTAAAAAAATGTCAGGGAACTGATGCTAGTTTTGTTGAGAAAAACCCCCAGCACCTTCAGGGACAGCCAGAGCCATGCTGAGAAAGCCTTCGCCAGCATCTACCGGCACCGGGCGCCACGGCCCCGCCCAGCAGGCCCTCTGGCAGGCGACACCCCTCCACACAGCGCGGGGCTGGCCACTGGGGTCTGCACTTGTGTAGGATGAAAGAGGAGCATGGGGCACTCTGCCAATGACGTTCTC
>NW_011889094.1:538789-540933 GCF_000151845.1 Pteropus vampyrus | reverse complement strand
AAATGTCTCATGGAATAGAACTGAACTGTAATCCATCTACGGAACATCTGGCTCCAAACATTACATAAATATATGATGGTTCATAACAATTTCCATCCTCCATGTCAAGAATGTCTAAAATATTAAGACAAACTTAATAAAGTATATCCATAGACATTTATGCTTAAAATGTACACATACCTAGAAGTGATTCTTACAAAGAGAAAATAAAGGCTGACAGAAATTCAGTAACGATGATGAATGTACACACACGTGTGGGGGGACAGGGAGAGTGAGGGGGGACTGGGCCAGAGAACAGTCCAAACACTTTAACCTCCTCGTAACAAATGGGTAAAGTATAAACTAGTTTATACGCATGTTCAGGTGAGAAACAGTACACACACAGGGGTCACGTCATCGTCATGCAGCTACTGATATTGATATAGCTTAGTGTTCCACAAACTGGGCCCAGGCTGAGAAAGCTCGCTAACGCACAACATAACATGCAAACAATCCAAAGACATTCGACAAACATTCGGAGACCGTCTGCCAAACGTGGGGCACTGAGTATAAAAAGAATACAAAACACGAATCTAGTTTGACAGACAGACAGACAGACAGACAGACAGACAGACAGACAGCGACTGCAGAGTTAGGCACCTTACGACATGGCTGGTTTTTGAAGCTGAAGAGAACAAAACTGAACGGCTGGTGTATGTTTTCTTTAACCATTTCGCACTGGTTAAAGCTTTCGCACAGGGTGAAAAGGGGAATTAGAAACATCTCTGATCAATCCATAGAGGCTGAGGAAGAAGAGACGAAGAAGCAAAGAAAACTCACGATAAAGTGCGGACGTCGTGTGAAGGTAGACGAGAAAGCACAAGGATCGAACCCATGAGTCGTGACAATGCAAACGCACCAAGCCAACGAGTAAAAGAGATTCTGAGGTTCAATGTCGAGAAATACACTTAAAACATACTATTTTTTTTAAGGTTGAATTGAAGGATGCAGATAAAAACAGTATATACTAAGAAATAAAAAAGACATAAGGCGAAAACACCTAATAAGAAATAGTTTCAAAAAATAATAAAAGGAACTGCACGTGAAAATATAAAAAGTCTCAACTTAAATACACCTAATAACATGGGCTGCAAATACATAAGGCAAAAATGAATATAATTATAAGAAGAAATTGACAAGATTACAATCGTGGAGGGAAATGTTAATACATTTCGTGCCTAAATTTTAAAAAATCAAGCATAAAAAAACGAGGAAAACGTGGATAATCTGAATACAATTGCTATGGCTGGGCCAGCAGACATCTGTGCGGACCTGCACCGCACAGATGGCAAGAACACGTTCTCTTCACGCATACACGTAACATCTGTGAAAATGAACCAGAGCGCGAAGTCTCACAACAAATACAAAAATCTCAACGGACACCACGACAATTTGTGTTACATAGAGCCTGTGCGCAGAACACAATGCCACAAAAGTAGAAATCGGCGCAAAAAGGACTACTGAAAATGAGCTCATACGTGTGGAAATCCAAGAGCACGTATCTAAGTGCAGCCTGGGGGAAAAAAATCTTAACAAAAATTAGAAAATTTTAGCACTAAATAACGAAAATGCCACGTGCTAATGCTGGCCAAACACAAGGAAAGCAGTATTCAGAGGAAAATTTATAGGCTTAAATGCACTTACTAGAAATGCATAAAAATGGACAAAATTCATACATATAATGTGGAGTAAAAGTCAGGTAGCACAGAGACATGCACAGTTTGGCGTCACTGGGCACAAGTCCAACACGCCAAACGCAGTGTGTACTTCTGATGCACACTCGGGAAAGATGCACACCACATTCAGTAGTGGTCAGAGAAGGAGGGAGGGGGGAGCGGGGAGAGTTATATCAGGATCAGGAACCGTTTCATTTCCTTAAAAAAACAAAACAAAACTGCAAGATCTTAAGCTAATAAAGAAGTAAAACCAGCTATTTTCCCATGAAAAACCTCAGAACGATTTTTCCTAATAGGGCACCTCTCATCCTGGAGCAGGCCACGGCGACTCCCAAAACATCACAGTCGCAGGCAACAGTTTGAGGCCCACTCGGCCACTGCCGGGACACTGCGGAAGCGGCCACTCAACCGGGAAGCAGTTTCCAGCAG
>NW_011889094.1:535495-537448 GCF_000151845.1 Pteropus vampyrus | reverse complement strand
CTCCTGCTCACTCTTCCATGTCACGTCCCGTGCTCACAACAGTCAGCTCTGTGGAAATGTCACCCACGTCCACACCGAGAACCTTCTATGTCACTGTTTCCTCGAAAGCGTGAACCGTGTCCAATTCCGAGTCAGATCTTCCACTGTGGTGCCAAGTCCTATGCATTTGCCCAACTCTCATGGGACAAAGAGCTGTGGGAAATTAGGGGCACGCGAAAATTAAGAGTTTTCTAAGGCAAGGTCCACTCGGCTTCATACATTTATATTTAAAAATAAGAATACTCATTTCTGAACTTCGCAACGGTAAGAGATTTGTACACACGACCTTATTTAATCCTCACAACAGAGAGAAGTATTTTATGTGAAACATTAAAAAGATCTTCTAGTAGGAAACAGGAACACGGGAGAGGAAACAGGAAAATTCCAAGATGTCAGACAAAATAGCATCACTTCATTTTTCAAAATGAAATAACTTCTCTGGAAATATGAGTAAAACCGGTTAGCTAAGATTAAAAGAACTATCCTTACCATTATTTTAAAGCCAGGGCTTTGCTTTTTATGTTACAAGTAAAAAAAAAACAAAAAACAAAAAAAAATTTTAAACTCCAAAAGTATATTTGCTTTTGCAACATAAATAGCTGAAACAATTTAAAACAAATTTGGGAACCAAAATGAAAAAAAATTCACACTGAACTCTAATAAATTCCAATCTAGACCAAGTTTTTATGGCTCTGTGATAAATCCAAAAAATAAACAACGTAATAAGTAAACAAAAAGAAAATAGATATTTATGGAAATGCTGACAGACCATTTTCCACAGACAAAAAGTGATGATGATGATGATGGTGATGATGAGTGGCTTTGAAATGACAGACTTTAGTAAGAGCTATGTGCCATAAATTCACAAATTAAATGAACAAAGAAATCTTTCTCTAATAAACCACAATGCTTTAGATAAAGAGGCGGCAAGTGTCAAATGCAAGGTAAGAAATATGTTTTAAATGTACCATCTACGACATAGAGACATCACACGTGAGAGCCACATTTATCTTCGTGGCTGAAATATTTTAACTCAAGAATGACAATGTTTGGTAAATTTAATTCTCACTGAATTGTACTAACTAAGGACTTAAACTAAAAAAACACTGGTCAAATACACAACTACATAACATTTCAAGAGAGGTACTGGATATTACAAGTCTTTATCTGTATATAAATTTTAAATACTGCATTTTGAGTATGAAACATTAAACACTTTCAAATGCTGTCTGTCAGACTTTAACTCCTAAAACCTGTGTGTTAACTTCAAGAAACCTTCTGCCCTCCGCATTTACATCTCATTTGCTACATAAACACTTGGATCCTGGTCCTTCAGTGGTGGCAATTAGTGTGACTCAAATCAGCAAATGCTGACCGAGTGGCCCTTAAGTACAGACGATGGCTCCACACGCCACAAAGGCAACTGAGACCCCAACATGCGCTAAGGAGTCTGAAAGCCAAAGGCCTGGAAGTGTCGCTAAACTGACACGGCAAGTCAGACTCATCTGTTAAAACTCTACATCAAAATATTGCCTATCAATATCTCTTTGAGTTAGATGAAATCACAATTCCTAAGAAATCAGACAGGTATCAGGCTAACGATCATTTTATATATGACTCAGTTATCAAATTCATTTACTAGCCCAGAAACGCGCACCATCTAGGAACCACTCTCAACCCCCATCCCAACAGATTGCCCTTGAAATTCACAGCATAAGACCGTGGCCATCGACTACAGAGCAGCACACCTCTTCCCACCAGACACCACCCGGCGGACGCCCTTCCTCCACAGCCACCCAGAGCGTGACCTTCAACCAGGGCTGTCGCCATGCTCGGAGCTGATCTAACGCGCACTGTTTCTGAAGTCTGCTATTTTAGGAGCCTCATAAAGAAGTTACGAACTGCTTCAAAGGG
>NW_011889094.1:531091-535445 GCF_000151845.1 Pteropus vampyrus | reverse complement strand
AACTTCAAGAAACCTTCTGCCCTCCGCATTTACATCTCATTTGCTACATAAACACTTGGATCCTGGTCCTTCAGTGGTGGCAATTAGTGTGACTCAAATCAGCAAATGCTGACCGAGCGGCCCTTAGGTACAGACGATGGCTCCACACGCCACAAAGGCAACTGAGACCCCAACATGCGCTAAGGAGTCTGAAAGCCAAAGGCCTGGAAGAGTCGCTAAACCGACACGGCAAGTCAGACTCATCTGTTAAAACTCTACACCAAAATATCGCCTATCAATATCTCTTTGAGTTAGATGAAATCACAATTCCTAAGAAATCAGACAGGTATCAGGCTAACGATCATTTTATATATGACTCAGTTATCAAATTCATTTACTAGCCCGGAAACGAGCACCGTCTAGGAACCACTCTCAACCCCCATCCCAACAGATTGCCCTTGAAATTCACAGCATAAGACCGTGGCCATCGACTACAGAGCAGCACACCTCTTCCCACCAGACACCACCCGGCGGACGCCCTTCCTCCACAGCCACCCAGAGCGTGACCTTCAACCAGGGCTGTCGCCATGCTCGGAGCTGATCTAACGCGCACTGTTTCTGAAGTCTGCTATTTTAGGAGCCTCATAAAGAAGTTACGAACTGCTTCAAAGGGATTCCTTTGTTATCTAGGGACCTACAACGCAGTGTTTAGAATATTTTTCTTCTGTTTTTATGCAAAAGGAGTCTGTACAAATAAAGATACAGAAAAATAATCTTTCTTCATCAACTCGCTCTAAGCGGATACTTTCCATAACGTTACATAAACCAGAAAACCCTTCCCCTATCATAGTCTGAAACGTCCGAGTTAATTAATCTCTGCGGGTATAACGCTAGGGGAACGTCAGGAGGGATGCTGTCTGAGCCTTCGAAGTCTCCCACCCCAGACCCAGGACAGCCACGCGGTGGGTGACCCGCGCCTCCACGTGCTCCTCCTCCCGGCTCTGACCCCGTCCTGACCGACATCTCGTGGGGACCTGAACACAGAGCCTCAGGCCTGCTCCGGCAGAACCTGGGCTCCCCGCACTGCACCCCGAGAAAGTCTGTGGCCCAAGCTCTCTAGTGCCACTTGTCCAGAAGGACACTGGGGCAGCGGCTGCTTCGACAAAGTGCAACTCCCTGGTCTCGAATCTGTGCTTCTGTCCCCTCTGGCACGGGTGACAAACTTCACAGACACTAGACCGCAGCTGCCCTGCCACATGGGAAGGTAGGGTACCTGGAATAAAGTACGGAAACTGTGGCTGACATGGTCTTTGAACCAACACAGTGAGACTTCACTTAAGAAGCGGTGTCCTCGAATCATAACGCAACCTCAGAAGCCGTTACAAATTAAAGCCTAACTTGGGAAATCGATCTCAAATTTACTGAACATCAAAATTGCAGCTGTGGTTCTGAAAACAGAAACTTTGTTCCCAGGTCTCTTGGATGCTCTTCTGGGTAACACAGTGTCTTCTGAACTAAACTGTGAACAATGAATTCATCAGAAAGGTCACCTCGTCTAATCCCAAGGCCTTGACCCTTGGCTGTGCGCATTTTCAACCCATTTCTGTCATGACAGATGAGCTCTCTCCTAAAAGAAGAAGCTGTGATTCACGAAGTCCGCTTCACATTCAGAATCAACGTGACTGTCATCCTATCCACTCAGTGCTTAAAACACCCGAACTCTCAAGTTTTAAGTGAGAAGGTTTTACTAGTAAAGTCAAAGAATGGACTCATCAAGTAATCAGGGACAAAAGTACAAAAATTAACATTCGATATATTAAAATATCTTCTAATGTCAAACATCAAGGCTTAGAAGAATTTAATGTTCAATAAAAATTAACACTGAATTAGGTGGCAAATTATGAAACTGCATCGCACATTTGTATGTTAAACATTTTCAACACAAACCTTGACCGATGACACAGCATACCGAAAGCTCACTCACTTTGTTTTGGCAGATCTGGTGGACGGGCCGTGTGTGGGCCCCCTGGATGACGGCTGCGCTGCATCCCGCGTTGAGGTCGAAGACCTCCAAGGTCCTGCTCCGGCCGGCGGCCAGCACGAGGTCTGCACGGGTCTGCTAAGGAACACAACTCAGGGCCCGCCCCCGAGGAGTGACAGCCCGGGGCCCCTCTCGGGAAGCTTGGAAACACCGGGAGACCGCAGGTGATCCGTTAGGACCCTGCGCCCCACACCGGCCCCGCCTCGGGCAAGAGCTGGTGGCAGGCAGACGGGGAGACCCGGGCGGAGCCAGTTCCAAGCCGGGAGACCGAGCGTCCACTTCTAGATAAGTGACAAGTCAGACGCCCAGGAAATGGCACGTAACAGGCGCGGTCACAGGCTGACCTGGAGGTACTGGGCTCGGAGGACAGGTCTGAGGTAAAGATGGACAGCGGAGCCACACCAGTGGCCGGTGTCACCAGCAGTAGGCTGCACGAGTGACAGGACACGACTTACAGGGGCACGTTGCTAGCAAGGGTGACGAACCTCGTGAGGGGCCATTGAGGACCTCAAGGCTCACGCGAACGCCGGAACGACCCAGCGTCCAGCGTCCAGCCCAGAAAACTCACGAGGGCGCCTGGCGGGACGCAGCGGCGTGCGCGCGGGGACGCCGGAAGGGACAGCACACCAGTGGGAAGGCCGGACCCGCGGACCCGCCCAGCGCTGGCGCCACGCCGCGCGGAAACCGTCCGGGGCGACAGGATCAGAGCGGCGCGTCGCTGCTGGGGGCTTCCGCTCTGTTTTGAGCAAAAGCTTCCAGAATAAAAAAAGCAGATTTCTCACTAAAATATACGAGAACATCTAACACCTTCCACCAGTCCTGAAATTTCAACTATAAAATCCTTAAGACTTCAACTTAGACCTCTGAACAAATTAAAATTTTTTAAATTCCTGAAGATTATGATCTTTGAGCCTAAGTGTTTAAATTAACACATTTTAATTAAAAGGGGTGATGTCAGCCACAAAAACACAAAGTTTTTCACTCAATTTTATATTCTACTGAACAGCAACAGCTATGAATTCCGCCGGCATCCAGAGATAGGATAAGTGCTCGCTTAACCAAAGGGCGCCTACGGTAAGGGCAGCGGTTTCTTTCAAAATGTGTTAAATTGGCCGACATTATTCAACAAGCCCCAGACCGGACGCATCAGGTGGGACCGGACGCATCGGGTGAGGCCGGACGCATCAGGTGGGACCGGACGCATCAGGTGAGACCGGACGCATCAGGTGGGACCGGACGCATCAGGTGAGGCCGCCCGCTCAGCGTCGCGTGCGCTATTGCGTCCGCTTTCCTTCTCTGTCTTCGAGGCGCTTTCGCGAGATGAAACGACTGCACGCAGAAGCCGCCCCTCCGACTCCGAGCCCCAGGGCCCAGCGCGCTGTCCGGAGCTCACTCACTCAGCCGACTGTCGCCGGGAGGATGGCAGGGTGTGACGGTGTCGGGAGGACGGAGAAAGGATACAGGAGTAGAACTCGTTCACCGCGGACAGGCCGGTGACCTCGGCGGCGCCTGTCATGCGGAGCCCGCACACGGCCCTGCACCAGCTCCTCTGCCTGTACCTGGAAGGGGCAGCGGAGAGCACGTTGCTCCATCGCGACGGCGCACGCTGCCTGTGAAAGACTGAAAACGGTGTCTTCACACCATCGAATGAGCGTTTACAACGCTGAGGGAGGGAGTCGGCTGCCTCTGTCTCCTTTACAGAAACTTCATTAAGATGATGCACGGCCAAAAAGAACTCATTCCAGTCTGAGAAAGCAAACCTCTCTCCTAATTCCGAAATCACGTATACTTACGAAGACAGAAATTTGTATCTCCACTTGAACGTGATTTTTTAAGATTTCCTAACAGGAGCAGGTAGTCCTGGTTTAACACACAGACGGTCTTAACCCTCAACGATAGTTTCACAGAGTGAGAACCTGCTAGCAGTTCCTGGCCATGATCTCGGCCCAGGGAAGGCGTGGCTGAGTCAAGGCCAGGCGACCAGGGGAAGCAGGGGCAGCAGGGGCGACCAGGGCTGGCCCGGGGGACGAGGACGGGGGCACCCGCAGGCATGGGTCGGTGATGGCACAAAGCCGTGGGGCCGGGGCTCAGTGAGGATGACACAGGCCATCAGCCCTGCCTTCCACTGGCAGGTGAGTGCTGGGTGGGGGCTGGGTGGTGACATGCAGAGTCAGGTGCAGCGGGGGTGCTCAGAGGGGTGACAAGGAGTGCTGCCCAGGACTCCGGTCCCCAGCGCACCAGGCGGGGCAGCTCGGGGACAGCACCAAGGTTCCGTGTGTCCCGGTTCGTCTGTGCTGGAAGCTGCTGGAAGCCCCGCAGGGCGGCACTGTGCAC
>NW_011889094.1:524288-530641 GCF_000151845.1 Pteropus vampyrus | reverse complement strand
GAAACTTCATTAAGATGATGCACGGCCAAAAAGAACTCATTCCAGTCTGAGAAAGCAAACCTCTCTCCTAATTCCGAAATCACGTATACTTACGAGGACAGAAATTTGTATCTCCACTTGAACGTGACTTTTTAAGATTTCCTAACAGGAGCAGGTAGTCCTGGTTTAACACACACACGGTCTTAACCCTTAACGATAGTTTCACAGAGTGAGAACCTGCTAGCAGTTCCCAGCCATGATCTCGGCCCAGGGAAGGCGTGGCTGAGTCAAGGCCAGGCGACCAGGGGGAGCAGGGGCAGCAGGAGCGACCAGGGCTGGCCCGGGGGACGAGGACGGGGGCACCCGCAGGCACGGGTCGGTGATGGCACAAAGCCATGGGGCCGGGGCTCAGTGAGAATGACACAGGCCATCAGCCCTGCCTTCCACTGGCAGGTAAGTGCTGGGTGGGGGCTGGGTGGTGACATGCAGAGTCAGGTGCAGCGGGGGTGCTCAGAGGGGTGACACGGAGTGCTGCCCAGGACTCCGGTCCCCAGCGCACCAGGCGGGCAGCTCGGGGACAGCACCAAGGTTCCGTGTGTCCCGGTTCGTCTGTGCTGGAAGCTGCTGGAAGCCCCGCAGGGCGGCACTGTGCACAGTGGGACACTGTAAGAGCACTGTGCACGGTGCAGACGAGGAACGGCGTTTCCGGAAGGACCGGTCACAGGAGAAGGGGACAGGGCGTGCGTGGACACACGCCAAAAGCCCCGGGGCAGCAGAGGGGAGGGCGGAACAGCTGACACCGGGAGGCCCAGAGGGGACGCCCAGCGGACGCCCGCACGCCTGCAGGAGGCTGCACTGAGCTCACGTCAGCCTGGTACCGAATCTGGACCCGGGTGGAGGTGCCGGGGGCACTGGTCCTGAAGCGGGGGCCGGGGCACCTCGGGATGCGGGGTGACGGCTGCATGTGTCACAGGTCAGTGCCCGCTTAGGCTCGGAAAGCTAAGGATTAGCGGACGAAACTGAGTGGTGCTGGCGGTGGACGCCGGGCGTTTCTGGTGACAGGAGCCAGTGCCTGCCAAGGACTGGGGGGGGGTGGGTGCCCACGTGGGGTGCAGTATAGGGCCAGCAGCCTGGGGACAGAGCCGTGGCTCGCTCAGCTCCCACCAGCTCGTCTGTAAGGCAGTGTCCCCAAGCCTCGGAGGACGTTCGCAAATGCCGAGACCAGCGTACAGGCGACTGGCTGAGCCCCGCGGCCCCGCCCACAGAACGAGGCCCCTACCTCCTCAGCTCGTCCCGGCGGGTGTCCACGTGGTGCCTGAGCAGCCGCACCTCGGGCCCCGAGGACGACAGGATGAAGGCGTCGAGGTAGTAAAACTGGGCGCACCGCGCAGCCGGGGGGAACACGTCCTTGTCCTGCGATGGAATGACGGGGTGTCATACAGGGCGCCAGCGTCAAAAACGCTGCTGCCTAAGTAGGGGGTTCTGTCACCCCAGCTCCAACACCTTGCTCCAAATTGCTTCTCTCTGACTGCTTCTGATAGAGAGCATGAGATTAACTTTCTCTGTCGTGAGTGTTTGGAAGTCCGGCCACTAAAAACTTTAAAATGAGAGGCAACCGAAGCACGGCAGCAAATTGACCAAGCGTCGAGGGTTTTGTCACGGCGAAGTCCGAGCGTGTTTTAAAAGGCAGTTGAGGGGTCGGCCTCGCCCTCGCCACAGCCCACCGTGTGGCCAGCACCCGCGGCCCTCAACGGCATCTCCTCTTTAGGCCGCGGGCAGGGCCCCCGGGAGCCTGAGGTCCCCCCGGCCCCTTCTCGGCCAGCTGTCCTGCACTCGATCCCCATTTATGACAGGACTCGTGGAAAGTAAATGCTAATGACGCCTCCGAAAATGTGCAGGTCACCAGCTCCCCACGTGATCACTCAAAGCTGCACACTCTGCTACCCCCTCGCGTCCCCTATCGTGGCTGTAAGCTGTTGTCACCTCGATGCCATCACCCGTGTCTCCGTTCCCATTCTGTGTCCAAATGAGCTCCTAGAAGTTCACCAAAACAGGACATTTTCTCCCCAAAAGGCACTTCCTCCGTACAGTGTGCCCTTGGCCATCGGCGCTGCCTCTACTGTAAGAACGCACTGAGCTCACATCGAAAGCCTTTCTAGTATTTTAAGGGTAATGATTTTGCCATTTCAGATAATGAACGTGAGACGTACTCAACTGCACGTGTGTGTGTTGTGCACATGTATGTCATGTGTGTGCCCATCATGTGTGTGCGCATACACACCACGTTTAAGAAAACTGTAGTCAATAACTTTTAGTGCGTTGCAGCAAACTCCTGGTTTGCCCTATTTCCTGACCGCTTCACCTTGGAGGACGTTCTGTCTGGACAGCTGTGACTACCTGACAGTCCAGAGATCACAGGGCCAGTCATTTTGCAACTGCCGGGAGTGACCCTTACCAGACACAATGCGAGTTCCGTCCTGCGAACCGACCACACCCTCAGCGTCCCGTCCTGGGAGGCAGACAGCAGCCACTTCCCGTCGTGGCTCCAGGACACGGCGCTCACGGCCCCGTCGTGACCTAACGGGAGACAGGCGGGACAGAGGGACAGCCGGTCACAGTGACACCCGGGAACTGCGGCCCGAGGAGGTGATGTACCTCCCTTAAAGGCTGAACGTGGTTTATGAAGGATGTATTTCCAAAATTCATACTTTTTTAAATATGAAGTCCAAAATTGTACTTGCATCTGAGAGTATGTTGTAAAAGAAGAACCCTACAAGTTGTAGAAAATTACGAAATGCAGAGACCCCCTGGGTCTCACGAGATGCACTTTAGAGACGGAATTCTCGGAACATTGAAGGGAAAAGTCAAAAGCTTTCCTGGGCGTGTTCACGTGTGAAAACCTGTCGTGATGGGTTTGGAACGCTTTATCCAAAGTGGAAATGGCTGGTTCCCAGGGGTGCAGCTAGGCTGGTCTCGAGGCATCTGGGCACGCAGTGACAGCACCCCGATGTCAGCCCATGGGGGGCTGTCACAGCACCCCGATGTCAGCCTGAGGAGGGGCTTCACAGCACCCTATGTCAGCCTGTGGGGGGCTGTCACAGGACACAGTTGACTTGCTGTGCCCCAGAGGAGCTTCTCACCGTTACAGGAAAATAAGACAGTCGAGCAAGTAAGAGAAGAGCCCACCACCAGGTCAAGCAAATAGCAGCCACTCGCTTCTCACTCATCAAAACGTTGGAGACGGGTGCCGAAATGACACCCGCGGTCTGTCCTCTGGGCCACGATGACCCGTTACTTCCTCCGGCGCCGCCGTCACCCGCAGGTCACAGTGACTCGCAGCAGCACCAGAGCTCGCTGGTCACAGAGCCGGAGGGAACGGGAAAGCAGGGGAGGCTCCTGCGGCCACCGCCACGCAGCCCTGCAAGCTGCCGCAGACGCCGGCACAAGGGCGGGAACGTCCGAATGGCTTTGCTGCCCCCTGGTGCACACTGCTGGGAGTGTCCAGCAGAGTCAGACCGGACAGCCCATCGCTGACCAGTCACGAGTAATGGCATCCGTGACCTCTCAGCGAGGGCCAGCGTATCTGACACTGCAGCCACTGCCGCTGTGTCCGGCCACCGGACCTCGGGCGCACCGTCCTGCCTCAGGCATCAGCCGGGGCAAGGAGACCCTCACCCACACCCACACGCAGCAGAGGGACACGCATGGGGCATCACCACCGTGTCACTGGGTGGATTCTTCCCACGGAGCTGTAACATACTCAGCTGGTGACAAACCTCAGAAACCCAGCGAACCGGCCACGGAACCAGACTGCGCCCGCCTTTGCCCCAGGCCAGGCCAGGCCCGGCCCCCGCTGCAGGGGCGACCACGTGGCCCCCGGGGAAGGCAGGCACAGGGGCGACACCTTGGCAGCACCAGGAGACAGACCTGACCGTCAGCAAGAGGCGCTGAGCTCGACACCACCCTTGACGAGAGGCAGTTTTTACACAGCCCCACAATCTCAGCGAAATCTTAAACCTCCTCTTTTAGAGCGACCGACCCACGCGTTTATGTGTCACGCGCCTTGCACGCACGTCCCGCACCGGACAAGCGTCCATTCTCAGCAGGAACGTACAGCTCCTCCGGCGGTTTCGCCCGGCCCCGCCCGGGGCCCGGCCAGCCCCTCAGAGGTCTTACTGCCCGACTGTGAGCACTTGGTGTCTGGAACAGGAGAGTCTGCTCGGTCACGACAGAAACGAGCCACCTACTCTGCGCTCCGCGAAGTGCGAGAACCCGCTCACACGGCGACGTGGGATTCTGCGACCCGCGTGCGGGGCGGGCGGGGCGGGGCGGGGGCCAATGACGTTGCCCGCAGCACAGGTGCGGCACGTTCCCAGGCGGAGCGGGAACACCCGCCGCGCTTTCTCAATTCAGCAGACGTCCCTTTTCCAACAGTAACACCCAGAAGCGTCCAGGACCAGCACAACTTCCATTGCTATCGACCGCCCGGCAGCGGCGAGACGCGCGGCGAGCCCAGCCGTGAGGCGCCACAGCAAGGCCGCTCCTGGCAGCGGCCGCACACGGGCCGAGCCACAGAGGCCTGGAACCCTGAGCAGGAGGGGGTGCCCGCCGAGCAGGGTCTGCCCGCCCCCCGGGCCTCGCGCTCGCACACTGGGAGGCACGGCGTGGGGACCGGGCCCCTCCGTGGCAGCCCATGAGCCGCGGGCTAGCGCAGGCCTCTGGGGGGTGCACGCGCACACGCACACGCATGTGTGTTGTTCAAGTGCCTACAAGGCACACCCTGAAGTGAGCAGCCCCGGGAACCTGCCGAGGATGGCCGATGGCCTGGTTTCAGGACCGAGACCTGGATGTCACCGCTGCGACGTGAACGGCCATACTATGACACCATGGCCCTCAGCTCAGATCTTCGTGCTCAAAAAAATGATTTCCTGCCACACTTACACGTCTCTAACAAACCCTTCCACCTTTCAGCACACGCCTCGTCGCACGTCTGTAGGACCCGACTTCGCCTCCCCCAGGAGGCTCCGGGCCTGGCCGGGCGGGGCACTGCCACGGTGCCTGCAGCTCTGGCCTCACGAGTGACACTCACCGTGATGTGCCGAGCTGTCTCTTTGTTAATTCTCACTGTTTCACCCAATTCAAGCCTCCGTTCTATTCTGTGCTTCCCTTCAAGGAAACGAAAGCGGCCCTCGCAATTCACAACCAGGACCGAACCGAGACCCCCCCGCGAGTTCACGTTAACTGAACTTTGGCCACATTTTACCTGAAAAAACAGCAGGTGTCCCAGTAAGATCAGCATCAAAGACCAGCGACAAGTGGTTGGCTAAGCCACAGGCCAGCCGCCGTCCATCTGCTGCTTGAGAAAAATAAGAGACGCCCCTTGTAGACCCACCACTCACAGGAGTGACACTTGCAGCAGGTGAAACGTAGAATTTTTCGTTAACCTGGTGTCTCCCCACTCCTGCCCACCTGCGCTGAGAGCCGCCTGACTCTGTGGACAGAGGTGCCCGGGGACCAGCAGGGTCGCAGGGCTGGTCGGCCCAGCACGGTGAGAACCCGGAGCGCCCTGAACCCCAGCTGCCCCGCTGAGCCGCGGCAGCCGGACCCGCCCGCAGAGATTAAGTGGCATGTTGGGCTAGGCCGATCGTTCCCTGAGACGAGGCAGAAGTGACAGCTTTTCCCCCTGATACTCCAACTTGATCCTGCTTCGTGATCACATGTGCAGGAACAAGCATGTCAAACTGCATAAACATATCTAACTTATGATAACATTGCATTATCCAATTTCCCAAATTTACTTTAAAACCTCTTTGGCGAGAATTTTACGAAAAGCAAGGGGAATTCGGCATGGCTGTAAACAGCGGTGACCTCCAGGATGCCACCTAACACACTCTGGGCCCTGGCTGGTGGCACGCTCGTGGAGGCGGGTGGCCTGACCTCCCCCGACGTGGCACAGGAACATCCCGGCGAAGGCGTCCGGGTGCCCAGAGAACAGGGCGCTGCCACCAGGGCGTGCACGGGCCATGGGAAAGGCTCCGCCGAGGGCGGACGCACCCACTCGTCCACCGTGCAGACCCTCTCCTTCCGCCCATCCTGGGACCAGGTGACCGGTCTCCGGGGGAGCTGGTGAGCGACCCTCTAGAGCAGCCGTCCGCCAGGCCCCTGGGACCGGGGGGAGACGGCCAGACACGGGGACGCAGGCCTGGGCGAGCTCGTGACTCAGAGCCGGTGCCGGTCTGCGGCCGCTGCACGCCCATCCGGGCGCTGGCCCCCATGCTGGTCCAGACCCGGGCATGGCCACACGACCCCAAGTGACCAAGGTCCCCGAGACCCATTCGCCACGCACCTGAGAACTGGATGCAGCGCACGGCCGC
>NW_011889094.1:523595-524238 GCF_000151845.1 Pteropus vampyrus | reverse complement strand
CCCGCACACTGGGAGGCACCGCGTGGGGACCGGGCCCCTTCGCGGCAGCCCATGAGCCGCGGGCTAGCGCAGGCCTCTGGGGGGTGCACACGCACGCGCACACGCATGTGTGTTGTTCAAGTGCCTACAAGGCACACCCTGAAGTGAGCAGCCCCGGGAACCTGCAGAGGATGGCCGATGGCCTGGTTTCAGGACCAGGACCTGGATGTCACCGCTGCGACGTGAACGGACATACTGTAACACCATGGCCCTCAGCTCAGATCTTCGTGCACAAAAAATGATTTCCTGCCACACTTACACGTCTCTAACAAACCCTTCCACCTTTCAGCACACGCCTTGTCGCACGTCTGTAGGACCCGACTTCGCCTCCCCCAGGAGGCTCCGGGCCTGGCCAGGCGGGGCACTGCCACGGTGCCTGCAGCTCTGGCCTCACGAGTGACACTCACCGTGATGTGCCGAGCTGTCTCTTTGTTAAATCTCACTGTTTCACCCAATTCAAGCCTCTGTTCTATTCTGTGCTTCCCTTCAAGGAAACGAAAGCGGCCCTTGCAATTCACAACCAGGACCGAACCGAGACCCCCCCGCGAGTTCACGTTAACTGAACTTTGGCCACATTTTACCTGAAAAAACAGCAGGTGTCCCA
>NW_011889094.1:515821-521955 GCF_000151845.1 Pteropus vampyrus | reverse complement strand
GTCCAGACCCGGGCATGGCCACACGACCCCAAGTGACCAAGGTCCCCGAGACCCATTCGCCACGCACCTGAGAACTGGATGCAGCGCACGGCCGCCGGGGCCACAGCACGCCGCCTGCTGAGCTGGGTGGGCAGAGGACTCTGCGAAGGGCGCTCCTTGCTGGGAGGGAGGTCAGAGGAAACAGACACCGAGTTCAAAGCTTCCAGACAAAAGGACTAGAAACCACGGGGCTTACTTACGTGTGTGACTTTATCCGTCAGACGTGAGTACACACGTGTACAAACTCTCACACTCAAAACCATGCAGTAACTTTGAAAACCAAACTTGTATTCCATAGTGCCAAAAATACACGTGTCCAAGCACAGAACACCAAGAATCTGCCACGTGTGACATAAACCGACACGCACATTGCGATGACTGTTAGGGGCGGGTCCTTGGACGAAGTGCGCTCTGGTTTATAGTCTACACTCTGTGGCCATCGCGAGACCAGTTAAATAATAAATGGCTTCTATGCACCACGAAGATGATCGTAGGCACAGCTTAAAATAAAAACAGCAACAAGGAAGGGGCGGAGGGGAAGGGGCTGGTGCTGAAAATCCAGAGCAGGGGCGGATGCTGGTGGGGACGCTGGGGAGGGGCCCACAGGGCCTGCGAGCAGGCAGCACGGCCCCGCCGGAGGGTGGCAGTGTTTACGCAAAATCTCCTCGCCGAGCAGTTTCAGCAGGTGGATTTACAGCCCCCAGGTGGTGGCAACGGCACAGCCTGGGGACACGCAACAGGAGGCAGAGAAAGTAGCTGTGACCTGGATTCACACGCTCACTCACACTGACACTCACATGCTCACCAGCACTCGCTCATACACACATGCTCACATTCGTCACACTCACTCACACTCACACGCTCTCACTCTCATACTCACACGCTCGCTCACTCACACACACTCACACTCAGAAATGGGGGCGGGCCCGCCTCGCAGCAGCCAGTGTCAGGCCTGGCCGGTGTTCAGACGCCCGGGCTCAGGGCAGGTGCTGGGTCCCCCGCCCGCATCACTGCCACAGGCCAGTCCCATGCTGGCTCAGTCTAGCGTGCCAGGCTCCCCGCACGAACACCGCCCGAGCAGGCAGACTCGGGGTGACGGTGGTACGCGGTCACACGTGGTCACACGCGGCCGCGCCGTGCCGGCTGGAGTGCGCAGTGCTCTGTGCAGGCCGACAGCGCCGGCGCGGAGCGGGCCGCGGCCGGAGGAGCGCCCTCGCTAGACGCGGCTGGAAGCAGCGCTCCGTCCACGTCCTGCCAGTGGAGGTCGCTCACGTGTCCATGCGATGAGTCCAGAGCGGACGGCGCTGCAGGTTCCGAGCCCGTGACCTGTGCAGGCGACGTCACCCTACAGTGTGGGGCTTGGCCCTGCGGGTCCCCACGCCCTCTGGTCTGCATAAACGGGCTTGTTCACCGTCACTCGAGCGCGTCGCTGGCCCGAATCGGCACGGGGCGCGGTTGCGGCCCAGACCTCTCCACCCAGCTCTCCCCTGAGGAGCTTCACAGGAACGAGCATCAACTACAAAACCTCTGAGTCTAAACTTTAACAAAAACATCGCAACGTCATTAAGGGGTGAAAACAGCAGCAGGTCTGAGATGCCGTGAGCGTGAAAGAAATGTGACTACATGTGTCTGTGAGCACGTGCACGTGTGCGCAGATATGCGGCCTCGCGCCTGCTTAAAACATTCAATTACGTATTTAAAAGGTTTCTCCAAATGTCTTCAGACTCGACTGGACACACATCAGGGCTACGCACCATCTGTGGCTGCTCCTGCACTTTGCGGATCTCTCACAATCGTTCTTGATGTTGGTCTTTGGTGAAAACATAGTTGCACTGTGGAGAAAGGCTTCGGTCACTCCCGAAGAGCGCCGGTCCAGGCACCTTAGGGGACTTCCCCGCACACCTGAGACCCACGCAGCTGACGCAACTGCAGACCAGCCGAGGGAAGGGGAAACTGTCTACACTGGCTATTTCAATACTGGAAAATGAAAAGAATGTGGTTTTAAAGCTCTGGAGAATACGGTGCTATTTACTTACAAATTGTGGCTTAAAAAAACTTAAAATCATTTTTGCAAAGATCACACAGTAAACTATTGATTGAATTCTGAAATTTGTGTGAAAGATTTTTAAATCGATCAACCACTTACAGAGAAGGCCTCAAATTGAATACAAAATACGATTCTTATGACATTGTTTCCTTTTTGGAGAATAAATTTTTATAATGAAAATAGAAGCCAAATCCCACTCACAGACATTATTTGAGACACCTGCTCAGGAACGGAGGTGACAAGTGTCGGGCAGGGACAATGAACTTAGTAAAATGCATACATTAAACCCTGGTGGTAGCTCGGCCACCACCCTGCATGCCGCTCCCCATGTAAACGCCAGCCCTGGGAGCTCAGCGCCCGCTGCAGACTGACCGGCTATGTCGCGTCCTGGCCGCGTGGAGCCGAGCTCAGGGACGGGTATGGGGACAGCCACGTCCCACCCTGCGCCTGCATCCAGCCCACGCAGCACAAAGCAACAGCACACTCGGCTTTGGACAGTGCCCGGTGTGGTCGCAACGAGCTGGGGCAGGGTCGGCCTGGTCCTGGGCCACCAGCTAGATCGTCTGCTGCAGGATCTCAGCCCCCCCGGGGGCTGACACGAGCCGGGGCCTGGGTGAGCAGCACCACCAGCCCAGCGACGCTCGGGGAAAAGTGTGCCACACGGAGGACCAAGGGCAGGGCCACCAGCAGGGACAGGCGGGGCACCTGAGAAGGAGCGAGGAGGCCACGGCACAGCAAGGCCGTCCTCCCCCCCACCATCCATCTCACACGCCTCAGGGACGCCACCACGCTGCATGTCCTGACCAGGTCACCCGCTTAAAATTTAAGCCTGTGACATCACCGCGTGCTTTTCCTGGGAAGCCCCAACTCCCAGGCTGGTGTCCAGGGCCCTCCGTGACCCGGCCCCCTTGCCCTGTGGACACCCACTCTGGGGTCCCATATCGGGCGCGTCAGCACAGTGCTCTGCGAGGCCAGGGTGGCTACAGGGGGACATGCGAGGGGAGCTGGAAGGGGTGACGTCTGGGTGTGGGGCCCCCTGGGGCTTCCAGACAGCAGGGCCACTGTGCCAGTGTGGAGAACAAAGGGTCAAGACTCGAGGTGGGAGGAGGGTGGCAGCAGGTCGCGTTTTATACAGAAAAGCCTAATTTGCTTCTCAGAAGGGTGGGGCTCCTGTACGACCAGGGACCGTCCAGGCTTGGGCGCCCCCGACCCTTCCCAAGTGTCACAGTGCTTCCTGCCCCGTCTTCACCCCAGCAGGCCGAGCCCGGACAGCCAGTGCGGGGGACAGTGGGCTTCAGCAGCCCCGGTCAGGTCTCCGTGGCCATGCCCCTCACCCGCCCCCGCTGTCCCTCCTGCATGAGGTCATCTGTCGTTGTCACTGACCAGTCAAGGCCAAAGGGCGGATCGGAGGCCAGCACACAGGAAGCACTCGATAAACGCCTGCTGCCGCCGCCTCCGCTGTGACTGACGTTTGGGGGTCCAGCGCGCGCCTGCCTCCCCCCGCGGGGCGCCCCTGGGCGGCCTGGGGCCTGCGCCGAGCCCGCTGCCATGTGGCGGGGGGGGACGCCAGGCGCGCGTACTCACTGCGGCGCCGCCGTGTACCCGGACGACCTGACGCGGCTGTGGAACACCAGCGGCTGGTCCTGCACGGCGCCCCGGGCCGCTGCACAGAAACGAGTTCGAGAGGGTCCGTTAGCGCGGCCGTTTGCGGTCACGACAAGAACTCAGCCCCTTAGAGACAGAAAGGTCCAGACCGAACGGGTTCGCGACCTGTAAATTCAAGGGGTTTCTCACCTGACACCAAACCCACCGATACCAGCAAAGAAAGTAAAATCGAGGCCAAAGCACAAGAAAACAGCAAAAAATGCTTCTCCCACGCCGGAAACGACACGGCACTGCACTGCTCACTGCTGCGCGTCCCACGTTCCCGTGGACCGACACCGCGGCCTTGCCCGCCGCCGTCACAAACGGCCACACACAGAACCCGGTCCATGGGACGTCCTGTCCGTGCAACACTAAAACTGGCCTGAACACCAGCCGGCGAGGAGCGTGCACTTCACAAAGCAGTGACGAACACCCTTCCCTGCTAACGAGCATAGGTATTCTCAACCAATCCAAATTTCTCTCTCACGCTTTTATCACATAATAGAATAATAAGTACGACGAGCCACTGAGACACGGCTGCGTGAGAGCGTCTCGTCGGCAAGGGAACGTCTTGCCCTATCTTTAACATACATTTTTCACAGCACTGCTGACGAAACCTCTGACGTCACATGGATTTACGAACCTCAAAAATGCTTTCGGACAAAGTAAAATTCTGCCAGAATAATTTATTTACATTTAATATTTGGTATTCAATCTGTAAAACACCTTAATTTTAGAAAAATGGGTAATTGCATAATATTGAATAATTCTAAAAGTAGTTCTCTTTTAAAAAATTCAGTTCTGATACAATTTCAAAACTGATAACCTGAACCATATTCCCAAGAAAAGCCAAGCGAACCTAATGAAAACATTAAAAGAATATTTATTTCACACAGAAAGCCGGGCCCAGCGTGGGGCAGGCACCTCAGCTGGGACCTGGGACCCCAAAGTTCCAAAGAGTAGGAGAACTAGAGATAAAACTGTACAGGTAAACTGAAAAGGCCTTCCCTGAGAAAAACTTTCAAAAGCCAACAGAAAAATAATGTCAGGATAAGGCAGTAAAGTTACAGAGGCATGTCAGTGTACCCGACGACGAGAAAGCCTTGAAGTCAAAGTCCGTAAGTGCGTAACTGCACATTGTTTTAATTAACGCTTTAAGCACTGACACGTAAGGGCCCTTCACACCTCTTCCGTTATTCCTGTCATGCTTCGTCAGGAGAAGGGCGCGCATGTCAGCTGGAAGCACTCGCATAAATCAGTCCCCTCTGTGAATTTTCCATATGAATATCTTCTAAACAGTCATAAATAGTTAACACGTTAAAATTTCACCACTCTCTGGGTACAGAGAAGCCATGACCTCTGTGATAACCTGTTTGTGATCATCGCTCTCACATTCGGCTCTAAAATCTAAGCAGCAGATTTAGTTGCGAAGCATAATACATCGCACACTCCTCTGAAATGGATGGTCCATATTAGTAAAAGATGAAATTCCACTTTTAAGGGGCAATCTAAATAAAACACGTGAGAACAACAGCTAACAAAAGGAACGGATTCCGTGAAGAGGAGGAAAGTCGTGTGTCCCTCAGCCGGGACACCCTCGGTCTCTGGTGGGAACGTGTCCAGCTTATCGGACAGTCGCCCCCGCAGGACACGCTCCCGCACACAGGCGACTCACATGGAGCTCGTTCTGCAAGCTGTGCCTTTGAGGCAAACACATTTAGAATTTTGGAATATCATCTGGACAATATAGCATTTTTCCGACTGTTAACAACTTTAATGAGTATCTGTTAGTTACTAATTTTTCCAAAAACCTTTAATAGAAACGTACACATAACATGAAGTCATTTGGGGTATTAAGAAAATGATTCAAAAAGACTTACGTTGTCCAACAATACGAAGGTACGGAAAGCCAATGAACTGCACACTTAAAAATGGTTAAAACGGTAAATTGTGTTATATACATTTTACAATTAAAAATACACACAAGTAGAGAAATAAATGAAATGTTTTTTAAAAAGCACAAAAAACAGACTATTGCCATGCAAAGTACAAGACCACATCGTGCCTAGCAGAGACTGTCGACCTTTCCTCACCATGAGGACGGCACAGGAATGGAAAGTTCTGTGAGGAGCTGGCCTGACATCCACGTCACGATCAGTACGCTGATCGGTACTCAGACTGCCCCCCGCCCCGGAAAGGACAGCGAACGCCACATAAAACCCACTTTTCCATCTCCTGAAGAGGACAGGGTGATGACAACAGGGGCAAGGACCGAAGCAAACGGGGGGGGGAGGGCTTCTGAGCTGCCTCACCTGCCCCCTGCACGCCCAGGGCCCCCAGGGCTCCCTCCCCTGTGACCCCCACATCGGCCCAGCCCTCCCGAAGCTCTGTCTTCCTCGAACCC
>NW_011889094.1:511957-514624 GCF_000151845.1 Pteropus vampyrus | reverse complement strand
ATACTAACCAGACTGTTTTTGACGAACTGGCTTGGTACTTTTTTCCTCAATAATCCTGAAATACAGCGGAGAAGTCGACAAGACACAGGAGCTAAAATAAACACAGAAGACTGTACTACGTGACGGAGCTACTTCAACAAAACATCCGTTGAGGACCGTCGCGAACGATTCTTCACCGGATACGAACATACCGTGTTTCCAAGTGAGGATGACGATCGAGCTTAAACTTATCCTTCTCAAAAGTAAATTTGTATTTTTAATAAACGCACTGTTCTGTAACCTACTATGTGAAATAGTGTTTCGTGCTCAAATAAACCGTGAGCCGTTTAGTTCTGAACAAGATTGAGGCAATGGCTCGAGCGGGAAGTTCTTCCAAATTTGGTCAGTGTACTCAGGACTCAACCAAACTTCACTTTTGTTAAGACAAAGAAGAATCTGGACTCTACCAGCTGGCAAATGGGCGCACAGGTCCCCGCCTGGGAGACTCACCTGGGCAGCACCGAGAGAGGCCGCGCCGGCGCGGGGCGCTGCCACACCCGTACCAGAGCGGGGACGCTGACCTCCAGCACGGCGATCTGATTCCCAAACAGGGAGGCGAGTACGCAGAACACCTGCAGGACACGTCACGACAGAACGACCACGTCACTGGGACGCAGCCGTGACCGCGGCGCCCCCTCATTCCTCCCGCAGCACTGAGCCTGCATCAGGCAGCACGTGAATGGCCGTGCTGCTGGCCGGGCGGGTGGCCGCACGCACAGGGATTCGTGAGAATGTTCCCGCCTAACGCTCGCTGCACACGGAGGGCGTGAGCACACCCGGCCCGCACGCCCCGGGCCCGCCAGCCCGAGCCTTCCCGACTGACCTTATCGCTGCCGGCCTCGTTCGTCATGGCGCATGACCCGGCGACTTGAATGCTGAGGTTCCGAAAATCTTAGGAAATAGAAGTAGACAGTGACGAGTAAGGGGTGAGAGAGGGAATGTTCCTGACCACACGGCACGCCGGCCCCGCTGGGGCTGCGATGGCACAGGGACAGGACAGGGCCCAACGCCAGTGCCGCTCAGCAGACGCCACGCTGGGACACGGACAGCACGGACGGGCGTCACGGCATTTCAGCTGTCTTACGGGACGAGCAGGGACGGCCAGCTGGGGGAGGACAGAAGCAGGGCTCAGCCCCCGAGGCCAGCAGCCGTCCAGAGGGTTCAGGGAAGTCGCCCTGACACTCCCGAGCCATCCCCAGAACAGGCGCCTCTCCCAGGGGAGCTTCACAGAGAACAAGCACCTAGGGGGCTGGGCCATTCTCACTGGGGGGGACGGAGGAGGGCCCCTTCCCGGGGGGCGGGACAGAGACAGGGCCCCTTCCTGAGGAGGGCGGAGAGGCTCCCGGCAGTGGGGCTGAAAGAGGTGTGGGGGCAGGTGGCAGCACTGGAAGGAGAGCGTGTCCGCTCACTTTACGCAGGTGAGCGCAACCCCCTGGCGAGGCTGTGCAGGCCCAGTGCCAAGCCTTCAGTGGGACACACTGACAACTGAGGGGCCCTCGCCAGGAGCCTTGGGACACTCTGGTGCCTGGAGGGGCAGGGGCGGCCCACAGAGATGGCAGAAGACAATTGCGGGATGGGAAGCAGCCTCGGGGAGGCCTGCGAGCTGGGACGGCCACCCAGAGCTCAGAGCAGAACCAGACACACGCCCCTGGGGCTCGGGCACGCATTGGTGACCTAGGAACCGGCGGAGGGCAGGCCACCTACCGCTAGTGGCTGACGCACCGTCCTCAAATTCAAATGACAGGCCTTCTGCCCTAACACTCAAAGTCCCCGCAGCAGTTAAAAGCACTGAAGTTATGTGAAACTTACATCAGAGGCCCCCTGACCCTGGCTGGACCTTACCCCTGTAATGGAGGACGGCTTCGAACTCGAAGTTCGCCAAGTTAAACACGAACAAACCCGCTGAGCTCCCGATCCACAAGCAGCTGGTATTCTCAGGAGACAGACACCTGTAAATGGAAAAGACAAAGACACTGTACGACCTTACCGTGATCTTCGCTCCCACGGACGCCATGGAGCGCCACGCGATTTCCCGAGCGGCGCATAACCGCGGGGACACGGGAGCGGCCCCGCGTGCTGTCGCAGGCGCTGGTTCCCCTCGCCCGGGCTGTCATCGCCACAACCAGGCCGGAGCTAAACGGGCTTCCTAGGCGTCCGCTCCCCACAACCCGGTCCCAGCTCCACTCTGATCTGCAGCATGGCCATATCCTCTGTGGTCACAAGAGGTTGATGCCACGTCTTTTGCACACAGGTGTCCTTGTGAGGGGCTCGGTGCCATCGTGACCACTGCCCCAAAGATGGCGCCGGGCAGCGAGAAGCGCACTCAGGAGGAGGCTGCCCTCGAAGCAGCAGAGCTCGCGAGGCAGACACCGGCCTGCGGCAGCTGCTTCTAATTCACAAACTACGTGAAAGTCTCTCAACTTTCATGATTAATGAGCCTCATTCCGGAAATGCCAGGCTGGGACTCAGAACAGCTCCCCAGACCCGCCTGTCATCCCCTGCACTGCAGGACACCGGTCTAAACAGCAGTCTCATCGTCACCCGCCGCTTCCAACAGTTTCGACTTCCCTGGGCCCATTCTTGGTGTCCCCGCCTGCAATGCCAGACCACGGGTGGGCCAGTGGCTGG
>NW_011889094.1:506077-509905 GCF_000151845.1 Pteropus vampyrus | reverse complement strand
CACACCTAAGACAGGGCCGTGACAGGCTGCCCCGGGAGCCCTGTGGGCCTGGGCAGTGGGAGGCTTTCAGCGTCCTACCTAGCAGGCTGCACAGGTGCGACCCAACCCTCCTGGTGAAGAAACTCTCTCCCGTTTTCCTCAGGTCAACATGTGTCACGCGGCGATAATGGTGTCCTTCAACCATACTGAAGATCCACAGCTGGAAAACAAACATATGCGGACGCAGTCGCCACACGGTCCAGGCGCAGAGGCAGCAGGAGCTACTTGAGCAGACCAGCCGGAGGCCAGTCCCGCATAGGCCCAGCGACCCTTCTCCAGGCCCCGATGCCTGTGGTCAGGTCCTTCCTGTCCCTTACACACCCCAATCTCGAGCACCTCCATGGGCACATGGGCCAAGAGCGCTGACTGTGGATGCAGACACTGCGTCGTCCAGTGCCTACAGAACAGGCCACCTGAGGGGATGGTGCTCTCGCCCCCACCAGGGATGCACCTCACGCATCACGGGTGATGACACACAGGTAAGTACAGTCGACACTGTCAGAAGAAATTATTTTAATTTATGAAACGCACCCGTGACGCTGTGACTTGTAATGAGAAATTCATTCGGTCCCTGTCCCTGTTCCTGACAAAGAGCAACTAATACCCTTGGGACTCAGGCGACAAGCACTGCAAAGGTGTCTTTTGCTATGTTAATGAGGTGACTAGTGTAGAGTCCTCATGTATCCTAACAATGGGGCCGGAGAAGGGACATGGTGATCAGAGGGTGAACTTTCATCCCACAGCCTGGCCTCCTGGGAGGGGACAGGGGCCGGAGACAGTTCAATCAAAACGGACGGTGAGTTCATCAGCTGTGCCTATATAATGGAGCCCTATGAAATCCCCAAGTATGGGGTCCAGAGAGCTTTGGGGCTGGGGACACATCCCAGTCCCAGCAGGTGACACACCCCAGGCCTGTCTTCACCTGGCTGTCTGTCGCCTGCACCATGACCTGATCAACGTGAGTAAGCGTCTCCGGAGTTCTGAGCCACTGCAGCAAATCAGCTGACCCTGAGGAGGGGGCTGCGGGACCTGCGATATGTAGCCAAGTCGAGCAGACACTGCAAGTGGCCTGGGGACCGAGGACTTGCCACTGGCATCTGAAGCGGGGCAGCCTTACGGGACTGAATCCTAACTGTGGGGTCCGACGCTTTCTCCACCAGATGGCTCGGCACTGAGTTACACTGTGGGACGCCCGGCTGGTGTCATAGAGGATGAGTTCCCGTGGGCACAACCCCTCGCGTTTGGGGACCAGAGTGTCAGAAGTGAGGTGTTCTGGGTGAAAGTGCAGGAGACTCAGCGGAGGACAGAACTGGGTTATTCCAGACGCAGCGCCCTTCCCTAGCGACGCCCACGGCCACTTTTCAAGAGTCTACTATCCACACTTTGTGAAGCAAACCTAAATCGTTCATCCAAAAATCTAAGTTTCGAAAAAGATCAAGTGTCTTCAAAATGTTGAAAGCAGATCGCGCCGACACTAACGGTGATGCTTTTGGCTGGCGCTTTCAAGACGCACAGGTGACCTGGCACCCCTGCTGGGAGGCCCAGGCAAATGACAGACCCCAGGCTGCGGGGCCACCGGGGGAGGGTCTCCGCGGCCGCGGCCACCGGTGCCTTCGCGCCACGGGGAACGCAAAGTGACACTGAAGCAAAGCCCTCCTTGCAGATGGCCGCTTGGTCACGTGACGTCTGGAAACCCCGGTGCTCTTACCTGGCCCGCGGCGCTTCCGGTAACGAGCTGCTGACTTCTTTCGTCAATGAAGAGACTTAGGAGAGGGGGCGCTGGGGACGGAACAGACACTGAGCTTTAAAAGCCCCTGACATAGTTCGAGCTGAAGACTATCGGTTCTACTTACATTTCTTTCAGTCAAGTTTAAACCATTCCAAAATAACCTCTTCACAGAAAGTAGAAACTGTGAGTAGCACTGCGGAGAACTGCGTGAGTGCGGGGGTCACCCGCGCTCGAGCCCAGGGACAGCATGGGCTCCAGCTGGCCTGACGGGTCACACGTCTGCCCCGCATCCACTCAGGCCGCTCCCGACTCACTGACTCCATGCAGCGCTATGACCACAGCGAGAACAGCACTATCCCCCACAAGCATTTAAACTTTCAACAGAACTCTTAAGTGAGCCAGAAATGATGAAATGATGAAGTCAGTGATGAAAACAGCAACTAAACAGAGGACTTCTTGTTGCCTATGCTGTCATTTCATTTAAAACTTATTCTGAATCCAAACTGTCAAGAATCTAAAAGAATTATGCTAAATGGATATTAAAAACACTGCATGGCCTAAAAACTAAAAATGACATCAAAATCAAGTTTGTAATTGTCTTCCTGACAGTCAATTGATAATTCCACATAATTAGTTTCAGGAAAACAATTTCAACATAATTCCAAGAAATGTGCTTTATCCCTGAGATTGGCCGGTGTATTCAGGTTGTTAAAATATCATATTCTACACATGGATAAATTCATTTCAGGAAGAATTTTCAATCTTTTGGGAAATATAATAGTAACTGTACCAGGCTGCGGGTATCTGAATATTCTTCAAGGTGTATTTTGTTACTTATCGCAACAAAGGAACTACCTTATACTGATTTTCTATTGTTCTTCTCCACATAAACTAGGATATGCACAGGAGAGGTACACAAGGGACTCTGGAACACCAGTCACATGAGGTCCTAGGGGGACGGACCCTGCACGAGAGATCACAGGTGACAGATTTGGGGAGTGCTGCCTGCACATGCTGACTGGCCCCTTGATGCCAAAGGCTCTGTGGGGACCTGCACGCCACTGCTCAGCTTCTCAACCCTATACGTGGTCCAATGGGGGTGTCACTTGGCACCAAAGAGACCATCTGAGGAGAGGACAAATGACGCAGGAATGCAAAAGCTGTACAGACGGCTTCTGCTGAACTGAGTCGAGGTCTGCTGCTGTGTCCCAGCCACACCCCCAGGCGACAGGCAGTCGCACCTGCAAATGCCTTAGCTCCGACAGCAGAGGCCGAGGGCACGTCCTGTCTAACAAATGGAAAGCCTCGGACTCCAAGCATAGGCTTATGTTTTAAGTTAAAACTTCAAGAGAATTAACTGCTAAGCAAATCCTTTTGGTGCGTGGGCGGGAGCGGAACAGATATTTATGAGTGACACTCAGATCCCTGGAGAGTCACGGCCCCGCCTACGGAATAACATACACAGCAGAGCCTGGTGACTCAGCCTGACAGAAAATACGTAGAAGTTTTAAGTTACCTGCCAGCACTGACGAGCTGTATATTAACGATCCCAAACGATGGTCCCAAACCTTTGGACAGACAGACACACGTGTCTTTAGAAGAGGGAAAACTCTGCCGTCATTGCGACGGTGTGAGCTAATACTTTACCGGATTACGAATTAATCTACGTAAACGTGGATTAAAAGAGAACATAATAAGCAGGTATAACAAAACTGCGCAAACACCTCGCAAGACGCCAGAGTCGCACGCGAGACGGTCACCTCCCGGGATAACCAGCTGGGGCCGGGCCTTCCCGGCTCCGCGTCGGCATCTCGGGGACCGGTGCACGCTGCGTCCGGGCCCGGCCGCACGAGAAGCCCGCACCGCCCTCTGGCGCGCCACCGCTGTGTGACGGGGACACCCTAGCACTTCTCAAGCGTCACCCCCTTCGGCCCTCAGAGGTCCTGAGCCGATGTGGCCAGGCTCGGCACGGCCACCGTGGGCTGTGGGAGTGGGGCCGCGGCGCCGGCGCACGCGACAGGAAGCGACGTCTCGCGAGCCTCGCAGGCGGGACTCCCAGA
>NW_011889094.1:504026-504617 GCF_000151845.1 Pteropus vampyrus | reverse complement strand
AGTCATCCCTGATACCCAGATTTCAGGGAAAGGTTTCATGATTCATAAAAGAGCAGTATCTGGTTCCTGTGGCTTTCCGATTGCAAGATAAAAATGTTTTCAGTCATTTCCCTTGACATGTTTACAAAAGTTCACCCAATTAAAAATGCTGTCGAGAAGATACAGGTGGGAACTGAGCACCCGCAAGGCCCCCCAGCTCTGCACCCCTGCGCTGCACGTGGTTAAACGTCACCTCCACATCCAGCACGAACACTTTATTTCCAGCACACACGGCAGCGACACGGTCGTCCGGACTGAGCCGTAAATACAGCACCTTCCCCAGCAGGGTGCCCACGATGGTCCCTCGAGGAGGTGACCCTAAGAGGAGGTCCAGCTGTCAGTGTGGTCACCAGAGGTACTTGGCAACACTAGCACAACTGTGACACCGCCTCAGGGACACACAACGGGAGCCTCTGTGCCACAAAGAGGTGCGAAGTAACAATGAGCTTGGACGCACCACGGCCCTCTGAGAGCATCAGAAACACTGAGCATGAAGACTCTTCTGGAGAGAAGTGGGACACAGGAACTGTCCACGGGGAAGGGGCTCGAGGA
>NW_011889094.1:484755-496701 GCF_000151845.1 Pteropus vampyrus | reverse complement strand
GCAAAACTCGGCTGCAGTCACGGGGCCCTGGTGCCCTTCGAGCTCAGCGAGTGTAGACTGAGTCTGGGGGTTTGTGAGGGAACATCGGTAAGTGAGTGTTCTGGTCATGAGTATCAAGAAGTTATACACTTCTCACAAAAAACAGTTTCAGTTAAACTCTGCCTTACGTAATTCCCCCTTCCAAATTTGACACCACCTATACTTAAACCTAGAAGTTAAAATTCAGACAGCCGAGCTAAGGGGAGCACAAGTGTTTCTGGGCCACAGGAGCAGTGACTTTAGAAGAGAAAAACCAGTGAGGCCAACCTTCCACAAGCCTGAGGCGGGCAACTTCCCACAAAACTGTACATGGTACAGCTCAAACACCAACGGGTCCACAGGCCTTCCCCGGAACTGCACGGGACAAGTCTTAGGGACCCCAGATAATCGGAGGACACCTCCCACTATCTGTCTGGGACGTCACTGATGACAGCAACCTTTCCACGTTTCTCAGTTCCACAATTTGTGTGAGCCAACAAGTGTTCAGAGACAGACGTGCACTCTGCCCCAGACTGCCGAGCGCACACTGGGCGCACCGCCAAGTAATCAGCAGTCAGAAGTTCATGCCGAACATCCTTATCCCAAATCTTTGAACGTGGATATGGCACGAAAATTCCTTGCAGGCAAACAGCTTTGCTGACTGTACCCAGGGCTCGGATCCGCTGTCTCCAAAGCACGTCTCAAGCAGACCACGAATCCAAGGGAACAGAAAGCCAGCGCCTCCTGCTTGCTGACACCTGGTGCGATTTTTTTTTCCAAAATGCCGTTTCACAGTCAAATATGAGATTTGAAAATCACAGAAAGTGGAAGTGGCAACACATTTACTTAAACTCATCTTGATTAAGAAATCAGTGAGAAAAGTCCGATTCCTGATGGAAAGCAAATTGTGGTTAAAGGGATAAACAGAAGGACCACATTCTGAGGGTCTTAAAGTGATCACTAAAGCAAGAGAATGTCAAGGACAAGTGTTGAATTGAACATGTTTGTTTAAAGTCATCCCTGATACCCAGATTTCAGGGAAAGGTTTCATGATTCATAAAAGAGCAGTATCTGGTTCCTGTGGCTTTCCGATTGCAAGATAAAAATATGTTTGCAGTCACTTCCCCTAACATGTTTACAAAAGTTCACCCAATTAAAAATGCTTTCGAGAAGATACAGGTGGGAACTGAGCACCCGCAAGGCCCCCAGCTCTGCACCCCTGCGCTGCATGTGGTTAAACGTCACCTCCACATTCAGCACGAACACTTTATTTCCAGCACACACGGCAGCGACACGGTCATCCGGACTGAGCCGTAAATACAGCACCTTCCCCAGCAGGGTGCCCACGATGGTCCCTCGAGGAGGTGACCCTAGGAGGAGGTCCAGCTGTCAGTGTGGTCACCAGAGGTACTTGGCAACACTAGCACAACTGTGACACTGCCTCAGGGACACACAACGGGAGCCTCTGTGCCACAAAGAGGTGCGAAGCAACTCTGAGAGCATCACGGCCCTCTGAGAGCATCAGAAACACTGAGCATGAAGACTCTTCTGGAGAGAAGTGGGACACAGGAACTGTCCACGGGGAAGGGGCTCGAGGACGGCAGGTCTTTGGCAAGGCCTTGCTTGCACACACACGGGTGAGTCAGGCAGGGTGGCCTGTACGTCCCAGTCCTTTCTCCTCCCTGTGTCCCCCCCAGCTCTGGGCTGGGCCCTGTGACCTGCTTTGGCTCATGTCTGGTGGGCAGAAGGGACAGTGTGCCCATCCGAGCCACAGCCTCCCAGGCCGCTCCACCACAAGGATGTCTCCGGGTTGTCATCCTGAAGGTCTGGTTTGGTGGGCTGGTCATGTGGATTTCTCCGCCATATTATACAAGCACCTGGGCTACCCAGACATCTCCCGTAGCACCAGGCATGTGTCCAGGAACCAAACGGGCAGAAACGCCTGCCTTCAAGGCTGCCCAGGGCACTCATACGTGAGGCCAAGGTCAGCAGAGAGGGCTCAGCAGGAAATAGAGGTGACAATTATCCACATAGAAACATTTTTAAAAGCCAACGGCCTGGGCACCATCACCACGAGAGTGAATTCTGATGGAGAAGAAAAGCCCATATTCTGATGTTAGGGGCTGGGAGAATGAGCAGACACCAGCAAAAGAGACTGGGAACAAGTGACCACTGGGACTGGGCGACTGAAGACCGGCACAGCAACTCGAGGCCGCTGGCGACAGACCTTTTCTAAGTCCAGCTGCAAACGCAAATCAGCACTGGACACAAAGGTACAGGAATTCTACACACCACCCCAGTGGACTCCTAAACCAGACCTGGTTGTGCTGGCTCCCACCAGGGCCACAGGGCCACAGCTGACAGCCAGCAGCAGGGGAGAATGCCTCCCCAACAGCCCCAAGTGGAAGGTGGAGAATGAGCTTGCTCTAATCCACTGCGGAGCACAGGACAGGCCCAGCTGCAGCATGCCCACCGTGCTAGCTGCCATGTGCTGGATGCCTAGCTCCGGCATGCCCACCAGTGCCAGCCCTCAGGGCCGAGCCTCTGTCCAAGATCCTGGGAGCACAGCACCTTGTATCAAAATCCACGTGAGGTTCCAAAGAGCAACTTGAAAATAAACTTTGGGAGTACAGCCCCTTCGACATGGAGGACTATTTACAAAAAGACCCCTGCACGGAGCAGATGGTTAATAAGTGGTTCTCTGTACGTATGCATGTGCGTGCATGCACTACATATATGGGTAGGAATTGTGTGTGCGTGCTGTGAATGCATGCACACATGTGTACTATACACATGTGCTTGTATAGGTGTGTACTGCACATGTGTACGTGTGTATACCATGGGTGTACTATACATATGTGTATGTGTATTGCTATATTGTATACATGTGTGTATGTGCATGTGCTGTGCATGCATGTACATGTACTATACACCTTGCTTGTGTGCTACACGTGTGTGAATGTGTATGCCATGTATGTGCTGTGTTCATGTGCTGTGTGTATGCATGTGTGCATGTACTATGCACATGTACTATGTGCATGTGTGTGCTGTGCATGTATGCACACGCATACTATACACGTATATGCCTGTGTAGGTGGGTGCTGTGTGCACATGTGCATGTGTTTATTGTGTATGCATGCTATATGCATGTGTGCATGAACTATATGTGTGTGCTGTGTACATGTTTGTGCATGCACGTGCTACATGTGTGCATGTACCATGTGTGTGTGCTATGTGCGTATGTGCGTGCCATGTGCATGGCTTATATATTATATATGCATGTGCATGTATGCAGTGTGTCATTGATACATTTCCATGTGTGTGCTATATATACATGTGTGTGCATGTGTGCTGTATATGTATGTATATTTTCTGGTGTGTGTACATCGTGTGTGCATGTGCATATGTGTAGGTATGCATGTACTGTGTGTGCATGTGTAGGTGCTACATGTGTTCGTGTTTCCATGCACACGTGTATTACATTTGTAAGTATGTATGTATGTCCTCATGTGCATATGTCAGCAGTAACACACTGGTATCGGAGTGATCATACTACAAATTAAGGTGGAGGATAAACTATGATATAGACTGTTGCCTAGAATTACTTGACGTTGATTTTTAGGGTAATCCTATGAATCCTCAATGTAATGCCTTAATGGTGATCCTCCCCTAGATTTTAAACACCATCTGATAAAATCTTCCTGCCGTCACCATGCTCCCACCATAAGGGCTCGTCCTCAGCTCTTCAAACAGGTCGAGCTCTCCACGCCCAGGCCCAAGCACCCATGATGCCTCTGCCAAATGCTATTCCTGGCATTGCGACGCCCCCCAATGCCAACCCCTCCATCCAGCTCCTCCTCCTGCTCAAGTGTCACCTCTTTAGAACCTATACTGTGTGAATGCATCCTGCCATGGTCTCTGTCAACACCTCTCTTGCTTTCTCTACTGCATGTCCCACAATTCACAACCACTTCTTGCCTATGTGCTTACATGTTTCTAGTCCGTTTCTCTAAGCTATAAATTTACCACTGTCTCTGTAAGGAAAGAATGTGTCAACTTGCCTACATGTTTTCAAAGTTCCACAAAAATCAGATTTCGAAATAAGAAAACACGTAAGATTAAAACCTCTGAGCCCAAGATACCAGCTTCACACAGACAAGGCCAGGAGATGTGAATGGCCCCGTGTGCATCCCATTCGTGCATCCAGCTTGGCATCTGGTTTCAAGGTTGAAGGGCTCAAAGGGGAACCCAAAACCCCTTATGTCACCAAGCATGTTTAAGGATGTTATTCCCTTCATACAATTTTTAAAATACATTTTAAATTTACATTTACCTTGAAGCACTTTTTCTCGGCATTCATCTAGGCTCCACTTTATAACATAATCTTGTGACGCAGAACAGATCAGAAGTGGATCTGCTGTGTTTCCAAACGCCACAGCAGTAATTGGCTGATGGTGTCCTCTTAAGATTAGAAGCTAAAAAGTTAAAAAACAAAAATACCATAGAGATAACACAAAATAAAAGGACCTAACAACATAGCCTCAAACCTAAGAAATTAAATGGATTAAATTTGTCAAATATGTTTATTTCATATGTTCGTTTCTCATTTATTAAAATTCCTGTCTGTGTGCTTCTACATTATTCTCTCGGGTTAACCCTGTCACCGTTCTCGGCACCACAGATAACACACTAGTAACAGGATGCAGGTGGCTCTCCCAGTTCCTCGTTACTTATTACACAGCCACGTGCTGCATCCGCTACGTGCCACAAGAGAGGACAGCTGTGCTGCCCGTGGCAGGATGCGGGAGTCACAGGGCCTGGGCGGCAGGAGCGCGCCCAGGCGGCTGGGAAGGCCGGGCACGCTTACGAAGCTGCGGGTGAGAGGTGGGCGGGGGCAACGCCCCGGTGGCCCCGCGAGGAGTTCTGGTGGCACTCTAGGAAACCGGAAGCCAGCAAAAATGGACGAGCAGAGGAATGCAATGACCAGCCGTTTCTCAGGCACACAGCACTGCTGCCAGTGCAGGAGACCGGAGTGGGACATGGAGAGACCAACACACTCCGGGAGAAACGACGAAGGCCTGCACCAGAGGCCGAGACGGGCCTGGCGAGGAGGTGAGGGTGAAGACCAGCCAACGGACATGGAAGGAAGGAGGAAAGGACGACAGCAGACAGTCACATCACAGGCTGAAGTCCCGGGTGGACGGCGGCAAAGACAGGAAACACAGCCGGACACAGGAGGCAGTCGGGACGGACCAGGCGTCGTACGCTTCGCGGACAGCTGACATGCTCCCGGGCGGGCAGTAAGTAGGCAGCGGGCGGTCTGACGGGAGGGTCACCACCAAACGTGAGGCCAGTCCTGGGTACCAGGCTCCCAAGGAGATTCGCAAGAAAAAGGGGACAGAATCTACACGTGAAGAATTAAGATCACAGAGAAGAGGAAAACAGAGAAGGGATCCAGCGTGGGAGGCCACTTCTCCCATGAGGACAGCGCTCAAAAGGCAGCTTCCTGATCATTCCTGAAAGGCCATTAAAAAGCTGAGATATTTATGAGGCTACAGGGACTAAAATGGTGTAAATAAATGAACGCGTCATTTTCAGGGCCATAAACAGACACTTCTTTCATCTGGTTATTGGGAGAAAGGCAAAAAGTTCTGCCTCGCAAAGTACTTTGGAGAAAGTCGGCAGCCTCAGAGCTGAGCACTCTGTGTTTCCCTTAAAACACTATGGATGCACTTTAATAAAATTCTGCTTTAAAAAAAGAATACGGCCTTCTCACACAGGGTAAGGGGCATGCTGCTACGCGCCCTAGGCTGAGAGCAGGGGCCCAAAGGGTCAGACAGACGAAACGGAGGAGCCCCACGAGTGCCGACAGCCACCTTCACGTTCTCCTCACCCCTGGCTGGACTGTGGCGATCGGGGACCACAGCACCCTCGGCCAGCGGGCAGGCAGGACCTGAACTCTCTTTGGCAGAAGCGAAGACCATCAGGAGCCACAAACGCAGCAGTGTATCTTTTTTCATGATAACGTGCAGCAACCAATCAAAAGTAACTGGGAATTCAAGGCGATAAGACCATCCAGTCGGAAACCAACCGAAATGAGAAACCACGAAAAACACCCAGAGGCCATCCAGATGGCCTGGAAACCAACCCAGAACTGATCCAGATGTTAGAATTACTGGTTTAGGACCTTAAAAGTCGTTATAACTTTATTCTATATGTTCAAGAAGCTAAACAGAAGCACTAAGTATATTTTAAGACCTAAATCTAACTTCGAGAGATGAAAACTAGAATGACAAATGAAAAATACAGTGAGTGGGATTACCATCAGATGAGATGTTGCAGAAAAAGAAACAGATGATCTGAACAGGCTTATGTCTATTAAAGAAAATAAATCAATAATTAATAACCTTCCAAAGCAGAAAGCACCACGCCAAGATGGGTTCACTGGTGAATTCTGTCAAACATTTAGGGAAGAAAGTATACCAATTCTCCACAGTCTCTCTCATTAGAAACAGAGGAACTACTTCCTCACTCATTCTATGAAGCCAGAATCACACTCATACGAAAACCGGATGAAATATTACACGAAAACTACAGACCAATATGCTCAAGAAAATATTCAGAATATTAGCCGATCAAACCCAACAATGTATCAAAGAAATCGTACACCATAACCAAGCGGAATTTACTTCAGGCATGCAAGACCGGTTCAGCATTTGAAAGTCAATGAATGTAATTCATCACAACAGGAAAAAGAAGAATCGCATGATCACATCGATAGATGTAGAAAAAGCATTTGACAAAATCCGACACCGATTCATGATCCAAACTGTCAGGATATTAACAATAAAGGGGAACGTCTGCAACTCGATAAAGAATAGAGCTACGAAACACTAACAGCTGACGACGGCGAGAACCTGGAATCGTTCCGTCTGGGATCAGAAAAAAGGCAAAGATGTTCCCTCTCACTGCTCCTTTCCAACATCATACGTGAAGTCTTAGCCAATGCAGTAAGATCAAAAAAAAAAAAAATTTAAATGCAAAGGTACAGTGACTCGGAAGGAAGGAGTAAAACTGTCTTTGCCCACAGATGACAACCCAAAGAACTGACAAAAAAATTCCTGAAACTAATTATACAAAGGTTGCACAATACAAAATTAATATACAAAAGTCCATCTTTTTCCTATATATCAGCAATAAACAAGTATAATTTGAAATTTAAAGCACCTACACAAAAGAAGAAATTTTTTAAATACCACCATTTACATTAACACCCCCAAAATGAAATAGGTACCAATCTAACAAAATATGTGCAAGATGTCTACAAGGAAAACTACAAAATTCTGTTGGAAAAAAAGCAAAGAAGAACTAAATGAATGGAGAGATATTCCACGCTCACAGACAGGAAGACTCAATATGTCAAGATGTCAGTTCTTTCGAATTTGATCTACAGATTCAATGCAATCCCAATGAAAGTCAACGAATTCTAAAATTTATATGGAGGCAAAAGACCCAGAATAGCCACACAATCCCAAAGAACAACAACAAAGTTGGAAGACTGCCAGCCACCGCTTGACTCCAGGACTCACTGTGAAGCTACACTGGTCAGGACAGGTCAATGGGAGGAAATGCAGAGCCAGAAACAGAGCAACATAAAGTCAATGATCTCTCACAAAGGAGCAAAGGCAAGTCAAGAGAGAGAACTGTAAACTCCTAGAAGACAACCTCGCGGAAAATCTAGATGACAGGTTTGGCAATGAATTGTTCGATCCACCTAAGGCAAGATCCACCAAAGAAAGACTTGATAAGCTGGACTTAATTAAAATTAAAACGTTCTGCTCTGTGAAAGACACTATCAAGAGAATAAAAAGACACACAACGGATTGAGAGATATTTGCAAAAGACACGTCTGATAAAGGACTATCAGCCAAACTACACAAAGAACTCTTAAAGCAAGAAAAGACCTGATTTAAAAATGGGTAAAAGATCTTAACAGACACCTCATCAAAGAAAATGTACAGACGGCAAGGAAGCATATGAAAAGAAGCTCCACTCACATGTCACCGGGGAAATGGAAATTAAAGCCACGATGAGCTACCACTACACGCCTATTAGAATGGCCTGAGCCTGGAACACTGACACCACCGAACGCCGGCAGGGACGCAGGGCGACGGCACTCTCATCCACTGCTGGTGGAAAGGAAACATGGTGCAGCCACTTTGGAAGAGTTTTGTGGTTTCTATTTATAAAAGTAAACATACTCTTACCATGCAATCCAGCTCTTGTGTTCCTTGGTATTGACCCAAAAGAGCTAAAACTTACATGCACACAAAATCTCGCACATGGAGGTTTACAGCAGCTTATTCTTAACTGCCAACACGTGAAAGCGACAAGAGGTCCTTCAGCAGGTGACGGATAAACAAACTGTGGTCCATCCAGACGAT
This sequence comes from Pteropus vampyrus, assembly GCF_000151845.1. Classification (NCBI taxonomy): domain Eukaryota; kingdom Metazoa; phylum Chordata; class Mammalia; order Chiroptera; family Pteropodidae; genus Pteropus; species Pteropus vampyrus. The sequence continues at coordinate 488,239 of NW_011889094.1, read as the reverse complement.
GGAATGTTATTCAGCTAGAAAGAAACGAGCTACTAGGTCATGAAAAGACATGGAAGAAACTTAAATGCACGTTACTAAGCGAAAGAAGCCAATCCAAAAAGGCCACGTTCTGTGTGAGTCCAACTACATGACAGCCTGGGAAAAGCAACACGGTGGAGACCATAGAAAGATCAGTAGCTGCCAGGGGTTATCAGAGGGTCGGGAGGAACAAGTAGGCAGAGCAAAAAGGGCTTTTAGGGCAGTGGAAATTCTCTGCATGAAACTATAATGATGGATACGTGTCATTACACATTTGTCCAGGCCCACAGTGTCCAACAGCAAGAGTGAGCTAAGGTAACCTACGAACTCTGGGCGATAATGATGTGTCCGTTTAGGTTCATCGCTGTAACTAATGTATTCTCCAACGGGGTGACGATAACTGGGGGACTATGTACGTGTGGGAGCAAGGGGTATATGGGAAATCTCTGTACCTTCCCCTCAATATTTTGTGAACCTAAAACTACTCCTTAAAAAAAGCCTTAAATTAAAAAAAAAAAAAGGTAAAAAGAAGCCAAATTTTCAAAGCAAGGAATATTTTCAGAGATAAAGAATGTCACTTCATAATATTAATGGAGTTTATTCATCGAGAGGACATAAAAATATTAAACATTTACATGCTTAATAATAGAGCTTCAGAATACATGGAATAACACTGATGGAAAAGGAGACAAATTCACACGGAGAGTCACAGATTTCAACATGCCTCTCCCGGTGAGTGACAGAACAAGTGGACGGCGAATCAGCAAGGACATGGGAGACCGGAACACCAGAAACCAGGGTGACCTAACTGACATTTATAAAACAAAAGGCACGCAAATATTTATAGCAGCTTTATTTATAATAGTTAAATAAAATATAAAAATAACCTAAATGCCCTCCAACAGAAAAATGAATAAACAAATTGTAGCTTATTCATACAATGGAATATTACTCAGGGATAAAAAGAATGAACTATCGGTACATTAGTAATATAGATAAGTCTCAAAATAATTATTCTGAATGAAAAAAGCCAAACAAAAACAGTAAATACTGTCTGATTCCATTTATATAAAACTCTGAAAAATGCAAACTAATCTAAAAGCTTATATTTAGAATACATAAAGAATTCCTTCAAATCAACAGGAAAAAGACATAATCCAAGAGAAAAATGGCAAGATGTCGAACACATACATCATTCAACCTTGACAAAGATTAAAAGGAGAAAATGTCTAAATAGCCAATAACTGTACGAAAAGGTGCTAACCATCAAGAATCAGCAGGAAATTGCAAATGAAGTACCACCACGCCCACCCGAAGGGCTAAGATGAAAAGGACCACAGATAGGTGAGGATGTGGGTCCTCTGGAGTACACCGTTTGGAGTACAGACTGGAAGTCTTCTTAGCATTATCTTTATCCGCTAAACTAAACATACGACTCCCCTATGACTCAGCAGTTGTACACACATGTGTACCAAAGGACATTTTAAAGAACATTTGCAGCAGTCAAAATATAGAATCAACAAACGTCCACCAACAGCAGAACGGGTCAAGTGTGGTCTATCCACACGATGGGACACTGTGCAGTAATGAGAATGAACGGTATGGATGAATCTCATAGACATGATGGTGAATGAAAGAGACCAGCGCAAAAGAATGCATAATACACGACCCCACGCACGCAAAGTTCAAACTCAAGAAACACCCACCTACGGTGCTAGAAGCAAGGCGGTGCTCCCCGTGGGGCGGGAGAAGCGTGCACCAATCAAGAGGAGTGGTCACCCAGCTGTGCTCGCTTGGTCATAACCACGATAGCAGGCACTCAGTGTCGGGGATGCACTCCTCTAAGCATTTCGTCGTTCACAGAAAACAGTCAGCTCAAGCTGGCAATCTGAATGTATATCTCTACGCTCAGGGGGAGAATCAAGATATAGCTTTCTCTTTATAATGATGGGTGGCTGCTATTAGCTAGGTGATTGCCAGTGAGATTGAAAGTTAAAAAAGTTTCAAAATAACCGTGGTCCTGGTTCCTACCTACTGTAGTCACAGTTCTCAAACTCCTGAAGCTCAAAATTAACACAGAAATTATTCAAATACCACACATGTGGATAGAATTTACTTTTTTCATTTTGGACAAGGAAATTTGTTTTTATTAAGAGTTTTCAAATAATGATATTACTCATGAAATAAGCTTAGAATGAAAACAAATAATGTCTTTAAAACTATCGGTTTGATGTAAGATTCTGCAATACACGTGACAAACGTCCTTAAATGTGTTAATATTAAAAACCTACAAAATTTCAACTTATTTTGATTGTGTTAAAATGAATCTCTTCTTACATCTATCCAAAAAGATAATCTGCACACCTATGTTCATAGTGGCATCAGTCACGGTGGCCGGGACATGGAAGCAACCGAAGTGTCCTACGATACGTGACTGGATAAAGAAGCTGTGGTACATATATACAATGAAATATCGCTCAGCCAGAAGAAGAGATGAAATACAGCCATTTGCGACAACATGGTTGGGCCTCAAGACAATCATGCTAAGCAAAATAAGCCAGACTGATAAAGTTGAAAACCACACAATATCACTTACATGTGAGATATAAACCTAAAAGCAACAAACAAAAAGGACAAACAGAGACTCATGGACACGGACAACAGACGAGTGGTTCACAGAGGGTGGAGGGAATAAGAAGCGGGAAGGCAGACGGGGTCAAGGGGTCAAATATGTGGTGACAGAAAGAAATCTAACTGTGGGCAGTGAACACACAGTGCAATATGCCTTACTGTTGAATTGTACACTTGAAACCTACTGGATTTCGTTAACCAAAGTCACCATAAAAAAATTAAATAAATAAATAAATAAATAAGGGGAAAAGATGAATCTCTTCTTGCTCGTGTTCTTACTAAAGGATTTTTTAAGAAAATGATTCCAGACGTTTTATTTTATAAAAATCAAACTCCATATCACGTTTCTGTTATACCATTTTTCACTCACAGTTGTTAACTGAATGTACAGAGGGTAACGTCACCCAAACAGCATCAGAGAAACAGCCAGGTGACGGCAAGGCTCTCGTGCCACCTGACTGAACAAGAAACGCAAACAACTTCCAAACACCTGGCGAGAAGGGTCCCCGGCGTTCCATACGCCAAGCTCATTGCCATCCACGGGGAAGGCGCAGTGCGGCCCCCGGCACGCCAGCTGGACGTGCGACGCGGACTCCTTGGACTCCGCCAGGTACTTTTCTACGACGACGTCACCTGCACAGCCCTCATCGGTGCAGAAATCCCCCGGTGGCTCTGCCATCTGGAAAGACAAAACAGGCAAAAGGGCTGACGCTCGCCTGCTGCAGAGTCGGCATTACCAGTGCCGTGTGACACACCAGGTGACACACGGCGCGGCGTCCACCGACTCACCGCCCCTCCCTACTCCCAAGGAAGGGGACAAGAAGCCACTGGAGAC
>NW_011889094.1:466038-483385 GCF_000151845.1 Pteropus vampyrus | reverse complement strand
AGAAATAAACTCGGAGAGACAGTTGTGAGATCTGCTCTCCCTCCTGCACCCTGTCTGTCTTCTCTTTTTTCTCAGTCCCCGCTCCCCCATTCAGGTACCCGGTTTGACTTGGTCGGCTGGCTTCCGACAACAGACCCATCTGACTCACCGCTCTGCCACTCACTGCTGCTCTAGGTGGCTTGACATCTATGCCAACACCCACCCAGGGCTAGAGTTAAACTCTTCAATTATGTCTACGGCCACTCCACCCTGAACAAGCTCAATGTCTGATCTCAGAAGCTAAGCAGGGTCGGGCCTGGTCAGTACTTGGATGGGAGACCACCTAGGAAGACCAGGTGCTGTAGGCGTAAAAAATAAAAAAAAATAAAATAAAATAAGGGATTGTAAGCTGACAAGGTCCTTGCAATCTGTGAGGTCAACCAAGGGTTGCCTCGCCTAAAAAAAATGAAAAAGTAAAAAAATTCTCAATTGCTTTGGTCAAACTTCCCAGGGGTCAATTAAGTGCAGGAGCCCTGCCCCCACCCTGCTCTCAAAACCCACCCGGGCCTGTTTCCCTTCCCCTTCCCCCAGCTGAAATCCCTTCATCTCTTTTGTGTGTTAAAATTTGAGCTAAATCAGAATTTAAAGTGTCTTTTCTCCTTCCAGCACCGATGCCATCAAGCCACTGAAATGCTGTGGTCACTTGTCATAACCTAACCTGACTAATGCACAGCCTGGTGCCCTGGACCAAAACAGGAGCCCTGCGCTGGGCCCGCAGAGAGCTGCTTAGCAGCTGAGCGCTGCGGGCGCGGAAGCAAATTCAGAAGCCTGATAGCTGGGGACGCACATGCTGCAGTGACGAAAATGAGTGACCGCTATGGGGGGCCACGCCCACCGCACTGATCCCACCGCCCTAGCGGGGATAACTGGAAAGAACCGGTGTTTGCAGCCAACGCACAACACTGGCTAAAAAAAGGGCTGCCCGGTGTGCAAGCAGAAACCCGCGCCAGTAGGAAGTGCCCAGAAGCACGGGACTTCAGCGTGGAAACTTCTAGTCCTCTAGATGTGTGGTGGGGAACAAAGGGCCGTCCAGACGGCCTGGCAGAAGAGATGGGAGCAAGGACGGTGACCTCCCACGCCAGCCTTCCACATGACCTCAGGGTGTCAGCCTTTCCTTTTCAAGAAAGTCGAGAGAGCAGGCGCGCAAAAGAGAAAGTGGAAGGCTCGGAAAGCGGACGGGGCAGGGTCCCGGTGGCGGTGGCGGTGGCGTTGCCGGCCGGCACGCGGCGCTGATGGGGTGCGCACACGGCGAAGGCCGCGGTGCCGCGCGCGCCTGGCGGCCACAGAAACGCGAGCGACTGATGGCGACGTGCGGGCTGCGCAGGACTGGGCCTCTGCGGGACGCCACCCCACAGCTGCCCGCGAACCGCCGCAGCGCCCGACGACAGCACCCGACGACAGCGCTCCCCCACCGCCTCGGACGGGGCCACCGAGGGGGATGACAGAGCACAGGGCCAAGGACGAGGAGGGCCCCGGGCTGCAGGGTCAGGCTCTAGTCCGAAACTCTCCCCACGCCGACCCCACCCAGATTTCAGAACTGCTATGGACCGGCTCCCCTCGTGAAAGGGAGATTCCGTTGCAATAACTCTGGTCACTTTAACCCACGTTTCAGTGGGGGAGCACGTAGCTCATCTTTTTTGTGCATAGATCACTGAACCATGAGGAAATACATCTGGGCCTGATGAAAAGGGTTGTGCCATGCTGGAGGCCGTGACCGGAAGTGTGCCTTGGGAAGGCGGGTTCAAGAGTGAAGCAGATGTCGGTCACCAGAAGGGAGGCGATGCCAGGTGCTGGCCTTGCTCACCAAGCCATTCCCTTTTCTTCTGGAAACGACATGACCCAGCTTCCCCTGCAGCCACGGGGCTGGCTTCTGGCCAGGGCAGCAGGGACAAGGGAGTATGTGGGCATAAGTCACGTGGGCCTCTTACAAACCTGGCCCACAACACCCTCCCATGCGTGATCCTCTCTGCTCTCCCTCCACCCATAGGCTAAATGGAAAGGGTCTGAAGGGCCTAAAAAATGGAACCACAAGATGAAAGAGCTCCAAGCCTCAGCTTGGAGAAAGATACTTCAGCTGTGTCCGACTCAAGCAGAAACGCAGGGCCAAGTGAGAAGCGACGTATTACTATCCTTTGGGCTTACTGGCTACAGCACTAGCCTACCCTCACCGATATAAATTGTTTAACTTTTTTATTTACAAAAGTGATGCACTTCAAAACATTTAAAGAATGCAGAAATAATTGTCAAACTTGCCCTCCCTGCCTCCCGTACTTGCTGTGCATGCCGCAGGGGCAGCCACTGTAAGAGTCTGATAGGCAAATGAATAGGAACAGTTTGAGAGGACCCACTAACATTTTTTAAATGCGTTTCTAGTGTATCTAACGCTACATAAGCACGTCAAAAAAAAGTGACAAGTAGCTGCTGGAGAGACCATTGTTTTAAAGTTACATCAGAAAACACAAACAGATAGCAATCCCAGAAAAATGGAGGCTGTACATTCGAGACCCTTTTATTGATACAGAAGCAGTAGATGTAAATTGTACAAAATTAGAAAATCTATACCAAAAAAAAATTATTCTCAACTTCTCAAGGTGCCCCGCCAAATAGAAAGAAAAAACAAATCAAATCTTTCTCTTTTAGTAGCTGAGCATGCCAGAAATGTGCTGTTTGGTCCTAAGTTAGAAAACATAATAAGGCTGTTGCATAGCATTTTGAATTCCCACAGTAAAACGGTAAATTACACCATAATTAAAATATTCTTGATGGTTTTCTTTGTAGCAAAAGAAAATATAAAGTTTTCTACATTGGCCAGAACAGGAGAGAGATTCTGAACCTGAGGGTATAAAATAAAGTATAAAGCAATGGCCGATGCCAGAGGTGTGGGGCAGTACCAAAGTATACTCAGGCATTTCTATGTCTTTAAATCCTTTCCCAAATTATTACATATTTTAAAAGATAATACTACTCTTTATATTTTGCCACTTTAATATTTTTAAAACTCTATACCCTCTTTGTGTTGGCCAGGCTGAGGGAAGCCTAACTGTATAGACTTTCAGTTCCCAAAGCACGAATTTTGCACTTTTGTGCAACAGCACTCGTTAGGTGAGCCCAAACCACTGACTACTGATAACAATTATAAATGTTGAAGTTTTTAAACAATTTTTTTCAGTGATTTATACTATGTTATATCCACTCTTTTGTATTCCAGCCTGATATGCTTTCTTTATGGGGAAATAAAATGGATAGTTAGGAACAGCTCAGGTCCCGTGGGGGTATCACACATGTAACCAGACAGGCCTTGCGGGAGAAAGCGTCAAGACCCATTAGTGTCATCTCCATCATTAGCCCAAAGACCAGTGTGTCACTAGCCACCCAAAGGCAGCCTCCCCCAACTTCAGGCAAAACGACCCAAAGAAAACAAGCAGCCTAAGACTGTCTCTCCACCTCTACACACACATAAATGAAAACGTGACAGCTCAGTGTTTAACCCAGCACATGCCAATCTCCGTCGACACCTGAGTAATCCACAAGTTGTGTAGCTACCGGCGGCGTTCAGACTCTATGGGAAGAGGCACAAGGGTCATGCCATGTTTGTATCATTTACACTCCACCTGTTCCCACAAAAGTGGCTCAGCAGGTTCTAACGCAAAACACAAGAATGGGAATCAACACTAAAGCGTGACCCTGAAATGAACATTTTTCTTAGGGGAATCCCGTTTAATAGCCAATGGGTGTCCCTTAACACCGAATTCTGAACTAACACAGTAAGTCCTGAAAAGAAACACAACTTCATTTTGAAGACGCTTTTAGCAGCGTCAAAAAGCACCATGTTCTTAAGAGGAACAGACAACAAGTAACAGGTACCAGGTGCCCGGACAACGGTCCATAGGCACCTGTCTCTCACCTGAAGGTCCGCGAGGTGGCCGCTGAGTCAAGGTAAGCCCTCGGGAGCGTACGGCCGGCGCCCCGCCCCCTCCCCGTCGCCCTGGTTACGAGCCCGCCGCCGCTCACCGCCGCTTACTGCCCCGCCTCATCGCCATTCTCGCGAGAACTCGGAGACCCCTGGCTTCCGGCGGTCCCTCGCTTCCGGGGGCCGCCTCACTTCCGGCTCCTCCGGCGCGGGCGCCCGGCCTGGCCCCCAAGTCCCTGGCGCCGCGCCCTGCAGGGAGCGGTGGTGAGTCCTGGGGCGGGAGGCCGGCCCTGCCCCCCGGCTGTCGCCCGCTCGCGCCTTCCCCGCCCCGTGCCCGAACCCCGAGCCGCCCCTCGGTCACTCCCCGCGCTCGCACCCTCCCCGGGCTGCCCCGGCCTCCCGCCCGGCTCCTCCGTTCTCTCCGTGAAAGCTCCCTCCCTGCATGGCCTCTACCCCGGTCCCTGCCTCTCCGGCCCCCTCCCCTCCAGGGCCGGGGGCGAGGGCAGTTGGGGGCGGGCCGCCGAGGTCGCCCAGGACCCGGCCGAAGTCTGAAGTCCCTGACTGGTGGCCTGGATGCGTCCCGATGCGGCCCAGTTTAACTTGGCGTTTGTTGGTCCCAGGCGCGCTTAGTGTGTCCTGTCATTTCTCTACAGAACATTCACAGATGAGGAAGTCACCGCACTAGGCGTCACCAGTCATGGCCGCTCCCTGGAAGAGCGCTCTTCTGATGCTTCTGGCATCGCAGGCTGTGTCCTCGGTGAATTCCTTCGACGAGGAAGAGGTCCCAGAAGAATGGATCCTTCTGCACGTTGTTCAGGGTCAGATAGGAGCTGGGAACTACAGCTATTTGAGGTTAAATCATGAGGGAAAGATAGTTCTTAAGATGCAGAGCTTAAAAGGCGACGCAGACCTGTACGTCTCTGACAGCACCCTCCATCCGAGTTTTGATGACTATGAACTGCAGTCTGCCACTTGTGGCCAGGACATTGTTTTTATACCAGCGCATTTCCAACGCCCTGTGGGAATAGGGGTCTATGGACATCCGTCTCACCACCAGAGCGAGTTTGAAATGAAAGTGTATTACGATAGAACGATCGAACAGTACCCATTTGGTGAGACTGCTTACTCAGACGGCACAGAATCGAGTCAGAAGCATGCCTACGCTCCAGAAGACGCATCTCAAGAAGAAGAATCCGTTCTTTGGACAATATTAATTAGTATTTTGAAACTGGTACTCGAAATTCTTTTTTGATTCTTTGAACATACGCAACTATACCGTTAACCTGACGTTGATTGCAGTTTGCCGCGAACTTAGCTACTTTCACTTGGCTGAAAATTCTAGTTAGCCTTTTCTAGTTGGCGGATGGAAAACTAAAGCCATACAGTTTTGTTACCTCAGTTACCCCAAAAGTAGGGAAAGCAGTAAGCATGGTATTTGTTAAAGATCGAAATTCCTGTAAAAGGAATATGCACAATAAAATGTTTAAACTCCACTTTGATTAGCTTGTCAGGTGACTAAAAAGACTGCAGTAACTTAGGTTTATATAAAAAGAAAGTAGAGCAACCTTTCGTGCAGGTACACAGATCAAAAGGTTAACTTTATAATTTTACTCATTAGAGATTCTAAATGAAATTACAATGTGTAAGCTCTGAAGAGTTAACTAAAAGCAAGTCTGAAATGTAATGCTTTCTTCGTACTTGCTAGAGTATGGACAAAAGCCTCAGAGCTACCCCAAGCAGGAATGATACCTCCTAGTCAAACGATTTCCTGGCAGGCAGGCTTTGTTCCCATGCCAGTTAATGACAGTGCTAAACCCAGCTGTACATCTCATCCGGTCATTTGTAATTTTAACACCTTGGGCTACCTACTACAATTCTTATGTTACTAAATTTTTTTATGGTCCCCAAGGTAGGCCAGAAACAATATACATTAGGAAAATTTCATGAAAATAATAGAAACTTGGAGGCTAAGTATTTCAAATTAAGTTGCCTAATATTTCCACCGAATTTCTAAAGACTGCCAAACGCTGAGAGAAAAACCTGGGAGACACACTATTGGCTGCAAGGGTAAGAGTAACTTATAACGGAAATGAAGCAACTTGCAGATTTTAAGCACGTAGTTAACTTCAAAAAAAAAATCTTTTATTGGCATAAAAATGAGAATGTCGTATATAAACTGGCACCAAATAATTCACTTGGATGCATGTTACAATATTGGGGTCAAAACACTATTTTATCCCTCTTTGCTGTTTTTCCCCCTTCTGCCCATTTTCCTGGGTGTTGGGGGGGCTCGCTGACAACAGTCACAAATCCAGCGACCTAGGAGAAAAATTGTTAGTTAATATAGAATGAAATTTAACTTACGACTGAATTTTAAACCCATTTAACTCTCCTTCCTTAGCTATCATTAACGATAGTCTTCTCTGGATTTGTGAGGTAAGGGCACAAATGTGTTCCTTAATTTAAGGAGAAAAATATAAATTTAAGGTGATCAGTGTTACCAATGCCATGTGAAATTCAGGCAAGGGCGGCCATTGAAGGAACAATATTATATGGATCTTTAAAAATTATAACCTTTCTGAAATTTAAACACTGCCATTCTTAAAAAGTTCAATAATACAAATCCTAATGTAAAACTGGCTATTGAGTTTGGCTTATTTTCAGCCCATTTCTCTGCTGCTCAGTGGCAGCTGTATGTCTTAACAGCATTCTCTCAAGTCCTGGTGTACTGTGCTGACGCAGCACTTTAAAACTTACCAAGTACCTGACGGCACAGTGATAAACAACTAACTACACACTTGATCTGAATTACTACAGCAGAACTTTAAATCAATGAAATTGCTTGCTTCTGATTCCCAGGAAACTTAGTTCTAGGCATATATTTTATATAAAGTATTATACAGTGTTAACTATGCAAGTAAGTTCTAAAATTACACAATTATCTGTGTAATGTTTGAGTCCATTTACTGTGATTTATTCAATTCTATGTTCATTCTAAAGTTACCTGGAATTGTTATGCTGCCTCAATTTATAGAAATCTGGTTTAATATGTACAAAGACAAAGCGCTCACTTTGTTAAAGTTTTAAACAGATGACCTACAAAAATAAAACCAAGGCTTTGAAACAAATCGATGCTGTTGCTTTAGCCATTTCAGTAGAAAGACAATGGCTGTGATTAGTCTAGGTACTCTAACGTCTCAGTCCTTTAGTTGGGTGAGCTAGGGATAAAAAGCAGATGAATGTGATCTGGGTAATCACAGCTTGGTCACTTGTGAACAGAACGGTCTAGAGGCACTTCATGTCATTATGATGTTAATGGAGCCTTTTAAAAATGTTGAGAGAGTCCCTTCACTCAGAGATAATGTTCCTTAGTTCTGTAATCTTTACCTGATGGAATAGCACCGAGGCCCACACAGAAAGTATGGTAACCTCTGTCACACACATCACAGAACATCATTTCCTCTTCATGGTGGGGTTGTCCACATATAATGCAAGTTTTACACTCCATACATTGCCATGGGTAGGTCTTAATCATAGAAACAAGCTCCATGGTCATATCCAGGCAAGAAGGATGGCCTAAACCAAAACCAACATTAGTAGTATTTCATACAAGAATTTTAAACTTACTGTGGCATAACAAAATGCTAGTTTGTTTTGTGATTCTCAAGAATGGCTACGATGTTTAATTGCCAAAGAAATGAAAACATAAGAAAACGCATGGACAATCTACACCTTACAAATTACCCTATAATATTCTTAACTCCTTCATTCGAGTCTAGCTGACAACTAAAAATCCTAGTTTTTGAAGCAACAAATAGGGTGGTTAAAATGTTAAGACACGTGGATACTTACCACTGCTATCACACTGGGAGCAGTGTATAAGTGATTCAGCCTTCCCTTTCTTGTTGGACTCCTTACCCTTCAGACAAATCCCACATAGAGCATTTGGAATGACCTTTGGCTGGAAGGGTAGAAGAGGGCTATAAATTCATGCCAGAACTTACTGTGGGTTCAAAGGAATTGTTACTGTATCGCCGCCTCATCTTTACTTTTGGTAACTTGCTAAGGAGGACCTTTTTGAAAGACATAACTTGACATGAGTCTGCTTTCAACATACAATGGCCTACTGACTAAAGCCTTACAATTCATTTTAAAATTGTCGATGGCATGATCTCATGCTAGGATTCAGTGTAGCATTCTACACTCCCTACATGCACAATAAGATCTGCATGATGACTAGAAGGGAAGACTAAATACAATGTCAAATTGCACTATTAATTGGAAGACAAATGACCATTATTAGTAAGTTAGACTTATTATAAAAGACTCAGTTTCAAGTGCTTATATACTGATTTTGTTTAAACACTGATATTTTCCAAAACTATAAAACCGGATCTATAAAATCTAAGTTACAAAATCAATGTTTTAACATTTTTAATTGAAAGGTGGCTCATGCAGACATTGTTATGTACATAGATGTTTGTGGAAAACCAAGTTGGGTGGTTATTCCTTTTGCACGGCTATTAATACAAAACATAAGTTTCCAGATGAGAAAAAAAATCATCAAAAAATACACACACCCTCTTACATTTTGATTACCATTCATTTTCCATATTAAAAACCATGTTCAAGCCAATGAAGGTATTTGGGCTTAAAAAAAAACACTTGGTAACATAGAAAAGAAGAGAAGAAAAGGTTCACTGCGCCTAAAATTACCAGGGGAAGGAAAACATCTGAACATCACAGCCTCGACCATAACAAAATGATGTCCGTTCACGCTCCATGAACACGCAAGTATCAGCGGTAGAAGAGCAAGCGTGGGCCCGTGACGATGTGGGGGCTGGGGTGTGCGTATACACACTGGGAGAGAAACCACTTTAACTAGAATTATTATATTTGTTTCACTCCGACCTAGCCAAATGCACCTTCTAGCTCCCTTTCCTAAGTTACTGAACCAGAGGGCCTAAATGAAACTGCAGCTTTGTGCTTAGCATTCCAGCTTTGAAATGTCTCACTGCCACCTTCGAAACCTGTCACGCCTAAACGATTTGTTCTTAATTCTTTTAGCTTTTTATTTTTGTAATTATCTTTCTTTGCAAAAGATGACAGAGGCATTCAAAAATAATTTTTGGCTTATTTATTTAAAAAGTCAACCTTATACATAAATATAATAAAAACAATAACTCTAAACAATCACAAATATCTCTACAAAATAATAAATATCATGGAAGTTAAACATACATATAAAACTTTACCGTTAACTATTCTACATCTCCTGCATGTGTAGCTTTATACCCTGCTCCCCAACAAAAGGCTAGTGTCACATGCTCAAACCGTTTAAGTCCTGCAGTGTAGTTACCCTCTGTTGTTGCTGCTACATTCTAAGCATAAGGTTCTCATTGTCTTTTCCTATACTCAATACAAAATAGCTAGGAAGTGCACTTCTATGATCCAAATTCTAGTTCAGTCATGATCAAATCTATAACTGCCATAATATACAGCAGAAAGCTATCCCTCAATTCACCAAAATAAGAAATATCTTTTGGTTACGTTTACATTACCTGAACTGAATGTAAAAGATACTTATTTAATACTTGTAGTTTATGTTAGATACGGGCATACTAAGCACTCTAATATCTTTCACTAAAGTCAAGAAAGTAACCACACAATGTTAAATTCTTAAAAGAGCTCCTCTCAGGAGATAGGAGATCCTTTACAGAAGTCAAAAGGAATAAAACACAAGGCTAGTCATTCACATTCTAGAGCAATTCATTCAAGTTCTACAATCATTAAAATATACATTAAACACCTATGATAAAAGGGACACCAAGAAAATTCTAGGTTTACTTCTAAGCTTAAAATCATGTTTTGTTAAACCACTTAAAATTTTTCTTACCCAATAGTCTTCATCTTGATGAAAAGAGGGAGTAGAGGGAGCGCCGGGGGGGAGAGGGAGAGGCACGAGGAGGAGGGGCAGGGGGAGAGGGAGGAGTGGGGGGAGAGACAGAGAAAGAGAGAGAAACCCAGCAAGCGAGCAAGCGCTTTTTAGCGTTTTCTATGGTAGTGCCACGGCTCAGTATAAAAACTACTTTGTTCATTCAAGTACTCTCAGCTCTCTAAGAGGTCACACTGTTCACATCCAGGACCTCGCACAGCAGATACGGACCGCTGGCTGGGAAACTGGGAAACCAGTCTCTCAGTGTGCTGTGGAGTCAATGGAGGAAGGGGGCAGCGTGCAGAACTCCCATGAAGCTTCGTGGAACAGGACCCTATGTGTGTCTGACAAGAGACATCAAGTCTACGTCTATTATCATTATCAAAGTTTCACTACTGACGAGAAAATTAAAATACTCATCCTAACAGTTCTCAGCTTCTCAAATAAAAGGCTCACAATACACTTATTTTCCTGCTTGAAAAATAACCAAAGATAAGTGAGACTTTCATGGTAGCACTAATATAGTATAGATTTTAATTATCTACTAGTAATGTAAGCCTGAATCATAACTTATATGCTTTAATTTCAGGTTAATGTAACCTAAACAATACTGTCCTACAAATTAAGGGCAAGCACTAATTTCATTAAGCAAGACATCAGATACATTATCATTTTTCTTAACTCCATTATTTTCAAACATTTACATATATGACCTTCAGCTTGAAGTATCCTTATTTAGGCACGTCTTGGCTTATTAATACTTTTCATAGAGAGGTTAACTTTTAATAAACACGTTCATATTAATGTAGTAAGTCTAAATACTGGCTGTTCCAAACTTTGAAATACCTGAAACGTTTTTAGTACCTGAAGCACTAAACATTATTAGTGCAGATTACAAAACGTGTACTGTGCACATCAGACTCCCTCGAGTACTACCAAGTCAGGTTAATCCGCACGATTTCTTCTATATTAAACCAATGAGAGTTTTGAGTAGTTCATTTCCAGCCGCTACGAAAACATCGATTTCAGCTCTGTCTTCTTCAGCCATGATTAACGCAGTCGCACTGTCTGGAAGGTCTACTGATGCCCACGGCGCGGGGGCTGCCACGCCACCCGACCCTCCCGTCACACCGGCCGACCTTCCAAAATTTAATCTTTGGAGTTCGTTTGCTTTTACTTATTATGCATTAATTTAAATATTTAGTTTTTAAAAATTAGATAAACTATATACGCGAAAACAAGTAAAAAAAATCACATGCTGCGGCCTACTGAAGCCACCCTTGCGAGCCAACCAACACTTGCTGAATGAAGCTCAGGAATTTTTTGCCCTAGGCTAAAAAAACATGAATTTTTAAGTTAGTTACGGAAAGGTATATTCTAAATAAATATAGACTATACTAATTTAAGTCGCTTTTTTCCTTCAGGAAAAGCTAAACGAGCGGTCAGAGGGCCTGGCTGGGCGGCGGCCCTGTGGCTGACCACAGTCGGGGTCCTGACTCACAGCGAGCTGTTCACAGTTCCACTCGGCAAAACTCTCACTCCTAGATGTGCCTTCAAAACACCTGCGTAACCACAGCAGAAAGTACATTCTGATACATTCTAGACCCAAAGAACTGGACACTTCTATGACCATCCAAAACACAAAACTGTGAGCAGCTGATTCCACTCCTTTTATGATATTCCTAGTGCCCACCTTCGACTCGCCTAACCCTCAGAAGGGGAAGGGGCAGACATCAGGAGGAAAGAACAGTAACGATGTTGCAGACAGCGGACGACCTTACAGAGAAAACCCGGATTAAAAAATCAACGAGTGTATCTGAGCCAAACTACCTCACGGGATAATGTTTAAATCCTGCCATAAAATTATATCAGCTATTTGCCAAGGTTAGGCTAAAAATCACCACACTGTAAATAAGAGGTTTTACTATTTTCTATCACAGAGTTAGCTGAGTTTGGCAAATGGATCAAATAATCCTTAGATTAAACCCAGATCTTTCTTAATGAAAGGCACTACAAAAATACAACCTAACCTACAGCATATCCGGCCATGCTTTACAGCTCAGCATGTTTAGCTCTACTAAACACCATGATACTTAAAACATCAGCTAGGGTTACTCCGACGTGACTTCGAAGAAACAAGGTATAAAGTTCTGCCTATAATATGATTTTTTTAAAAACTCATACTTGCCTGGTTATTACTTAAAAGGAAAAAAAAAGAAGCTCTCATAAATTGTACATATACAGAAAACAGAAGCTAAACCATAGCCAAAAGTGATAGAAAAGCCACCAGGAAAATGAAGCAAAACAGAAGGAAGCTGACAGAGGGCGCACACCACAGGAGAACAGCTAACGAGGTGCAGCGGCAGGAGCTCCACAACTTTGAAATTCAAAGTTAAAATATCTCAGGGAGAGAGGCTGGTCAGGAAGGAAGCTGAGTCAGGGGCTTTTTTCTTCTACCTTGTACCCAGGAACTGACTTGGACAGTACAGAGCGTTTGGGAGCATCTTTCCGTGGAGTCGCAGCTTTGTCCCTGGATCTCTGTCTTCCCTGTAAGGACTCATCCTGGCTGTCGGGAAGGCCTTCCCCCTCAGACACGTTGCCAGAGGAGCTGTCCTGGAGGTCAACACACAAACAGAGCCCTTGGAATTCACACGGATTTGAGTCTGAATTTTGAAAACTACAGAAAATATTCGAAAGCAGCTTTAAAGTTCCAATTTAAAAGTAAAAACATAATGCTAAATATAAGAAAACTTTTCCAGTGGAGACTAAAATGAGTCACGTTAGTCATTTACCTGTCCTGTAAGTACATCATGGCACTTGGTCTTCCGACTTACATCAACAGAGACAGAATTATCTACTTCGGCTATTGTCACACGCTACAGCTTCGGCGTTCTGCCATGTCACAAGGGGGCATAGTTGTTTCATACACGAATATTGTTTAAAAATAAATGTTTAAGCGTGGGTATTTTTATTGAGTAATACAAGTCATTAAAGAAGTTCTTCAAGCACACGCTCATGTTTTCAAAATGTTCAACTATGTAGGGGCCAATATCACCTGGTATTTACAACAATACTGGATATATTTTAGATGTTCAAAGCTTAGGAGTTCAATATCTGATCACTTAATTCATTTTTTAATTCAAAAATTTCTAATGATACGCTCATATAAATTATGCAAATCCTAAATGAAAAAATTAAGTTAGACATACCCACCCTGATAACCATCCTGAGAAAACTACTAGCAACATGAATGTAACTCCTTTTTTCCTAGGTGAATGTTGGTATACAGACAGATACCGAGATTCACACATTCACACTCACACCCTACATACACATGTGCCCTCTTTTTTTAAAATACAAAACTAGATTATATTGTTTGTGTGTGAACGTGTTTTAGTAGTATTGTAAGTATTATGTGCACCTTATCACATCATTAAATATTCTTTGAGCTGCGTATCTACCACATAAGTATAATATATCACCCACTGTGGACGTTACATTTCTAATTTTCACAATAAAAAATACTATTGACACTCTAGTGAACATTTTCTTCTAATTAAATTTTGTCAGCATCTGATTAGGTCCTTTGGATAACTTCTATCGGTGTCTTTGCTAAATCGAATTCTGTGAAAGTCCTAAATCTTGGTTTATACCGTCAAAATACTTCCCTGCAATGCTGGATTACGGCACACGACTGTCAGCTTCGTGACGGCCTCCTCACGCCATAGCTCCCCTTTTGCCAACAGGACAGGTAGCTGAACAGCTTCTTATCTGATGCGACATGTATCTCTAAGTTATATTTTAGTGGCCAGTGGTGACATGGAAATGTACTGCCCACTTAACAGGAGCAGCTTGTGAGGTTAGGTTGGCTACAGTGAAAAGTCCTACGGTCAGTGGCTTCGTACGCTGTGCTAGGCAACATCAAAACCTGGACCACCCTGCTTTTTGTTCTTTTCATTCCATAGAGCACCCCGAATTCCCCACTGTCTTCCAACTGCATTTTGCTACCAAAAAAGTCATACAGGAAAACCTAGCAGCGCAACATGTCATTAGTAACCTTAACGTTTTCTATGAAAAGCCTAAAATAATTATGCATATTAATGTGCTCCCGCAACCAAGATACTTAAATATAATATCGTAAACTAACGTCTGGTACCCTGGCCTAAATAAGCAGCTTGTGATAACCAAAAAGAACAACTTCAACTATAAAACTTACCAAAGGCCGTGCACAGCTTGTCTATATCAATGCGCACAATAAATAACTTCTCCTGATGGAAGTTTTCTGGAAATTATATGCAACTGAACTTTTTCAAAAAGAGGATGGTAATGCAACTTCAATTTAACACTCCAGGAAAGGAATCAGCACAAGTGCAAAAGAGGCGGCACCTCCCCCCGAAGCCAGATGCTCTCACCGAGGTGCCTTCAGCTCGCCTCCTCTCACTGCCTCGACCTTCCTCAGCCTCATCCGAGTCACCGTCACTATCCAGGGCAGGGAGCTCGGGATCCAGGGGAGGCTCGTACAGTGCCGTGTTCAATGGCAAATACCGCAGCTCGTCCGGTGAATACCTGGTGTTCAGAGGCATGGTTTTCGGTTTTCCTCTTTATTAACATGAGCAGACTAATCTTTGAACTACAAAGATAGTCTTAATTTTCTCAATTAACCCCAAATACTTTTGAGAAATGATTAGACGTAACAATTTTTCTTTTGGGGATCAAGCAGGGACAAGTAATAAATAAAAAACCTAAACATTTTTTCACCAGACCAAGTATAAAATATGCACGTGATTCGTATTATCGAAAGATACCGTCTCCTTTTTACCCTCAACCCGAAAAAACAAGTGGCAGCAGATATGGGCAAAACTGTGACAATACAGAATCCAACACAAAATCCAAGCTGGCTGATCACCCCCACCTCCCCACTTTCCTAAGTCGCCACTGCCGTGGGTCGTCCCTGCCTCCTACGTAAAATGGTACGATAATGAGTCAAACTCCCAGGTGAACACGAGAAGTAAACTACCGCACGCCAGTCACAGCAGTCTATTGTATTTAAGAAACAAAATTTTCAGTAACAAATTATTTTAAACCAATTTGTGAAGCATGTACTCTAACAACTTTAATCTTGTTTTTCTGAAACTAGAAACTCGCACCCCTTTGCCCTGAGTCAGAAGCTGACGCTTCTGGTGCCGTCCCCGCCAGCAGGAGCGCCCTGTCCTGCTCCACGCCCAGCAGCAGGCTCCGTGACCTTCGCTCAGGGACGGGACTGCACCAGCATCTCCCTCAACTGAGACATCACACCAAAAAGCACAGGGCGTGGTCCACTGGCTCATCGCTTCTAACAAGGTGCTGACCACAAAATAGAAAAGTTAAAATTCGGTGACCTATGATTTAAATTTGACTTTCGTACACTATCAGCCTCTAGTCTATTTTAAATACTATTCTCAAAAGAATTTTTCTTTCCTCAAGAACACAGCTGAGACTTTGAAACAAAATAACCCTTTAGTGCTGTTTTCAGTCCCTTCCAGGTTGGGAATAACAGATAAGCACATTCTTGCCGCACACAGTGGCGGCAGCCACCAGGGCAGTAATGTGGCTGCAGCAACCAGGTGGCCACACTGGCCCTGGCGGCCACTCTGCTCCTTCCTTCATATCCCATGCTGGCTAAGTTGGTGCTTCTCAAACTTTATTTGCACACGAATCATGTCAGCATCCATGAAAATACAGACTCCCAAGTCTGTGGGTCTAGGCTTGTGTCTGAGTGTGCATTTCCAGTAAGCCTCCAAGTGACACGAGTGCCGCTGGGACATGGACCACACGCTGAGGATCAAGAGGTGCCAGAGAACCTCTAGCACCTGTCTGCAGAAATACGAAAGGGTGCGCAGGGAGCTGGGCGGTCCAGGCTCCATCCGCAGATGTTCAAACTCTGGGGAAGGGTGTGCTTCCCACAGAACCACAGAGATGAAAAATACTGACACAAACCTTAGACATTTATGGTAAACCTCACGGAGCTCAAAACCTGCAAGAGGCAACCACATGAGGCTCTTAAGTCCCTCGCCAACAGCCGGTACTAGTGGTAAATGTGATCACCGAATACCTTTTGTAATATTCCTGGAACTGTCCGGGGATGAGGGCCACTGGGTAGGAACTGACCTTGGTCCGCTCTGTCGGTAACACTCTGTACTTCCCTTGAGGCACCTGGATAACCTGGGTGACCATGAAGAGAAACACAAAACTAGTTCTATGGTAGGAATCAAGGCTTTAGGAAAAGAATCCCTCTGCATTCCTCCCCCGAAAAGGTCGACTAGAAGAGGCATTAGGAGCAACCACCCAAGGCGGCAGCTGCTGTTCCTCGTTCTACTGGGGACTTTTGTGCAGCTCTTCCCCACGGTCACTGCTAAGGAAAGACTCTCATCCCTTAACAGCAATGTGACCTGGGCAACTTACAAAACCTCTGTGGCTCCACTTCCTCATCTGTGAAATGGAAACACTAGATTCAACCTCGCATGGTGACTGTGAGAATTCAGTGAACATGGAAATCTACGACAGCTCTTGGGGCACACAGCAAGGACAACATGGAGGTACTGATCTCATTCAGTAGAACGTATACCACAAAGCAAAAGACACACACGCACGTGAATTGAGTATTATAAGGCCATCGTTAAAAACGTATCTTAAGTTCTGGGGAAGAAAAAGACATGTTGCTGGCAAAATAAAATAAAGGTGGTATGCAGCAGCACTCTGCAATAACAAGCAAAAATAAGCAAGGTTCGGGGACTAAGCGTAAGTGTTCCTACGTGTGTCTGTAGGTCAAAATAAGCTCTTCTTTCTTCCATGCGTTCCCGGTTTAAGTTGCTGTTAAATTCAGCTGCTTTTTTGGCAGCTTTCTTAATATACTCAGGCACTTTGCTGGCTTCAACTTTCTGCGTATTCTGTTGTTGCATTTGCTGAAAAAAATATTACAGTTCAAAATTACATAACTTTACGAAATGTCATTCTCCCCAAACCAAATAAAAATGCTAGTCACCTCAATACTTACAGAATACTCTTTATAATGATCTGTAATTCGTTGACGTTCTTTTTCTTGTAGAATTACAGAATATTCAGCATGTTTGGCTGGATATTCTTTAATCATTAAATCAATTACTTCATCACTGCGCAATGCTGTTAAACCTATTTTAGACCAAAAAAAAAAAAAAAAAAGTAAAGAAAATCAATTAGGCCTAAGTGAAAAAACCCACATCTCGAAATTTGTTTTTCCTTCCGACTACTCTACATTTAAAAGATTTTCCAACAGTCAAAGTATTTTAATACATTTGAAAATAAAAAAATACTCAATATAATCAATTAAAAAGAAATAGATTACCGAAGTTACAAAGGCAAAAAAATCAATTTCTCGACCAAATGTTTCTTTTTTAAAAATTGAGTGTACTATAAATATATGTTCCTTTACAGAAAAAAATGCTAAA
>NW_011889094.1:462935-464708 GCF_000151845.1 Pteropus vampyrus | reverse complement strand
CAAAGGCAAAAAAATCAATTTCTCGACCAAATGTTTCTTTTTTAAAAATTGAGTGTACTATAAATATATGTTCCTTTACAGAAAAAAATGCTAAATGATATATACTAACTAATGGCAATAACATAGGATAATAGCTTTTCAATATATTACAGTACTTAGTCTTCAAATTTGATAAACCACAGTCAATTCAAATTTCACCAAAAGCATCAGTGCATATAAGTCATTCAGGCAATTTTCAAATCTCATAGTATCAGATTACAACAACTGCCGAGATGAATTCCTATGCTTTTGTATTAAAAAACAGCCATGTTGCTTTGAAATGTTTATGTAACAAAAATTACAAATAAAGCACGAAGATAATTACACAGAACTGAAAATGGAGCAAAATTTGCCTTTCAAAAGGTAAGGACTGTCAACTGATGGTCATTGGTGCTATTTCAACGCCAACCGAAATCCCCAATTTGGGGTGCGGTAAAGAGAAACTTTACTCAGTGCAAACAGCTCAACTGTGATACCACAGCTGTGAGCAGCACGACTGTGGAACAGCTCAACTGAGCTGTCTTACAACGCAATTACCAAGCAGCATGGCAGCAAGATGGCCCTGAGGCCAGGCGCCTCTCTGGCTAGACAGCTCTGCTCCACGCTGCACAGGAATGCTCCTCATCCTGGTCCCGAGAGACATCTGTGTTTCAGCTCCGGCTGGAGAAACACAGTCTGCACCGTTTGGTGGAAAGAGAAAGTCTCTGAGCCTGAGGGGAACTGACTTACATAAATAGAAGTCCCCACCCCTGGGCCCTGAATGGTCTGTCTTCATGCAAATGAAGACTCCAAATCCTTCAGTTTGATTGGCCCAAAAGGCACTGTCCTGATTGGTCAAATGGGGTCATTCTGATTGGTCAGTGAAGATGCTAAGGAGAATATAGCTACACAGCTCCAACCATACAAGAAATCCTCAGTCCTCTTGGTTGAAATACTAATCCAAGAACTCCTTTGTAAGAGCTGGCTCAGCTAGCGGGAATACAGTGCAGACACGCAGTTCAGTGCAGGCTTCTCCCTAAAGTGAAGTTTGCTTGAGAGGCCCTGTGTAGAAACAGCTGCTAGGCTGTTTTTAAATGAGCCCAGTCAGCCACCAGGAGTCCCTCTTGGTAGGTATTTTCTTTCTCAGGGTCCATAGGACCAATACTTTTAAAAAGTACTGTACAAATTTTGCACACAAAACACACACACTTTGACATTTCTGTTCACGTTTTCTAAAGTTATTAGAAAATGGGGAAAATATATAATTCCCATTTGTATTTTAACAATAATCAAAAATAAAATAATTTAGCATTTAAATAATTCAATCTACTTTATTAGTTTTGTAAAACATTTTAGGAAAGGAGATAAATACTCATCCAGTATCACCTTATAAATGGTCAGCTTTCAAAATTCGAATTAAAAGCTTTCATTACCTAGAGTGCATTGAGTTTCTGTAATGACATTTAGCTCTCTCAGGTAGAGTTTCTCTTTATGAGACAAATCTCGTCGCTCTAAATCTCCAAAAAAAAAAAGAACAAAGAACTATTAAAAATAGTCATTTGCATTTGTAACATTATGCATTTGTAAAACATTCAAAAGCTTTAAAAACTTTTTGAAATTATTAAAAAGTTAACATTTTCAAGGATTTTTAAAAGTTCATATTCCAAATATTATTAGGGGCTACATAAAAAATTTTACAAATTCAAGAAATAAGTTAAAAAAGTTAAAATAAAATTGAAAATAAAATAATCCAAA
>NW_011889094.1:459252-462528 GCF_000151845.1 Pteropus vampyrus | reverse complement strand
ACCCCAATCCTGAACAGGAAATACTATAGTTTTCTGGACCTGGGCCAACTCAATTTCTAAATTTCATCAATGGATACTAGAGGCAGGAATGTGACACTATTTCATGAACCTATCCAATTAAAAGTAATGAACAAAAAAGACCAGTTTTCTCAAAAATGGTGCTTAGAAATTGGATATTCAAATACAAAAGTATGAAAGTTGGACCCCTAACTCATATCACATACAAAATTTAATTCAAAAGTGGATCACTGACCTAAATATAAGAACTAAAACTAGAAAACTCTTAGAAGAAAACATAAATAAATCTTCTTGATCTCAGATTGAGCAATGGATTCTAGATGTGACATCTAAAACATGAGCAACAAAAAAATAGATAATAAGGAATTCAGCAAAATTAAAAATTTGTGCTTCAAAGGACATTATCAACAGTTAAAAAAAAACCCACAAAATGGGAAAAAACATTCGCAAATCATATATCCGATAAGGCATTAATAATAATCCAGAATGTATAAAGAACTCCTACAACAAAAAATATCTGTCTACAGACAAAATGTGCCCAATCTCATATGATCTCGGAAGCTAAGCAGGGTCAGGCCTGTTTGGTAGTTGGATGGGAGACCACCTAGGAAGACTAGGTGCTGTAGGGGTTTAAAAAAAAATTTTAAACCAATTTAAAAATGAGCAAAAAACTTGAATAGACATTTCTCCAAAGAAGATACACAAAATGGCCAATAAGCACATAAAAAGATGCTGAACATTGTTAGTTCTTATGAGTTCAAATCAAAATCACAATGAGATACCACTTCACAGCTTTTGGAATGGCTGTTATCAAAAAAATAATAACAACAATTTGGTAAGGATGAGAAGAAACTGGAAACTTTGTGCATTGCTAGTGGGAATATGAAATGGCGCATCCACTGTGGAAAACATAAAATTACCATATAACCTAGCTATTCCACTCCTAAGCATAACTCCAAAGGAATAGGAAACAGATTCTCAACAGATCTGGCTATCCCAATGTTCACAGCAGCACGATTCACAGCAGCCAAAAGCTGGAACTCACCCTGTGGTGTCCATCAATTGATGAATGAATGAACAAAATGTGGTACATCCATACACAGAAGTATAATTCAGCATTAAAGAGGAAGAAAATTCTAATATATGCTACAACATGGATGAGCTTTGACGAAATTATGCTGAGATAAGCCAGACACAAAACAACAAATATTGTATGATTCTACTTATATGAGGTACCTAGAATAGGCAAATCCATAATGACAGAAAGCGTGATTGGTTGCCAGGGGCTGGGGAAAGGTGGAAATGGGAATGTTTAGTGCTTAATGCATATGGTTTGTTTTCAGTGGTGAAAAAGTTTTGGAAATGAATGATGGTAATGATTATACAATACTATAAATGTAATTAATGCCACTGAACTAACTATATACTTTAAAATAATTAAAAAGCTGAATTTTACGTGTATTTTACCAGAATTAAAAAAAAAATTAATTGCAGTAAGAGCAAAAGCAACTTTGGTGACACACAGTAAAACATGACAAAAAATAACCTACAGTTTTTGGTAACTGCCTTTGTCAGGCTAGGGGGAGGGCTGGAGAGAGCTAGTGCAGAGAGAAACAAAGCACAAAAAGGGACTAGTAAGCAATTCAACGACAGTACCCGAGGTCTTGACTTGAAGTTTCACAACTTCTGGAGCTATCGCCTGAGCCCATTCGCCTCCTTTTCGACGGTTGGGTCCCATCATTTGAATTATCTTCATTATCGTCCTATACATTTCAAGGATTCAAAAAATAACGAGAAATAATAAGAAGGAAGGAAAGAATGCATCTTCCCAGACTCGCTGAAAGGTTCACTTATGGACTAAGGGCAACTAGTTATACATGTTAACTTTCCATTATAATTAAAAAGGGGCCAAGAATGTGGCATGGGAAACCCTGGAAAAAAACTAAAAACTGATCTTTAATACAATCAGAGTAAAAAAAACCTTTCCATTAACCTGGAAATCTGAATCTACTTTTGTTTTCTTACCAAAGTTAAAGTGTCTTCTAGTTTAACGAGCACATAAAATTGCCACAACACTTTAAAACTGAAGCAAACTCTCCTACCTCAGCTAAGAACAAAATATGTGGATCGTTTAGTGTTTAATTCAACTTATGGCTGGTTTATAAGAATATACTAATAGGCTATTTTTAGTACTTATATCCCTGTGAAAAGACATACAAAGACTAAAAACAGGTTACCAATCTTGTTTATGTTGCAAAATTTAGGAAAAATATTCTCTAATAAGAGTCATCAATCTATTTAGCAACACTCTCCCTCCCCCCAAAGAGGCTTTAAATTTTTTAAGTGACATCATCTATTATGTGACAATAACATCCAGGTTGTAAGTCGGACCATTACATTATACAAATGAATGAAGTATGAACTTCAGGAAATTAATTTATTCACATATTAGCTAAGGTTTAATGAAAAGAGGCTTACTTTTTTTGTTTTTGTTTGTTTGTTTGTTTTAAATCAAAGTAATACATCTTTCTAAAACATTCGATTGGGTTAAATCCAGTCGTCCGCCTGCTACACGTTAAAAGGAAAGCGATCCCGCAGAATTTGAGGAGGAAGGTGCGGCGGTCAGGCGTGCGGACGCCCGACTGCCTGCGACTCTCCCTGGGCACCGCCCTTCACCCTGTGCTCGCCGCTCCTTCCTTACCTTAACCCCGACGGGGACAGCGCCTGGCCGGCTGGACTAAGGCAAGGACTAACGGAGCTACTGCACGGGAAGCACTTAGGGGCAAAGCCTAGCAAGTAATTAAGTGCCCGACAATAGTTAATATGATTATGATGATAAAGATTCAAATGGCTCTGGCTGTGAGTTTACTCAGATTCTCTCCCAAACTGCAAACTATGCTGAATACTGTCCTTTTCCGTTTTTACAAAATCAGGATTCAATTAAAGACTTCTGTATATTCCTAAGACAAGCCGCCAGGTAGGATGTGGAGAACAGTCTAGATCTATTCTCCTCAAGTTGGCGACAGCAGGCATCCCAGCCGGAACCCGTCCCCTTCGACTCTCCAGGCCTAACTCCTGTCCGCGTTCAGGTGTCACTTTTTGCTATGCGACTTGCTTCGAGCGCTCGAAGGATGTTTGTGTCGACTTGCTGGAGCGGACTTCCGCTGGCTGAAACCCGGGGACACTGCGGCCACGTCGCAGGGCCGCTCGCCGTTCAGGCCGCTCGCGGGCCCTGCGCGCGCAGCGGGGGCCCCGCGG
>NW_011889094.1:455494-458340 GCF_000151845.1 Pteropus vampyrus | reverse complement strand
AGCCACAGCCCCCTCGATGCGCGCCGAATTCACGAAATGCAAGAGGCGCTGGGACCCGGCCGCACGCGTGCGGCTGCCTGGAGCGTGACGGATCCAGCAGCGCGCATGAGACACAACGCAGTGGCCCGCGGGGAGGACGGAAAGCGGCTGCGGCGCCTGCAGGGAGCTCCCCGCACGCGAGTCACAGGGCGTGTGCGGACACGCTGACCTTCGGACTCCGACTCCGGTGCTTGGCAACTCATTTCACCTCTTCCATCTGTAAAGAGGGGAGAAATCCTGAATCTTCGGGATTATGGTAAAGGCCATAGTGCTTGGTAGGCCCATAAAAGGCACCAAGAAAATGGGAGCCGTTTTCCGGGAACTGAATTTATTGTTAGGCCTAGTTCTTAGGCTTCACCTGGTCACTTCTAGGACTCGACCAAAGTTTTTTTTTAAGTCTGGAACTGAACCTTAACACAGGGCAGACAGCTGTTACTGAGATGACAGGTGCCAGAAATTTGTTAAACTTGACCTCTCAGCAGACATTTTATTTCTCTTGGAATGTACAAGACTCATTTCAGCGCAATAGAGAATGTTTTAGGGTTTAGAGTTGAATGTGGCTTCCTTTTCATTATTTTTGCTTATACTCAGCAAAGTTTGAAACATAAGGGGATTACTTCTAACCTAGAACGTTAACACAAAGGCCTACTTTGACTCTCCCAGCCCACTCTCCCTGACTCCCCGCTGGCATCCAATCACAAATGGCATCACCAACAACTTAAGTCTCACAAACCGTTCCTGGTTTAGACTTTGCTCTCTCAGTCAGACCAGCTCCTCATTTTCCTACCAAGAACTCACTAAAGAAAATGCTCTTAACTGACTGAATCCACCAAGAAGATCAACCTCTTTCTCCCAAATTCTCTTTACTGATCAAGGCCCTTGGATTGTCTGGATAGAGTTTAATGTATATACATTCCATTTTTTGGTTCTACTCTTCTCCTTTGGGAATGCTGTATCGATAAAATACAAATTTAAAATTCTTCATTCCAAGTCAACGAATACTGATACAGCCCTCAGCCAATGCAAGGCAGAACGTCAAGGAGTCACTGTGTGGATTACGATCCCTGCCTATAGGCATTTTCAATGCTGAAAGAATATGATACAAATACTGATGCAAATAGAAGATTGTACTTAAAGGCACTTTAGATGGAAGAAAATTTACTTGAAACTAGAAAAATTAAGATTTTAAGATTGACATGAAACTTGAAAAGTATCTTAACTCGGTAGGACAACTACAGATGAATATGTAATTGGAAGCGGAAATAGAGTTTCAAGTCCCAAAAGACTGAGAGGTGGGAAAATAGGAAGCGTATTCAGGTGTCTGTCATCCCAGTTTGGCTTGAGATAGGGTAAGTGAAGACAGATTCTAGGAGCTTGGGACACAACGTACAGGGAGGCAGTACGGTGTAATGGTGAGATGAAAAATTTGAAATTAAGGCTTTAGTTTGAATACCAGCTGTGCCACTTACTAGCTGTGTGATCATGGGTAAATTATACTCTGATCCTCCATTTCCTCGTTTTCAAAATCGTAATACTACTGTCCATTCAATTATTTCACAAATATACAATGGAAACCAACTGTGGACTAAGAACTATGCTAGGTAATGGAAACATACAGAATCGTTTATTCACTCATTCCTTCATCAGATACTACCTTACTTTTTATTAAGTTAGGCACTGAGTTAGGCACCAGCAATACAATGAAGAGAAAAAGCCATAAAACTGTATGGGACCACTTAGAATATGTAGAGATACAAGTGAGAAAAAGGCCCAAGACCAGGAAGTCCAGAGATACTCATGGAAATAACAAAGGAATAGGAAGAAAATTGTCAAGTATTGTTAAGCCGAGAGGATAGAATGTTCCTGAAAGAAAGACTGGTCAACTCTGTCAACTGAGGAGCTGCGTTAGATGAAGGCGGCATGGTCAATCGTATTTAGCAGTTTCAGAGCGATCAGCAATCTTAATTGTTTTCAGCTGTTAATGGAGTGGCAGTTTCAGAAGCTCAGTTGAAGTCCGTTAAGGAAGCAGTAGGAGGCGAGGATTGGAGCCAGAGTCTAGAGAGCAGTTGACGGTAAAGAGTAACAAAGAGGGTGGCCGGAGGGGTGGCTTGTCATTGGTTTGAAGATGTCCGCATGCTGACCAAAACGACTCAGTAGGAGGGGAGAATCGTGATGCTGAGGAGAGAGAAGATAGCTGCTGGGAGGTGGCCCTTGAGAAGGCGACAAGCCTTTGAAGAGGGGCAGCAGGATCCATCCACTGTCACAGGACTGAAAACAATGCGGCTGCCAATCAAGTCGGTTTAGACATTCGGTGGTAGAGAATTTGAAGGGTTTTCCTCTGATACTTCTCCACGAATTAGGAGGCGAGATCATCAGCTGCAAGGAGAGGGGGATAGGAATACCGGAGCGGGAGGAGAGCAGGTGTGGCAGGTAAAGAGCAAAGTCCCTAGGGTGCCAAGCGGTCTGCCCACTGGAGGCTTGCGGTCATGGCTATAGAGTGCAACCAGTCAGTCTGGTTTCACGACGTTCTTGGTCAAGTTTAGCTACTGAATTCAGGCTAGGAAAGCGATAAAGGGGTTCACTGAAATGGTTTTCCCGGATGAAGAGGGTCAAAGGAATCTGGAATGTTTGTTAGGGAGTGAGTATAATGATGGGCCATGACATCTAAGCTGAACGAGGAGGTGGAGAGGGCTATTAACCAGCAGGAAAGGGCAACGAATTGGAGATTTCAATGCGCTGGAAGAGAAGGGCCCTCTTCAGGGCACGACAGGCGGTGGGCGGGAAGGAGGAAATCATCGCATGAGAAC